>NC_044387.1:48220387-48591785 GCF_006542625.1 Nomascus leucogenys
ACTGCCCAGATGCAACTTGGGGTGTTAAAAGAACTCTGTTACTTAACCAAGAACCAACCCAGACCAAACCACGGCCAGCACATCCATCTCACATCTGCAACAGCTCGCTGGCAGGGGTACAAAGCAGGAAGAGACATGGTCTACAGCACATGAAGGGCCCTGGTGGTTCCTTCCCTGCTTCATACCTGAGCCCCAGGTACAGTGGTATCAGGCACTGTGTGTCTTAAAATCAGGTGAGAGAAGGAACACCAGGCTTAAATAAGGAATCTGGGTTTGGGACATACCCGTGGTAATAATTACCCTGGCAAATGACAACCTGTCTGCATCCTAACCCTCAAGAGGGGCCTGACCCAAATGTTTCCCAAGATTTTGAGACCTCCCAGCACCAACGTGATGATTTCATGAATAATGCCGTAGGCCTTGGTTCCAAATACATTAAAGACAAGAGTTCTGGCCGGGCATGGTGGCTCACGTCTGTAATCCCAGCGCTTTGGGAGGCAGAGGCAGGCGGATCATGAGGTCAGGAGATCGAGACCATCCTGGCTAACACGGTAAAACCCAGTCTCTACTAAAAAATACAAAAAAAGTTAGCCGGGCGTGGTGGCGGGCGCCTGTAGTCCCAGCTACTCAGAGAGGCTGAGGCAGGAGAATGGTGTGGACCTGGGAGGCAGAGCTTGCAGTGAGCCAAGACTGCACCACTGCACTCAGCCTGGGTGACAGAGCGAGACTCCATCTCAAAAAAAAAAAAAGTTCCCTAGTTACACACCCCTTACACTTAAAAACCAGGACTTGCATACACCTAGAAAGAGCAGCTCTGAGCCCAGAGAAGCAGCTTTGGAAGCACCAAAGGAGAGAGGAAGATAAAACAGTAGAAGAGACCCAGGCCTGACTCCCAGCTCCCACAGTAACTATGTGATGTGGGCACATTGGTGAGTTCTCACTGAAACTCTATCTTCTGTCGTGAAATGCCACCAGTCAGAGGCACCCTGAGGTCATGTATTTAAAAGAGCATGCAACAGTACCCACCACAGACCAAGCCCTCAGCGGCAGGTGGATTGTTACCACATGAACAAGGAAAGTGAAAACACTGCAAAACCCCTTCCACTCCAGCCCCCGCTCAAACTCTTCCTGCTTTCTCTACACACATGTTTAAGTCAGGCTGATCTCATGGTAATGCCCTCAGAAGCGACATACCTCCATCACACTGGCTACAATGGCATCCAAAGATTTGAGAAGAGGCTCCTCAACGATCTTCTTCACCTACCAAGGAAACAGAACCTCATGAAGCAACTGACATACACAGAGACAGGAATGCTAGCTCCTTCCACCAAAAACCCATGACAAACTCACATGGTGAAAAATGTGATGCAGATAAAGGCCAATAAATACAAATTATGGCTATGTATCAAACTATATGCACAAAATGCCTTTAATTCTGAAGTCACTTGGGACTGCTTTTCTACCTTAGATAGCAATGACATAAAAACAAAGGAAAAAAGCCAAACTCCCTCAGATTTGTTGACCTGAGATTTCCATTTCCAGGATGTGCAGACCTCAGGCCTTGCTGCCATTTCACCCACTCATGGTTAACAAGCACAGTTGTGTGACATCCTCCTGCAATCCCCTCCCAGACATCAAGGACACGCTCACAGCCAGTCCTTGGAGCTCATGGCACCTCCCTCCTCTCCGGGCCAGGTGCACTGGCTCTTCTACAACTGCTTAGGTACTCAAACTAGAGCTCACATTTTAAATTTTCAATAGAAGCAATTATTTTCACCTGTTCTCTGTACAGTATTTAGTGTAGGAATGAATTGTTCTGTCAACTGCAGAACCACCAAAACAAACAAACAAACAAAAACCAAAAAACAAAACTGCCCACATCCACAATTGTAGTATTTGATGAAAGTCATTTCCAAAATGTATAGATAATGATAAACATGCTAGGAAAAGAAATGAAAAACCGCCTAAAAGAAAACCTAGGCCGGCCGTGGTGGCTCACGCCTATAATCCCAGCACTTTAGGAGGCTGAGGCTGGCGGATAATGAAGTCAGGAGATCGAGATCATCCTGCCTAACAAGGTGAAACCCTGTCTCTACTAAAAATACAAAAACTTAGCTGGGCGTGGTGGTGGTCACCTGGAGTCCCAGCTACTCGGGAGGCTGAGGGAGGAGAATGGCGTGAACCTGGGAGGCGGAGCTTGCAGTGAGCCAAGATCATGCCACTGCACTCCAGCTTGGGCAACAGGGCGAGACTCCGTCTCAAAAAAAAAAAAAAAAAAAAAAGAAAATCTAAACTTGAAAAAAGTTAAAATATACTGCAAAAAATAATACCCCAAGAAAGGATGTGAAACAGTCAGTCTTCAGTTAGAATTTCTGACACGGTACTGGGAACAGCCATCTGTGAAGGTCATGGCTCTACCAGGCCACCATTCTGTCTGGGGCACTGACACTGAGAAGCAGTTCAGGTAGTTTTCCTTCTTGACAGCAACTTCAAAAACATCTAGCCGATTTAGTAATTCATTATGGTTCCATCCTCATTAATTATTACCTATGTTGTAATGTCTTCTTACATCTTCAGCCTAAAGCAATTCTCTGAGAGATTTCTATTCACACTCCACACAGCAGGGAGGTGGCCACTCCTCAGCACATGCTCCATGCTATCCAGATTGTTCTCATTTCCAAGACAGCAAGCCCAATCTTCAGAGTCTGGCCTTGATGACATCATCACCCGTACCTATTCAAATCTGTCTTGAACCATCCTAGCTTGATTGTAACTTCAGGGCCCCTGGATCTTTATTTTGTAATTTTTTTTTGAGACGGAGTCTCACTCTGTTGCCCAGGCTGGAGTGCAGTGGTGCGATGTTGGCTCACTGCAACCTCCACCTCCAAGGTTCAAGCAATCCTTCTAACTCTGCCTCCTGAGTCGCTGGGATTACAGGGATCCGCCACCATGTACAGCTAAAGTTTTGTGGTTTTTAGTAGAGATGGGATTTCACCATGTTGGCCAGGCTAGTCTCGAACTCCTGACCTCAAGTGATCCATCCACTTTGGCCTCCCAAAGTTGGGATTACAGGCATGAGCCACGGCGTCCAACCAGGGTCCCTGAATCTGACCAAAGCTCTGGCCATTTAAGGAATCGAACAATGGCACTGGTGTTTTCCCTGGTATCACCCTAAATGTCATCCAAAGGTACCCAAATATGAAAAAGTCAGGTTTTGTATTAACCATGAGACCCACCCCTTAGAGGGAGTCAAGCCCAGGAAAAGCACTGGGCTTGGAGTGAGAATCCCTGGACTGGATGCAGCCCAGCTGCTGGCCTACATATCCATGATGTGTTTGACACTGATTTCCTGACCTCCAAATGGGGACACATGGGTGCCTCCCCAACACGGTTGCTCAAGGATGAAATGAGAAACTAGTATACAATGATTCCATGAATGTTACTCTACTTCCTTCATTAATCTGCAGGTTTATGACTATTAAATTGTACTTTGAAATACTGGTACTCTGAGTTTTTCTTTTAAAAATACAAGCTTTCTCCTTCCTTCCTTCCTTCCTTCCTTCCAGGTTTATGACTATTAAATTGTACTTTGAAATACTGGTACTCTGAGTTTTTCTTTTAAAAATACAAGCTTTCTCCTTCCTTCCTTCCTTCCTGCCATCCTTCCTTCCTTCCTTCCTTCCTTCCTCCCTCCCTCCCTCTCTCTCTCTCTCTCTTTCTTTCTTTCTTCCCCTCTGTGGCCCAGGCTGCAGTCTACTCGGCTCGCTGCTGCCCGCGCCGCGGACTGCCTGGGACTGCCGGCGCGCGCCACCGCTGCCTGCTTTTGCTTCTTTGGCTGCGGGCGCACCTTCGCCATGTTGGCCACGCTGGTCGCCTGCTCCTGACGCCGAGTGCTCTGCCCGCCTCAGCCTCCCAAGGTACTGGGACTGCAGACGGAGTCTCGCTCACCCGGTGCTCGGTGTTGCCCGGGCTGGAGTGCGGTGGCGTGGTCTGGGCTCGCGGCAGCCTCCGCCTCCCAGCCTGCCTTGGCCTACCAGGGTGCTGGGATTGCAGCCCCTGCCCGGCCGCCGCCCCGTCTGGGAGGTGGGGAGCGTCTCTGCCCGGCCGCCCCTCTGCCCGGCCTCCCCATCTGGGAAGTGAGGAGCGCCTCTGCCCGGCCACCCATCGTCTGGGAGGTGAGGAGCGCCTCTGCCCGGCCACCCATCGTCTGCAAGGTCAGGAGCGCCTCTGCCCGGCCACCCATCGTCTGGGAAGTGAGGAGCGCTTCTGCCTGGCCACCCATCGTCTGGGAAGTGAGGAGCGCCTCTGCCTGGCTGCCCCGTCTGGGAAGAAGTGAGGAGCGCCTCTGCCCGGCCGCCCCGTCTGGGAAGTGAGGAGCGCCTCTGCCCGGCCGCCCCATCCGGGAAGAAGTGAGGAGCGCCTCTGCCCTGCCGCCCGTCCGGGAAGAAGTGAGGAGCGCCTCTGCCCGGCCGCCCCGTCCGGGAAGAAGTGAGGAGCGCCTCTGCCCGGCCGCCCCGTCCGGGAAGAAGTGAGGAGCGCCTCTGCCCGGCCGCCCCGTCTGGGAAGAAGTGAGGAGCGCCTCTGCCCAGCTGCCCCATCTGGGAAGAAGTGAGGAGCGCCTCTGCCCGGCCGCCCCGTCTGGGAAGTGAGGAGCGCCTCTGCCCGGGCGCCCCGTCCGGGAAGAAGTGAGGAGCGCCTCTGCCCGGCCGCCCCGTCCGGGAAGAAGTGAGGAGCGCCTCTGCCCAGCCGCCCCGTCTGGGAAGTGAGGAGCGCCTCTGCCCGGCCACCCCGTCCGAGAAGTGAGGAGCGCCTCTGCCCGGCCGCCGCATCTGGGAAATGAGGAGAGCCTCTGCCCGGCCACCCATCGTCTGGGAAGTGAGGAGCGCCTCTGCCCGGCCACCCATCGTCTGGGAAGTGAGGAGCGCCTCTGCCCGGCCGCCCCGTCTGGGAAGTGAGGAGCGCCTCTGCCCGGCCACTCATCATCTGGGAAGTGAGGAGCGCCTCTGCCCGGCCACCCATCGTCTGGGAAGTGAGGAGCGCCTCTGCCCAGCCACCCATTGTCTGGGAAGTGAGGGGCGCCTCTGCCCGGCCACCTATCGTCTGGGAAGAAGTGAGGAGCATCTCTGCCTGGCCGCCCCGTCTGGGAAGTGAGGAGCGCCTCTGCCCGGCCGCCCCGTGTCTGGGAAGAAGTGAGGAGCGCCTCTGCCCGGCCGCTCCGTCTGGGATGTCTACCACAGAGGCCAGAAGCAATGTGGGGGCTGGACGTGGTGGCTCACGCCTGTGGTCCCGGCACTCTGGGGGGCGAGGCGGGTTGATCACTTCGGGCTAGGAGTTCGAGACCAGTCTGGCCAACTTGGCGAAACATGAAAAATACAACAGACAAACCAACCAACCAACTCAGTGACAACAAAACAGGTCTACCCTGGAGTCATACTCTAATTTTTTCGATTTTCCTCCCTTTCTGATCCTTTATCCCACTTTCTTTTTCTTCCTCTTCCTTCTCCCTCTTCTTTGTCAAATAGAGGATTGAGTTATTATCACTGATCCATATAAAGTCCCTCTCTCATTTATTTTAACTCCCACCCCCCATTTCTATTCCCCGACTTCCCATGTGTAACCTTCCTAATATGTTTGATATGCATCTTTTTGTTTGTATGTATTTTTAGAAAATGTTTATTGTTTTTGTGTGCAAAAAAAATTAATTAAAAAAAAAAAATACAAGCTTTCACCACTAGCAATTTTACTGACATATCCATGGTCTGTTCATCCATCAGTTCTTTGCTTACCAAGTTTAAGAGTTCCCGAAGCATTTCCAATGGAATGCTAAACTCCTTATACGTGACGCCATTGAAAAGGGGAGAGACTGAGAAGCTGGAGCTGATGGTTGAAAAGTAGTACTCAGGCTCTAGGGCAGTCCCGTCGGGCAAGCAGGAGGCTGGTGGGAGATAAAGCTGGAGACTCAGCCATGGTCACAGGCCAACTAAGGTACTTCCTCAAGCTGACTCCCCCAATAACCAACAAAGGTGCAGACTTTGCCTTTGTTTATATCCCAATTCTCTGCATGTTTTTAAATTAACAACTAAAGGGTAGATTGCAAATCATTGGGGACTGATGCCCCTCACCTGTGTCTTTCAGGTCAAAGACTCAGATATGATGGTCCTAATATTTCCATCTTAGACAATATAACTTAGTATGTGGGAAGTGAAAAAAGAATTTTATCTTTTTTATTTTATTTTATTTTTTTTTTTGAGACAGAGTCTCGCTCTGTTGCCCAGGCTGGAGTGCAGCAGTGTGATCTCAGCTCACTGCAACCTCTGCCTCCCAGGTTCAAGCAATTCTCCTGCCTCAGCCTTCCGAGTAGCTGGAATAACAGGTGCCCGTCACCACACCCAGGTAATTTTTGTATTTTTAGTAGAGACGGCATTTCGCCATGTTGGCCAGGCTAGTCTCGAACTCCTGACCTCAAGTGATCCACCTGTCTTGGCCTCCCAAAGTGCTGGGATTATAGGCGTGAGCCACCATGCCCAGCTGAAATATACCTTTTTAAACGTGAAGAGATATGAAAGCTTGGGGTCCACAGAGCCTCAGAGTTATTTTCCCACCAAAATTAGAAAAAAAAAATGCACACTACTAGAAGTTTCAAAATCAGAGCAACTAAGTGAAATACACCTGTCACTAAAAGACAAATACTGTAAGATCCCACTTATTAGAGGAACTTAAATCATACATAGAGGTAGAATGGTAGCTGTCAGGGACTGGGGGAAGGGGAAATGGGGAATAATTGTTTAATGTATGGTTTCAGTTACACAAGATGAAAAGAGTTTTTGAGATGAACTGTGGTGATAGTTGCATAATATTATAAATGTATTCAATACTACTAAACTATATACTTTAAAATAATTAAGGCCAAGCATGGTGGCTCATGCCTATAATCCCAGAACTTTCGAAGGCTGAGATGGGAGGATTGCTTGAGTCCAGGAATTCAAGACCAGCCTGGGCAATATAGGGAGATCTTGTCTCTACAAAAAATAAAAATTAGCCAGATACAGCAGCATGCGCCTATGGTCCCAGCTACTCAGGAGGCTGGGGCAGGAGGTTTGCTTGAGCCTGGGAGGTTGAGGCTACAGTGGAGCTATGAATTTGTCACTGTACTCCAGTCTGGGTAACAGAGTAACATCCTGTATTAAAAAAAAAAATGACATAGCAAATTTTATGTTATGTGTATTTTACAATAAAAAAAATGAAGGAAAAAAATCAACAAAAATAAAGTCATTCAGTCATTTGACATTTAATAAATATGAACCCAGGCCCAATGCGGTGGCTCATACATGTAATCCCAGCACTTTGGGAGGCTGAGGTGGAAAGATCGCCTCCGCCCAGGAGTTTGAGAACAGCCTGGGCAACATGACGAGACCCTGTCTCTATATAAATAAAAATTTTTTAATTAAAATAAAAATATAGTAAATAGGAACCCAAAAGCATATAACTGTTTGAAAATCCATTATTTAGAAACTATAATAGAAAACTATGAGGCCAGGCGCGGTGGCTCACGCCTGTAATCCCAGCACTTTGGGAGGCCGAGGCGGGCGGATCACAAGGTCAAGAGATTGAGAACATCCTGGCCAACATGGTGAAACGCTGTCCCTACTAAAAATACAAAAATTAGCTGGGTGTGGTGGCACGTGCCTATAATCCCAGCTACTCGGGAGGTTGAGGCAGGAAAACCGCTTAAGCCCGGGAGGCTGAGGTTGCAGTGAGCCAAGATTGCACCACTGTACTCCAGCCTGTTGACAGTGGGAGACTGTCTCAAACAAACAAACAAAAAAAAATAACAAAACAAACCAAAAAAAAACAAAAAAAACCTATGATTGAAAAATAGATGAATTGTAATATTTTCATGAGAGACAGTATCAATTCATAAAGAAGTGAATACTAAATTTTATGACTTTTTCAAGCACTAGAGAACAGACTCAAAGAGTTTAGCTCCAGTTGTGTCAAAGCTGGTATCTCATAGCTGGCGGCGCACGGCCAATCTGTCTAAAGATGGACGCAAACCAGCAACTTACAGCAGAAAGGATGGGCAACAATACCACTGGGAGCTGAGACACCAAGAGGCCAACATAAGAAATGGCCACTGAAAGAGGGAACAAGTGAGGAAACAAGGGAGGGAGAAACAGCCGGATTAAAAAGGGTAGATAAGGAAGAAGGGAAGGTTGTGATTATCGGACACTTCTCAGAAAGACATCATGAAATAAGGGCTAAATCCTGTGTGACTGAACCCCACAGAGGGCACAGATGATGGCAAACGACAGGGGCTGCAGGAACTAGGGACCTAACATTTGGGATTTATACAGGGGGTGTCATTGAAACTTCTTTTTTTTTTTTCCTGTGAGACAAGAGTCTCACTCTGTTGCCCAGGCTGGAGTGCAATGTTACGATGTCGGCTCACCGCAACCTGCGTCTCCCATGTTCAAGTGATTCTCATGTCTCAGTCTCCCGAGTAGCTAGGATTATAGGCGTGTGCCACTGCGCCCGGCTAATTTTTGTATTTTTAGTAGAGATGGGGTTTTGCCATGTTGGCCAGGCTGGTCTCGAACTCCTAGCCTCAAGGGATCCGCCTGTCCCAAAATGCTGGGATTACAGGTGTTAGCCACTGTGCCCAGCCTGAAAGTTTTTAAGCAGGAAAATAAGTGATCAAATTTGTGCTATTAAAAATAATTCTTATTTATTTTTTATTTTATTTAGTTTTTAAGGGTCTCACTATGTTGCCCGGGCTGGTCTCAAACTCCTAGGCTCAAGCAATCCTCCTACCTGGGCCTCCCAAAGTGCTGGGATTACAGGCGTGAGCCACCTCTCCTGGCCTAAAAACAATTCTTAAAAACTAAATTCTTACAGCAGTTTGGAAGAGGGCCTGGGAAGGGAGATAGAAGGACCGGCTGTAAGAAAAGTCTTAGTATGTGGTGTTGCATACCTGAAGTCCCAGCTACTTGAAAGGCCAAGGCCAGAGGATCGTTATGACTGCACCCCTGCACTCCAGCCTGGGTGGCAGAGCAGGACCCCAACTCAAAAAAAAGAAAAAGTCCAAGCAAAACAGGAAGTCTGAGAGGAAACTCAGAAGGCACAGGGTCTGCTGCTGTCTGTCCTACAGTGAGGCATTTCAGAGAGCAGGGCTCGCTTGTCTGGTCACCACAACAGGCAAAGTGGGTGGCAACCAGGTCTGATGGCGCGATGCATGAGGATCTCGCAGTCAGCCACATTAGCGTGCTCCCATCTGCCACTTACTGGATGTGCTCAAAGTGGGGCAGCGGTCATGGAGAGGAGCCCTCACCACAGAGGGTGGACAATGAAGCTGTTTACCAGGAAAAGGGAAGCCTCCAAGGGCACATCATGGCCATCCTAAAATGCCCCAAAGGCAGGCAGGTGGCAGTGAGATTTTCAGAGCCTGGAGGAATACATTCTACATTTAAACAAAGAGTTGTCTCTAAGAGGTGTGATTCTGAGTGGCTGAAATTAGCCCTTATATTCTAACATATATATAGAATGTAACCTGTTACATTCTCACAGATCTAAGAGATGGAAAGCTTCCTACATTTATCTAAGCCCAGATATTCCCTTTTTCCTTCAAAATTCCCCTCACATCTCTCAAAATTGTCTTGAGACATGCTCTTTTAACAAATAGCATCATTCAAAAATGGAGAGACTATACTGAAGCATGGAATTCTGTCTTCCCCATTTCCTATCCCTTAATCTGGGTCTTACTTCCATCAAGTATAAGATAGAAGTAATTTTAACATGTGTCTGACGTGGCACAGGGTAGTCACATGAATCCAATTCAGTAAATTATGTAAAAGTACTTTGTGAACAGCAGAGCTCTATAAAAAGTAGTAATAGGCTGGGTATGGTGGTTCACGGCTATAATCCTAGCACTTTGAGAGACCAAGGCAGGCGTTCCCTTGAGCCCAGGAGTTCTGGACCAGCCTGGGCAACATGGCAAAACCCCATCTCTACAAAAAATACACAAGTTAGTGGGCGTTGTGGAGGGTGCCTATAGTCCTAGCTACTTGGGAGGCTGAGGTGGGAGGATCACTTGAGCCCAGGAGGTTGAAGCTGCGGTGAGCCATGATCATGCCACTGCACTCCAGCCTGGGTGGCAGAGTGAGACTCTGTCTCCAAAAAAAAAAAAAAAAAAAAAGTAGTAATAGTAGTATTAGTACTTTAATATTATCTACATACTTAATGTCATTAAACAAAAATGTCCAACCAGGTGTGGTGGCTCATGCATGTAATCCTAGCACTCTGGAAGGAGGAAATGGGTGGATCACTTGAGGTCAGGAGTTCAAGACAAGCCTGGCCAACATGGTGAAACCCTGTCTCTACTAAAAATACAAAAATTAGCTGAGCATGCTGGTGGGTGCCTGTAGTCCCAGCTACTTGGGAGGCTGAGGCAAGAGAATTGCTTGAACCCAGGAGGCAGGGCCTGCAGTGAGCTGAGATTACGCCACTGCACTCCAACCTGGGCAACAGAGCCAGACTCTATCTCAGAAAAAGAAAAGAAATATCCACCATTAGCACTTCCACCTGAAAAGGAACTTTTACAGGTTAAAGTGCAAAAATTCTGATGACAGGTATATAGGGGTCTGCAAGTTATTTTCTGTACTTTTCTCTCTATATAAAATATTTGAAAATTGGCCGGGCACAGTGGCTCACGCTTGTAATCCCAGCACTTTGGGAGGCCGAGGCGGGCGGATCACGAGGTCAGGAGATCGAGACCACGGTGAAACCCCGTCTCTACTAAAAATACAAAAAATTAGCCGGGCGTGGTGGCGGGCGCCTGTAGTCCCAGCTACTCGGAGAGGCTGAGGCAGGAGAATGGCGTGAACCCGGGAGGTGGAGCTTGCAGTGAGCCGAGATCGCGCCACTGCACTCCAGCCTGGGTGAAAGAGCAAGACTCCGTCTCAAAAAAAAGAAAAAAAAAATTTGAAAATTAAATGTACTTTTCTCTATATATAAAATAAATGAAAATTAAATTTTAAGAAACTTAAATGAAAACAGAAAATAAATACTTCCTAAAAGCTTGGCACTCTAGGTACATCCATGACAACAGAGTTAGTATCAGCATCCTTAATATCACAAGAAGTCACTGTGAGCCTGTTCTCCAAGTACTAGGTCAAAATATTCTTGGGAGAGGTGAAGCCCACCTTCAAAGTAGTGAAGGGCGGATCCTCCAGGGGAACTGGGAGGGGGCATGCCGCGTTCAGGGCTGACCTGAAACACACAACCACAGTTATGTATCAGCAAAGACCAGTGAGACCTCTGTGAGATTTGTCTTAGACAAGGTCCTCTCTGCCAGCCCAATGTTTGTACTTCAAGTCCTGGTTGAAGCCTCATTTCCTTCCTAAAGCCCATCACAGCTACAGCATTCTCTACTACATGCTGTATCACTAAATTCTTCGTGTTTAGCCGTATATTTGACACTTGATTACTGAGCTGAATTGTCCTCAGTGTTTTGTGTTTTTGTCTTTTCTCCATGAGTCAATTATATACTTCTTAAGGGTACCAACTGTCTTCCAGGCAAAATAGCATTTGGCACCCAACTGCTATGAAACATATACTTTATGACTATGAAATCACTTATAAATCTTATGTTGGGGACTAGCCTCAACACCACCCGTAGGGTATTTAAAGTTTGGTGGTGACAAAGGAAAGAGAAGAGACAGGTTAAGAGTTTATAAAGGTGGAAGCCAGGGGACCAGAGCAAATCAGAGGCTGCAAAGGCCTAGAGTTTTGGTTTTTACACTATTTATTGAGTATAATCACTTAGATTTAAGAAGCGGATGTTTAGGGTGAAAGGGAGGCAGTACGTCATATGTGTAATCTATAGTAGTGGCGGTTTAAATGAATTTTTTTTGTGTTTAAACAGTGTATTTCCAACTTATCGGATAGCAGTTAGTGGGGGCGGGCTTAACTAGGACTCTGTATGTTTGGCTATATTTTAATGTTTTAAAGGAGTGGGTTTTTTTTTTGAACACAGTGCTTATGGATAAGAGAGTAAGTCTTGCTCAGAGTATGGGAACATAATGGCTATACGAGGCTTTTTTTTTTAGAAGCCTTTTGTGGCTTTTTACACCTTATTGTTTCATATTTTTATGGCCAGTTTATACATGCACTCTATAAACCTTTCCCCCAACATCTTAAGAGGGACAAGACAAGTCTTTGTATTAAACAGAATTCTAGTGAAACATTTCACGTTACTTAAGTTTACTCCGACTACAAAGAAGAGGGATTTTCTCTGCAGGGGAGCTTAACAGGGTCTTTCTCCTCTGCTCCTTCCCCAGTAGCCCAGGCCCACCTGAGAGATGCTGGACACACTGCTGGTTTTCCTCTTCAGGGTACCCTCCTGACAGACAGTCAGCAGATTGCTGGGGAGGATGGAGCGGAAGTCATTAAAGGAACGCCTTCGAACACCTTCAAGCTCTTCCGGGACACGGAGGGAATGAGGAGGGATTTTGGGAAAGAGCTTTGAGAGGAGAGACTCTTCCATGTTGCTGTAACGCCCAAATGCTCGCGAGATTCCTATCAGGCATGGGATAGCATACTTGCAAAGGTATTCTAGAAGATCAAGTGAAAACGTTACAATATAAGAAAGTATCCTGATAGAGTCATATAGTAAGTACTAACTTGTAACATTGACTAAGATTTCACAAGCCACCCACTAATAACTGCGAAGGTTCAAAATAAGCCACAATAATGGGGTCAACCCCAAGGGCTGACAAGTGATATCTTCGACCTGTCATTAACAACTTCAGACTATGTCTTCAACACACCCAGCTGCCCTCCTTGGGAGGTCTTCATCTATTCATGGCACATCCAAATCAATAATATAGCTAGGTCATATTATCAAGTACCTTATACATTTATTCCTCTTAGGAGCATATCAGTAGCCTTACAACACAGAAAAAATGACCTTTGGAAGTCAACTAATCTACCCACAGATGTTACAGGTGAAGAAACTGGGGCCCAGAAGGGTGAAGTTACTTGTCCAAGGTGACCCAGCATCTATGTAGCAGAGCAATGCGCCTGACCCCATGTGGCCTCTGAGGATATTAACACACAACAAATCAAACTAAAATAGGAAGGTTTTCTCGCATCATATACATTAGGTACCCAACAACAGAAAAGACTGGAGAAAAGCAAGGGAAAGAGTAACCACAAAACCATTTTAAGAAAAACCTTAAGGATACTTGTACCTTTGTCTTGAATCTCCAAGGCCTGGCACATCCCCAAGAGGACATGCAAAACCTGCAAAAGCGCCTCTAAAATCTGTAACAGTCAAGGAAACAAGAAAACAAACAAAATTAGGTAAATATCACAAAACGAAGTCAGAATTAGAAGGCACTTCAGACATTATCTTAACCAACCCCATATCTGATACATCCCTCCACAATGACTGTGCCAAGTGGCCAACCAGCTGACTTTCCAGGGACAAAACCCTCACTCTCTGGGCTGGTTCAGAGTTCCTCCCAACACTGGGCCAATGCTGTCCTCCTGGGGCTTGTACCTACCAGTCCTTGGGGCTACTTTTTCCTCTATTAACATATTCTGTAAACAGGTGATGGGTCCCCAAATCTTTTCTTTTCATGGGTAAACGCCCTAGCGCTTTTCAACCGTATTCTTCATGATCACAAATCCTTTATAATGCTAATTGCCAGCTTCTGATTTTACGGTAGTCCAGTTTTCTGTCTGGAAGTGTAGTGCTCAGAATAAAATACATTAACATCTGCGATGCTGGAACTCACCCAGCATACTCACCAAACTCATCACAGATTCTACACTTCTACGTACGTGACATTAGCTTTTCTGCAGCCACTTCACACTGCTATCTCAATGAGCTTATACATAATTTTTAAATTTTTTTTATTTGAGACGAAGTTTCGCTCTTGTTGCCCAGGCTGGAGTGCAGTGGCATGATCTTGGCTTACTGCAACCTCCACCTCCCGGGTTCAAGCGATTCTACTGACTCAGTCTCCTGAGTAGCTGGGATTACAGGTGCATGCCACCGTGCCTGGCTAATTTCTTGTATTTTTAGTACAGACAGGGTTTCACCATGTTAGCCGGGCTGGTCTTGAACTCCTGACCTCAGGTGATCCACCTGCCTTGGCCTCGCAGAGTGCTGGAATTATAGGCGTGAGGCACTGCACCCAGCCCATAATTTTTTAAGAAATTTTTTTTTTGTCCTGGCAGGGTGGCTCATGCCTATAATCCCAGCACTTTTTTTTGTTTGTTTGTTTGTTTGTTTGGAGGTGCGGTTTCAGTCTTGTTGCCCAGGCTAGAGTGCAATGGCATGTCTCAGCTCACCACAACCTCCGCCTCCTGGGTTCAAGCGATTCTCCTGCCTCAGCCTCCTTAGTAGCTGGGATTGCAGGCATGCACCACCACACCTGGCTAATTTTTTATTTTTAGTAGAGACGGGTTTCTCCATGTTGGTTAGTCTGGTCTCAACCTCCCAACCTCAGGTGATCCATCCACCTCGGCCTCCCAAAGTGCTGGGATTACAGGTGTGAGCCACTGCGCCCGGCCAATCCCAGCACTTTGGGAGGCTGAAGCCGGTGGATCAGTTGAGCTCAGGAGTTCAGACCTGCCTGGGCAAAGTATCGAAACCCTGTCTCTACAAAACATACAAAAATTAGCCAGGTGTGGTGGTGCGTGCCTGTGGTCAGGAGGCTGAGGTGTGAGGGTCACTTGAGCCCGGGAGGCTGAGGATGTAGTGAGCCATGATCAGTGCAGGGGTTCAATCACAGCTCGCTGTAGCCTCAAACTCCTGGACTCAAGCAATCCTCCTGCCTCAGCCTCCTGAGTAGCTGGGATTACAGGCAAGTGTCACTATGCCCAGCTAATTTTTATTTTTATTTTTGTAGGGATGGGTTTCACTATGTTGCCCAAGCTGGTCTCAAATTCCTGGGCTCAAGTGATCCTCCTGCCTCAGCCTCCCAGAATGCTGGGATTACAGGCGTTGAGCCACCATGCATGATAATGAGCTTATAGATGAGGAAGATACCTAAGTCTTCTTTCGCACCTGCTTCTCCTAAACTATGTAATCTCTACTAACATAGTTGGTATTTTTTATCTTTCATCTACCCCTACAAAAACTCATGGTATTAGCTTTAGCTCATTGTACAAATCTGTGATTCCCAGCTTTGTGCCTTCTACAAATGAAATCAACTTGCTTTCCAGATCTTCATTTACAGCACTAGCTTGTTTTGCTCCAATGACAGGAGGGTCCTGCTGGGCCGATACCTCACTGATCACCCTTTGGGACAGTCCTTCAGGCAGTTCTGCAAACCCTCCAAACCATTTGGCCCTCAGCCCATATAATTGGTCCAGGATGTCAGGAAAGGTGCTTGTCCAAAGCATTTATGAAGATCCACTAGAATGCAGCAACTTCATTTCTCTCAATCATTCTTCTTAGAAAATCCAGGCAAAGAAAAAATGAAGTTGGTGTGACATGACTTGTTCATAACCAAGTCAAATCTCTTACATTTTCGTAATATTAAGTAATGTTGAATAATCTACGAAAGCTTGAAAAGCAACAGTTTTTCCATTTTATTTATTTATTTATTTATTTTATTTATTTATTTTGAGACCGAGTCTCACTCTGTTGTCCAGGCTGGAGTGCAGTGGCATGATCTCAGCTCACTGCAACCTCTGCCTCCCAGGTTCAAGTGATTCTCATGCCTCAGCCTCCCAAGTAGCTGGGATTACAGGCTCCTGCCACCACACCCGGCTAATTTTTGTGTTTTTAGTAGAGATGGGGTTTCTTCATGTTGGCCAGGCTGGTCTCAAACTCCTGACCTCAGGTGATCCACCCGCCTCAGCATCCCAAAGTGCTAGGATTACAGGCCTGAGCCACCACACCCAGCCACTTTTTCCATTTTATATGTTAAAGTCATGTTATCACCTTTGGTGTTGACCTCTTAATTCTGATAAATTTTATTCATAGAAAAGCCCTTAATGTCCAACTTTTTAATAAAAACACATTATTCTAACATATTTAAGCATTTCTTTAGCCAACCTACAAACAAATGAAGAATCTAAATTAGTCAAAATACATCACCAACTGGGAACATTTAGAATGCCAACAAGCAACTAGGCACTGTTTGGAAGAACCTAGGAATAGCAGCATACAAAAACTAACTTTCTAAGCGATAAATTTAAGAAAAACTTGTATGATTATATTCTTTGTTTAAAGAAGAGGAAAGTATGAAATACATGTTCATAACATTTCTATCAAAATTAACAAAATCTAAAGAAAGTCTGTGCCCTTAAAGATAAAAGCTTCAGCTACCTAGAAGATTCTCTTCTAGCTGGGCACAGTGGCTCACACCTATAATCCCAGCACACTGGGAGGTCAAGGCAGGAGGATCACTTGAGGCCCAGAGTTCAAGACCAGCCTGGGCAACGTGGCGAAACCTCGTCTCTACAAAAAATACAAAACAAATTAGCCAGCGTGATAGTGAACGCCTACAGTCTCAGCTACTTGGGAGTCTTAGGAGGGAGGCTGGCTTGAGGTGGAAGGCGGAGGTTGCAGTGAGCCCAGATTGCACCACTGCACTCCAGCCTGGATGACAGAGCAAGACTCTGTCTCAAAAAAAGAAAAGAAAATGATCTTCTAAGAATGACTTCAATCCCCAACAAAGAGCAAGAAAAATGAGCTGCCTTTGCCTTTTTCTGCTGCCTACCTTACAGGACTTTCTGAAAAGCTGAAAGGGACAGTGCTGCTCATGTCTCTGCAGCGCCTGCCCTTCATCAGAAAAAAGAAACAGAAAAAAAAGAAAAGTTGAATAAGATAAGACTCATGAGATCCTGAAGAGTACTGAAAGACCTAAACATGTCTTAGGTCTGCTATGAACAGGATGAAATAAATATCAACAAACAATCCAATCACATTTCACATTTTTTAAATCTTTTCATCACTTTGGGACTCTATTCAATCTAATAGAAATGCATACCAAATCAACCAACACATGCTTACCTCATCCCTAAGTGAAGGATCCCTATAGGCCACATCAGACAGCAGAGTTACCAAGCAGAAGCTGAAGCTCTCTGCAACTGGGAGGGCACCTGGAAGATGTAAAAACATAAATCAGATAACCAGGAACCAGATACTGGATCACACCTCTGGCCATCCAACAGTATGTACCCTCTCACCATGACCTGCCAAGCGACCAGTTTATAGCAGCTGCCCTCCTTGAGACGAGTCTCAAAAGAACAGCTATGGGCCCAATGAATTTGCTGAGAAACAACCCTACCTTTCCTTTAAGTAAATGTTTTGGTTCAATAAACTTAAATGTTTCCTGAGCCAACAGCTAGTGTGAGATAACAGAGCCTCTCAACATGACAGATTCAATTTTTTATTCCCTAAGTAAATGCGATAAATCACACACACACACACACACACACACACACAAATACTTGGCTGGGCAAAGTGGCTCACGTCTGTAATCCCAGCACTTCTGGGGGGCCAAGGCAGACGGATCACCTGAGGTCAGGAGTTCGAGACCAGCCTGGCCCACATGGTGAAACCCCGTCTCTACTAAAAATACAAAAATTAGCTGGGTGTGGTGGCGCACACCTGTAATCCCAGTCACTTGGGAGGCTGAGGCAGGAGAATAGCTTGAAGCCAGGAAGTGGAGGTTCCAGTGAGCCGAGATCACACCACTGTACTCCAGCCTGGGTGACAGAATGAGATGCCATCTCAAAAAAAAAAAAAAAAAAAAAAAAATCAATTTTGAATATTGAATGTTGAATCAAGGACAAAAGAGTATCCACTATTTAGTGGATATATTCACAGTACATGACAGAAGACTTACATTTCTACTCCAGCACTTAAAATTTTAAAGTGCAGCTCTAGGCTATTCTCAAACTTGAATGTGCCCATGCCCGGCCTAAAATTTGACTTTTTAGTAATGATGCTCTATTTAATTTGTAGTCCATCAAATTGCAGGACAGACTGGGTGCAGTGGCTCACGCCTATAGTCCTAGCACTTTAGGAGGCCGAGGCAGGCAGATCACTTGAGGCCAGGAGTTCAAGATCAGCCCAGCCAACATGGCAAAATTCTGTCTCTACCGAAAATACAAAAATTAGCGAGGCATAGTGATGCATGCCAGTAATCCCAGGTACTTGGGAGGCTGAGGCACGAGAATTGCTTGAACCCAGGAGGCGGAGGTTACAGTGAACCGAGGTCAGGCCACTGCACTCCAGCTTGGAGTGCAGACAGAATGAGACTGTCTCAAAAAACAAAAAACAAACAAAATCCTAACAAATTGCAGGATACATGCATAATTTTGGATCTGTCAGATTTAGGCATGTTACCAGAAATGATGAAAACCTAAAGGTCAAGAGGAATACTGGCACAAACAGAACGTTTTTTAATTTTTATTTCAGGTTCAGGGGTACATATGTAGTTTTGTTATACAGGTAAATTGCATGTTACAGGGGTTTGGTGTACAGATTATTTCATCATCCCCGTAATAGGCATTGTACCCAAAAAGTAGTTTTCCCATCCTCGCCCTCCTCCTACTCTCCACTCTTAAGTAGGCCCCAGTGTCTGCTGTTCCCTTCTGTGTTCATATGTACTTGATGTTTAGCTCCCACTTATAAGTGAGAACATGTAGCGTTTGGTTTCCTGTTCCTGTGCTAATTCTCCCATAACAGTCTCCAGCTCCATCCATGTTGCTACAAAAGACGTGATCTTGGCCGGGCACGGTGTAATCCCAGCACTTTGGGAGGCTGAGGCAGGCAAATAACTTGAGGCCAGGAGTTCGAGACCAGCCTAGCCAACATGGCAAAACTCCATCTCCACTATAAATATAAAAATTAGCCCGGTGTAGTGGCACATGCCTATAACCCCAGCTACTTGGGAGGCTGAGACAGGAGAATCCCTTGAACCTGGGAGGCGGGGGTTGCAGTGAGCAGAGATCACACCACTGCACTCCAAGCTGGGTGACAGAGCAAGACTGTCTCAAAAAAAGATAAAATAAAAAAATAAATAAAAGGACACGATCTTTTTCTTTTTTTATGGCTACATAGTACTCCATGGTACACATACGACATTTTCTTTACCCAATCTTCCATTGATAGGCATTTAGGTTGATTCCTTATCTTTGTTATTGTAAATACTGCTGTAATAAACATACTTACGCACGTATCTTTACAGTAGAATGATTTACATTTGAGTACGCACCCAATAATGGGATTGCTGGGTCAAATGGTAATTCTGTTTTAAGTTCTTTCAGAAATTGCCAAACTGCACTCCACAATGGCTGAACTAATTTATATTCACACCAGCAGTGTGTAAGTGTCCCCTTTTCTCCACAACCTCACCAGCATCCGTTATTTCTTGACTTTTTAATAATAGCCATTCTGACTGGTGTGAGATGGTATCTCACTAAAATTTTTTTTTTGATTTACATTTCTCTGATTATTAGCATCAGATGATGAGCATATTTTTCATATATTTTTGGCCACTTGTATGTCTTCTTTTGAAAAGTATCTATTCGTCCTTGGCTCACCTTTTAATGGTGTTGTTTTTTGTTTGTAAATTTAAGTTCCTCATAGATTCTGGACTTTAGACCTTTGCATAGTTTGCAAATATTTTCTTTCATTCAGTAGGGTGGCTGTTTACTCTGTTGACAGTTTGTTTTGCTGTGCAGAAGCTCTTTAGTTTAATTAGGTCCCATTTGTCAATTTTTGTTTTTGCTGCAATTGCTTTTGGCATCTTTGTCATCAAATTTTTGCCATTAAATCTTTGCCAGGCTCTGGCCGGGCACGGTGGCTCATGCCTGTAATCCCAGCACTTTGGGAGGCCAAGGCGGGCGGATCATGAGGTCAGGAGATCAAGACCATCCTGGCTAACACAGTGAAACCCCGTCTCTACTAAAAACACAAAAAATTAGCCGGGCGAGGTGGCGGGCGACTGTAGTCCCAGCTACTCGGGAGGCTGAGTCAGGAGAATGGCGTGAACCCTGGGGGCGGAGCCTGCAGTGAGCCGAGATAGCGCCATTGCACTCCAGCCTGGGCGACAGCGAGATTCTGTCTCAAAAAAAAAAAAAAATCTTTGCCAGGGTCTATGTCCAGAGTGGTATTTCCTAGTTTATCTTCCAGGGTGTTTATAGTTTAAGGTTTTACATCTAGAGCTTTAATCCATCTTCAGTTGATTTTTGTATAGGGCGTAAGTAAGGGGTCTAGTTTCAGTCTTCCGAATATAGCTAGCCAGTTATCCTAGCACCATTTATTGAGTAGGGAGTCCTTTCCCCATTACTTGTTTTGTTGACTCTGTTGAAGATCAGATGGTTGCAGGTGTGCAGCATTATTTCTGGGCTATTTGTCTATGTGCTATTTTTTTTTTTTACCAGTACCATGCTGTTTTGGTTACTGTAGCCCTGTAGTAGAGTTGAAGTTTGAAGTTGGGTAATGTGATGTCTCCAGCTTTGCTCTTTTTCAGATTACCTTGGCTATTCAGGCTGTTTTTTGGTTCCATAAAAATTCTAAAATAGTTTTTTTCTAATTCTGTGAAGTATGTCATTGGTAGTTTGATAGGAATAGCACTGAATCCATAAATTGCTCTGGGTAGTATGGCCATGTTAACAATATTGATTCTTCCTGTCTGAGCATGGGATGTTTTTCCATTTGTGTAAGCTCTGATTTCTTTCAGTAGTATTTTGTAATTCTTGCTGTAGAGATTTTTCACCCCCGTTAGCTGTATTCCAAGGTATTTTATCTTTTCTTTTTTTTGAGATGGAGTCTCACTCTGTCGCACAGGCTGGAGGGCAGTGGCGCAATCGCGGCTCACGGCAACCTCTGCCTCCCAGGTTCAAGCGATTCTCCTGCCTCAGCCTCCCAAGTAGCTGGGATTACAGGCATGCGCTACCATGCCCAGCTAATTTTTGTGTTTTTAGCAGAGATGGGTTTCACCCTGTTGGCCAGGCTGGTCTCGAACTCCTGACCTCAAGTGATCCACCTGCCTCGGCCTCCCAAAGTGCTGGGATTACAGTAGTGAGCCACTATGCCCAGCTGGTATTTTATTATTTTTGTGAATATTGTGAATGGGACTGTGTTCTTGATTTGGCTCTCAGCTTGGATGTTGTTGGTGTATAGGAATGCTACTGATTTTTGTACATTGATTTTGTATCCTGAAACTTTGCTGAAGTTGTTTATCAGATCAAGGGGCTTTGGGCAGAGACGATAGGGTTTTCTAGGTATAGAATCATATAACCTGTGAAAAGAGATCGTTTGACTTCCTCTCTTCCTATCTGGATGACTTTTATTTCTTTCTCTTGCCTGACTGCTCTGGCCAGGACTTCCAGAATTATGCTGCATAGGAGAGGTGAGAGAGGGCATCTTTGTCTTGTTGTGGTTTTCAAGGGGAATGCTTCCAGCTTTTGACCATACAGTATAATGATGGCTATGGGTTTGTCATAGATGGCTATTATTACTTTGAAGTATGTTCCTTCAATGCCTAGAGTTTGTTGTGGATTTTTTTTTTTTTTTTTTTTTTTTTTGAGACAGAGTCTTGCTCTGTTGCCAGGTTGGAGTGCGGTAGCATGATCTCGGCTCACTGCAACCTCTGCTTCCCGGGTTCAAGCGATTCTCCTGCCTCAGCCTCCTGGGTAGCTGGGACTACAGATGCCCGCCACCACGCTTGGTTAATTTTTTGTATTTCAGGAGAGACAGGATTTCACCATGTTGGCCAGGATGGTCTCAATCTCCTGACCTCGTAATCTGCCCACCTTAGCCTCCCAAAGTGCTGGGATTACAGGCGTGAGCCACCACGCCTGGCCTGTTGAGGATTTTTAACATGAAGGGATATTGAATTTTATGAAAAGCCTCTTCTGTATCTATTAAGATAATCACATGGTTTTTGGTTTTAGTTCTGTTTCTGTGATGAATCACATTGATTTGCATACATTGTATCAATCCTGTATCCCAGGGATAAAGCCTACTTGACCTGATGGATTAGCATTTTGATGTGCTGCTAGATTCAGTTACCTAGTATTTTGTTGAGGATTTTTGCATCTATGTTCATCTATTAGCCTAAAGTTTTCTTTTTTTGTTGTGTCTCTGCCAGGTTTTGGTATCAGGATGACGCTACCCACATAGAGTTAGGGAGGAGTCCCTCCTCCTTAATTTTTTTGTAATAGTTTCAGTAGGAGTGGTACCAGCTCTTCTTTATACATCTGGTAGAATTCAGCTGTGAATCCATCTGGTCCTAGGCTTTCTTCAGCTGGCAGACTTTTCATTACTCAATTTCGGAACTTGTTATTTGTCTGTTCAGGGATTCAGTTTCTTCTGGGTTTAGTCTTGGTAGGTTGTAAATGTCCAGGAATTTATCCATTTCTTCTAGGTTTTCTAGCTTGTATGCATAGAGGTGTTTGTCTCTCAGGGTTGGGTTTTTTTATTATTATTATTTCTGTGGAGTCACTGGTAATGTCCCCTTTATCAATTTCTGGTTGTCTATTTGGACCTTTTCTCTTTTTTTCTTTATAAGTCTAGCTAGTGGTCTATCTTATTTTTTTTTTTATTCAAAAAACCAACTCCTGGATTTGTTGATCTTTTGTATGGTTTTCATATCTCAATTTCCTTCAGTTCAGCTTTGGTTTTAGTTATTTCTTATCTTCGGCTACCTTTGGGGTTAGTTTGTTCTTGTTTCTTTAGTTCCTCTAGTTGTGATGTTAGGTTGTTAATTTGAGATCTAATTTTTTGACGTCAGCATTCATGCTATAAACTTCCCTCTTAATTCTGCCTTAGCTGTGTCCCGGAGATTCTGGTATGTTGTATCTTCATTCTCATTAATTTTAAAGAATTTCTTTATTTCTGCCTTAATTTCATTATTTACCCGAAAGTCATTCAGGAGCAGGTTATTTAATTCTCATGTAATTATATGCTTTCAGTGATTTTCTTAGTATTTAATTCTATTTTTATTGTGCTGTGGCCAAGAGCATGGTTAGTATAAGTTCAGTTTTTCTGAATTTGCTGAGGCTTGTTTTATGTCTGATAGTGTGGTTGATTTTAGAGTATGTTGCGTGTGCAGATGAGAAGAATGTATATTCTGCTGCTTTCAAGTGGAGTGTTGTGTAGACGTCTATTAGGTCCATTTGGTCAAGTGTCGAGTTTAAATCCTGAATATCTTTATCAGTTTTCTGCCCTGATGATCTGTCTAACACTGTCAGTGGGGTGTTGAAGTGTCCCAGCTATTGTGTGGTTATCTAAGCCTCATCAAAGGTCTCTAAGAACTTGCTTTATAAACGTGGTTGCTCCCGTGTTCAATACGTATAAATTTGCTCCTGTGTTTGATATGTATAGTCAAATCTTGCTGAATCAAGCCTTTTACCATTATGTAATGCCTTTCTTTGTCTTTTGTGATTTTAGTTGGTTGAAAGTCTATTTTGTCTGAAATCAGAATAGCAATCCCTGCTCTTTTTTTTGTTTTCCATTTGCTTGGTAGATTTTTTTTCATCCTTTTACTTTGAATGTATGGGTGTCATTGTATGTGGGATTGGTCTCTTGAAGACAGCATACCATTGGGTCTTGCTTCTTTATCCAATTTGCCACAATGTGTCTTTTAAATGGGACATTTAGTCCATTTACATTCATAATATTGATATGTGTGGCTCTGTTCCCATCACTATATTGTTAGCTGGTTATTATGCAGACTTGTTTGTGTGGTTGCTTTATAGTGTCACTAGTCTAGGTACTTAGGTGTGTTTTGTTGTTGTTGTTTGTTTGTTTTTGAGACAGAGTTTCATTCCTGTTGCCCAGGCTGGAGTGCAGTGGTGCAACTGTGGCTCACTGTAACCTCCACCTCCCAGGTTCAAGCAATTCTCCTGCCTCGGCCTTCTGAGTAGCTGGGATTACAGGTATCTGCCACCATGCTCAGCTAATTTTTTGTCTTTTTAGTGGAGAAGGGTTTTCACCATGTTGGCCAGCCTGGTCTCAAACTCCTGACCTCAGGTGTTCCATCCGCCTTGGACTCCCAAAGTGCTGGGATTACAGGCATGAGCTACTGCGCCCAGCCCTTAGGTGTGTTTCTGTAGTGGCTGGTAATAGTCTTTCCCTTCCATGTTTAGCATTCCCTTCAAGACCCTGTAAGGCAGGTGGTGGTAAAGAAATCCCTTAGCATGTGCTTGTCTCAAAAAGATCTTATTTCTCCTTCACTCATAAAGCTTAGTTTGACTGGATATGAAATTCTTGGTTGGAAATTCTTTTAACAATGCTGAATATGAGCCAGGCCCAGTGGCTCATGCCTGCAATCCCAGCACTTTGTGAGGCTGAGGAGCAGGGGTCACTTGAGGCCAGGAGTTCAAGACCAGCCTAGTCAACATGGCAAAACCCTGTCTCTACTAAAAATACAAAAATTAGCTGGGCATGGTGGTGTGCGCCTGTAGTCCCCAACTATTCAGGAGGCTGAGGCACGAGAATTGCTTGAACCTGGGAGGTGGAGGTTGTAGTGACCCAAGATCGCACCACTGCACTCCAGCCTGAGTGATGGAGTGAGACTCCTTCTCAAAAAAAAAAAAAAAAAAAAAAAGGCTGAATATAGGCCTCCATTCTCTTCTGGCTTGTAGAGTTTCTACTAAAAGGTCTGCTGTTAGCCTGGTGGGACTCCCTTTGAAGGTAACCTGCCCCTTCTCTCTAGCTGCCTTTAACATTTTTTTTCTTTCATTTAGACCTTGGAGAATCTGATGACTATGTGCCTTGGGGATGGTCTTCTTGTGTAGTATTTCATAGGGGTTCTCTGCATTTCCTGAATTTGATTTTTGGCCTCTCTAGTGAGATTGGGAAAATACTCATGGATAATATCCTGAAATACGTTTTCCAAGTTGCTTACTTTCTCTCTCCCTATCTTTCAGGGACACCAGTGAGTTGTATATTTGGTCTCTACATAATCCCATATTTCTCAGAGGTGTTCATTCTTTATTTTCTTTATTTTTGTCTGACTGAGTTATTTTGGAGAGCTGGTCTTTGAGCTCTGGGATTCTTTCCTCAGTTTGGTCAATCCTGTTGTTTATTTTGAAATTCTTTTTTTTTTTTTTGAGATGGAGTCTTGCTCTGTTGCCCAGGCTGGAGTGCAGTGGCGCAATCTTGGCTCACTGCTGTCTCTGCCTCCCGGGTTCAAGCGATTCTCCTGTCTCAGCCTCCAAAGTAGCTGGGATTACAGGCGTGTGCCACCACACCCAGCCGATTTTTGTATTTTTGATAAAGACGGGGTTTCATCATCTTGGCAAGGCTGGTCTTGAACTCCTGACCTTGTGATCCACCTGCCTTGGCCTCCCAAAGTGTTGGGATTACAGGTGTGAGCCACTGCGCCCAGCCAAAATTCTTGAAGTGAGTTTTTCAGCTCCATCAGCTCAGTTTGGTTGTTTTCTTTTTGAGACGGAGTCTCACTCTGTCACCCAGGCTGAAGTGCAGTGGCATGATCTCAGCTCACTGCAACCTCTACCTCCCAGGTTCAAGCAATTCTCCTGCCTCAGCCACCCAAGTAGCTGGGATTATAGGAACCTGTCACCACACCTGGCTAATTTTTTGTATTTTTAGTAGAGATGGGCTTTCACCATGTTGGCCAAGCTGGTCTCAAACTCCTGACCTCAAGTGATCTACCCACCTCGGCCTCCCAAAGTGCAGAGATTACAGGTGTGAGCCACTGTGCCTGGCCGGTTTTTTCTTAAAATGGCCATTTCATCTTTCATCTCCTATATCGTTTTATTGTATCCTTTACAGTCCTTGGATTGGGTTTCAACTTTCTCCTGAATGTTGATGATCTTCGTTCCTATCCATATTCTGAATTCTATTTCTGTCATTTTGGCCTGGTTAAGAACCACTGCTGGGGAACTAGTGCAGCCAACTTAGCAGCATGAAGACACTGGCTTTTGGAGATGCCAGAGTTCCTGCGCGGGCTCTTTCTTATCTTCGTGGGCTAATGTTCCTTCAATCTTTGAAGCTGCTGTCCTTTGGATGGATTTTTTTTGGGGGTGGTGCTTTTATCTTCTTTGATGTCTTTGGGGGTTTGATTGGGTTCAGTCAACTGGCTTCATTTCTGGCAGATTTTTGGGGGACTAAGGCTCAGCTCAGCATGGGGGACTAAGGCTCAGCTCAGCACTCCTGGGCTGTGTCCTGCAACTCTGGGGGGCTGGTATTGGGCACTCAGCTTTGTTCTCTGGCTCTCTGAAGTTGAGAACATGCAGCAGTGGAGGGATTGAGGTGTTCTTGGGACACAGCCACAACACTCTGAAGGGTAGTGCCAGCCAAAGCACTCTGTCAGATAGTGGCAGCCTATTTGCTTGTGCCAGCAGCACCAGCAGTGCAATGGGGTGCACGCTCATTGGCTGAGGCGGGGTGCTGGGAGGCCTGGGGCTACCTGCCTCTGTGTGGGCACTGGCAGCAGCAGTGGTGCATCGCCACTGGGGTCTGTGTGCACATTTGCACCAAAGGCAGTGGTAGCATAGAGTTGGAGCTGGTGACCTCTGTGTATGTGTTCACGCCAGTGGTGGTGGTGTTGCGGGGCCCAGAATGTTGAGAACAGCAAAACCCATCTTTAGCAGACTGGGCCATGTTGCCCAGACTAGTTTTGGTTTTTGCTTTTTTTTTTTTTTTTGAGATGGAGTCTTGCGCTGTCGCCCAGGCTGCAGTGCAGTAGCACATCTCGGCTCAATACAACCTCTGCCTCCTGGGTTCAAGCAGTTCTTCTGCCTCAGCCTCCCGAGCAGCTAGGACTACAGGCACATACCACCACCCCCGGCTAATTTTTGTACTTTTAGTAGAGATGGAGTTTCACCATATTGGCCAGGCTGGTCTTGAACTCCTGACCTCGTGATCCACCCGCCTCGGCCTCCCAAAGTGCTGGGATTACAGGTGTGAGCCACCGTGCCCGGCCGACCCAGACTAGTCTTAAACTCCTGAGCTCAAACGATCTGCCCACCTCAGCCTCCCAAAGTGCTAGAATTACAGGAGTGAGCCACCATACCAGCCAATTTATTCTGTTTCTAAAGGTGCAAAGTTTAACTGGAACTTAGAAACAAAGTGATGAAACTATTTACAGTGAACATTGCTGTTGGGTCCCCAACCTCCATCTCACCCTTTTTGAGCAGCAGCAATATAATCTGGAAAACTGACCTCACTCCAGGAGTGAGCCTATAAATTCTAAGGGTAACAGTGACTGATTTGGGGACGGGCAGACGACCCAATTCTGGCCAATGAGACATGAGAAAAGGTTCTTGAAGGTCTCAGCGTTCTTGCTCACTCTCAGAAGAATGCAATGGAAAGCTGGCCTACCCAGGCCTACCTTCTCCCCAACTCATCCATGGGCTGTGGCCAACACATCGATGTAAGCTCAGCCCACAATGCTGCAGGCAGTTGTTTCACAGCCAGGAGTGAGACAAGATGTATCTGATGTGTCAGTATGAACAAACACTTGATCCTACAGACACTGAACATGTGTATTTTCTCTTATATTCAGGGAAAACATTATATACAATTACCTCTGCCTTTCCGAGCTGTGCTTTCTTCTACCCAATACACTTTTGGAAGACCTTTGAGAAGTCGAACAAGGTAAGGAACCACACAATCTTTGTGCTAAAAAATAATAAGAATAATAATAAATTAGATTTAATAAAACGAGTGATTGGCAGCTTTTTAGCCCAGATTAAGCCCAAAGCAAAGCATATCCACATCCTAATCATCTCAGAGATTCTCCAGAGATAATGTAAAGTGCATGTAAATTCACATGGCATCACTCCATTCCTGTTTTCACATTGCAGAGTCCAGAGGCTGTCCCATCAACCTGTACAACAGGAGCCTAAGGAAGTGTTCACACCTGCCTTCTGGAGCTCAGGGTCCAGCCTGCTCAGGTCTCTTCTGGGGGCTAGGCCTCTCCAGGAGGCATATGTGTGTACACACTCAAAGCTGTCTTCAGTGAGAATGGTTTAGAGCCCCAAAACCCATCCATGAGCCCCAAAACCCATCCATGAGCCCCAGAATAAGACCCTGGGGATGGAGAGAAGCTCATAGTGCGGGCATCTCAACTGGGTGATGCTTTTTTCTGTTCATGTCCCTTGTCCATTTTCCTTGTTTTTATTTTTTTTTTAATTTTCTACTTCATGTTTCCTCTTGCTCAAGTTGAGCATCAGACTTTATAGCCAACTTTAGCCCAGTGAAAAATTTTACTTTCCTCTAATTTCTGAACTAGCCAATCAACACCAATATATAGCTTCATAATCTTCCGTCATTGGCTTTTGGAGCTATTTCCCTATTTACAGCTGTTCCAGTTAAGGATTAGATGTGCTCCAGAGAAGAAGTGTGCTCTAGAGAAGAGGAGTACTATTTGATGTTTTGAAATGCTGACAAACCACATGGTAGTTTTAAAAACATGGCTGCAGCCAGGCATAGTGGCTCATAGTGGCTCACATCCATAATCCCGGCACTTTGGGAGACCCAGGCAGGTGGATCACTTGAGCTCAGGAATTTGAGACCCAGCTGGCTAACATGGCAAAACCCTGTCTCTACTAAAAATACAAGTATTAGCTGGGTGCAGTGGCACGTGCCTGTAGTTCCAGCTACTCGGGAGGCTGGGGTGGGAGGATCGCTTGAGCATGGGAGGTGAAGGCTGCAGTAAGTCAAGATTGTGCCACTGCACTCCAGCCTGGGCAAGAGAGTGAAATCCTGTCTCAAAAAAAATTAAAACATAAAAGCATGGCAGAAGGTAGCCGGGTGCGGTGGCTCACACCTGTAATCCCAGCACTTTGGGAGGCCGAGGCAGGCAGATCACGAGCTCAGGAGATCGAGACCATCCTGGCTAACATGGTGAAACCCCTTCTCTACTAAAAATACAAAAAATTAGCCGGGCATGGTGGCGGGCGCCTGTAGTCCCAGCTACTTGGGAGGCTGAGGCATGATAATGGCGTAAGTAAACCCAGGAGGCGGAGCTTGCAGTGAGCCTAGATGGCACCACTGCACTCCAGCCTGGGCTACAGTAAGAGACTCCGTTTCAAAAAAACAAAACAAAACAAAAACAACAACAAAAAAAAACCATGGCAGAAGGCACGCAGCTTCCAACTGGCTCTTTTTCAGGACATTTGCCCTGGAACCTAGATGCTATGCTGTGATAAGACCCATGAATGAGACTTCAGGTGATTCCAGCCCCCAGCTTTTGAGCCACCCCAACCGACGCTAAATGGAGTCAGTTGAGCCCTGTCTAAATTGCAGATTCATGAATCAAACAAAATGATGTATTAAGCACTAAGTTTGGGGGGAGTTTGTTATACCATAATAGATAATCAAAAACAAAGAACTTTATCAAAAACAAAACAGTTTTTTCTCTAAACCATAAAAAGGAACTGGCTAAGACATCTGTCGAGGATCCTAGTGTACTGACAGAAACAAAACTCCGTAAGGCCTGAACCACATGGCCTCCTGCAGAGGAAGTGGCTCCAGGTGGCTCTTTCCTATATAAACTGTGATGACATTAGCAGCACAGGGTGAGTAAAACCACCTCAGCTCCTCTGGCCACAGCTGCTACCATGGCAGCCCACTGCTGGGACCGGAAGAAGGTCAATGCACAGCCCATCCTGGAGGGAAGCAAGGAATATAAGCACCAGGTAAACCAAGGTGGTCCCTAGGGCTTTCTCAGGGGGCTGGCAAAGCATGCTAGGCTTCTCTCCTAGTATATACGAGGCCGGTGGGCTGCCCTGGACATACAGGCAAACTCTATGGTCCAAGGGACAACATCACATGCCACCTGGGACCCTGCTAGTCCTTACTCAGAACCTGAATTACACCAAAAGTAACTTGTGCTCATCTATTTGTTGTCATCTTAAGAAGTCTAATACAAGTATGACACTTTCAGGACTTACAGGTAAATCTATCAAGAAATGTGTTTGCCAAAGATATTATCAAGTAATCCACATCTGAAAAACAATAGTTTCTTATAAATTTTTTTAAAATTATTTTTTGCCCTTTATAATTCATTTTATATTTATGTAGGATATGGTAAACAGAAAAAGTACAAATGGTTTTCTTTCCTTTCACATTTATAAATAAATAGGCAGGCTGGGTATGGTGGCACATGCCTGTAATCCCAGCACTTTGGGAGGCCTAGGCACAAGGATCACTTGAGACCAGGGTTGGAGATCAACCTGGGCAACATAGCAAGACCCTCATTTCTACAGAAAATTAAAAAATCATGCCAATGCCTGTAATCTCGGCTGCTCAGGAGGCTGAGATGGGAGAATCCCTTGAGTCCAGGAGTTCAAGGCTGCATTAAATAATGACTGTGCCACTGCATTCCAGCCTAGGCAATAGAGTGACTCTGTTTCTGAGAATAAACAAATAAATAGATAGCAGAAGAAAAGCCAAAATGCAGCTTATGTATCTAATTTTGGTTTTTTATGTAACCTTGATCAGGTAGCCTATTTAATTATTAAAATACTGCTCTATAATTAAAATTCTTATTTGTTTCAAATGTACAAATACTGTCAAAATACTAACGCTTATTAGAGCAAAATTTCCAGGACATGGAAGCAACCTTTTCCAGATAAATATTCAAATATCTAACATCTTTATTTACCTAACACAGCATAATTAACTTGGAATTTAGAAATAGTATCTAGTAATGATAAAAATAAATAAATAAAAGATTCAATATTCAATGATTGATCATTTGTTTCAATTAGCTTTGGTAAATATAAAAATACACACACACAACAGTCACACTATTTTTTTGTTGGAGCTATAGGGCTAGCTTTTAAGTCCCTATTAAAAGGTACACTGAGGCCCGGCATGATGGCTCACACGTGGCTCACGCCTTTAATCCTAACACTTTGGGAGGCAGAGGCAGGAGGATTAACTGAGGTCAGGAGTTTGAGACCAGCCTGCCCAACATGAAGAAACCGCATCTCTACTAAAAATACAAAAAAATTAGCCAGGAGTGGTGGCTGGTGCCTGTAATCCCAGCTACTCAGGAGGATGAGGCAGGAGAATCACTTGAACCCTGGAGGCGGAGGTTACATTGAGCCGAGATTGCACCACTGCACTCCAGCCTGGGTGACAAAGCAAGACTCCATCTCAAAAAAAAAAAAAAAAGGATACACTGATACATACTCTAAAAGTTTATATACATAATCGCAATTTTGAAAAAGATGATATTATATCAAAATTACCTAAAATGATTTTGTCCTTTTGGAAGGAGAAATACAATACTCCTGAGTCTGACTGATGAGCATTTTACCTGAGCTTCAAAACCAAACCTACCCTGGAAGGCACACAATTACTTCTCAAAGTATTTTAACTTACTCTGTGGCATATAATAACAAACAAAAAAACACATTTTTTTACAACATAATATATGCACACAATTCTAAAAAACTCAAATTTTCTAAGAAGGTTTACATTAGGAAGTCTCATTCCCACTTTGTCCTACCGTCTCCACTAACCACTTTGATTAGGTTCAAATGCATTCTTCTAGTAATGCTTTAGGTAAATATAAGCAGATACAAACTTAAACGCTCACTACACCCCCTTTTACAATGAAGAAACTTTTAATTTCCTGAAGACTTACCTGAAGATCAGATTCAATCAGAAAAATGCCCAATGCAATCACTGCATCTCTCCGTCTTTCATCTAACTGGAAGATCCCATGGAAATCCACTGGACACATGCAAAGAAGCTTTTGGACCTAGAAAATGAGACCCCCCAAAAACAGCTCTACAAAATAGAAAACCACATTCAAAATAAAGCAAGCTGAGTGCAGTGTCACATGCCTGTAGTACCAGCTATTCAGGAGGCTGAGGTGGGAGGATAACTTGAGTTGGGAGTTTGAGACTAGCCTGGCCAACATAGTGAGACCCTATCTCTTAAATAAATAAAAATAAAAAATAGGCCAGGTGCCGTGGCTCACACCTGTAATCTCAACCCTTTGGGAGGCCAAAACAGGTGGATCACCTGAGGTCAGGAGTTCAAGACCAGCCTGGCCAACATGGTGAAACCCCGTCTCTATTAAAAATACAAAAATTAGCCAGGCATGGTGGCGCGCACCTATCATCCCAGCTACTTGGGAGGCAGAGGCAGAAGAATCACTTGAACCCAGGAAACAGAGGTTGCAGTGAGCCAAGATCGTGCCACTGCACTCCAGCCTGGGTGACACAGCAAGACTCTGTCTCAAAAACAAACAAACAAACAAAAACACTACCATAAACCCCAAAGAGTCCATGTAACCAGTAAGTCATAATTTTTTTTCAGTTAAAAGATCACAGGACATCTCCAGCTGCTGAAACGATTGTACACATGCCCCTCAAAACACATAAACTCTGAGTAATATGGGCTGAAGGTTAAAACTGTGTATACTCAGAGGGGGTAAGACACAATGGCTAAAGTTTACATTTTGGTGTTAGGACAGTCTAAGTGGGTGTCCCCACACCTTGACCACGAAGAGGTTACCCAAGCCAACCTGCAGTAACAATGCCTCATTGACTCTTTTAAAAACTCAAATGCATGGCCGGGAGCGGTGGCTCATGCCTGTAATCCCAGCACTTTGGTAGGCCGAGGCAGGCAGATCACGAGGTCAGAAGTTTGAGACCAGCTTGGCCAATATGGTGAAACTCCGTCTCTACTAAAAATACAAAATATAGCCAGGCATGGTGGCGAGCACCTGTAATCCCAGCTACTCAGGAGGCTGAGGCGGGAGAATTGCTTGAACCCAGAAGGCGGAGGTTGCAGAGAGCCGAGATGGCACCACTGCACTCTCCAGCCTGGGCGACAGAGCAAGACTCCGTTTCAAAAAAAAAAAAAATCAAATGTGTGAAGCAGTTGGGACTGAGCACAGCACATAGTAAGTGCTCAATAAACATTATCTATTGTTACTGGATATGCTATAATAGTGGCTAGTGGAAGGCAAAAGCAGGCAATGAGATTCAAAGAATGCTGATTAATGAGTCGACACTGAAGCACAGGGAAGAATTGGCCCTATCAAAGCCTGTGTACTTTGCTCTGTCCTGTGCAATACTTTATCAATACCCTGCACTAAAACACAGAAGATACACTCCACTACAAACCTGACAGATGAAACTAATGTGCTAGAAGACAGCACGGAGACTTGAAAACTCGTCAAAATTGGCATAACATCATTATTTCTCCAACAATAGTGCCTGAAAGACAACTTTTGATAATGTGATCAGGGAGGGCCTCTCTAAGATGGTTCCTTAAATTGGGATCTGATCAAGAAGGAAGCCAGGACAAATAAGGAAAGGCTGCTGCTGCAGCAGCACAGTGGAAAAGAGGAAGCAAGGAGGCCCAGGAGTTCAGGTCCAGGCAGAGAAGGTCCCCAGAGGGTCCCACACGCCAGGTCAGAAGCCTGAATTGTATCCTAATAACAAACACATGGAGGCCTTAGGGCATCAAGTTTAGAATTGAAGTCTAGAAGAATCCCTCTGGCTGATGCACAGAAAATGGATTTTGGAGGACAAGAGTGAAAACAAAGACAGGTGAGGAGACCCCTGCAGCAGCTGAGGCAAAGATGTTAGCACGGTAGCAATCGACGAGTAGAGACAGAAACAGACCAGTTCAGGGTATGTTTTGGAGCAAGAGTTAACCGGACTTGATGATGGACAGGATATGGAAGCAAGGGAGAAATTACTTTAGTTGCCTCTTTACCACACTAGAAAGTATCCAGGCCAGGTGCAAGGCTTATGCCTGTAATCCCAGCACTTTGGAAGGCCGAGGCAGGAGCATCACTTGAGCCCAGGAGTTTGAGACCAGCCTGGGCAACATAGTAAGACCCTGTCTCTACAAAAAAATAACAAAATTAATCAGCTATTGTCAGAGGCGTGTGAACCAGAGCAACTGCATCCTGAATAGGGGCTGGGTAAAATGAGGCTGAGACCTACTGGGCTACATTCCCAGACAGTTCGGGCATTCTAAGTCACAGGGTGAGACAGGAAGTCAACACAAGATACAAGTCACAAAGACCTTGCTGATAAAACAGGCTGCAGTAAAGAAGCCAGCTAAAACCCACCAAAACCAAGATGTCTGGTCTCGAACTCCTTATCTCAGGTTATCCGCCCACCTCGGCCTCCCAGAGCACTGAGATTACAGGCATGAGCCACCGCACCCAGCCACCAAGGCTTTCTTTTTTACATAAAGCATAAGAATGGATTTCCTCTCTCAGGCCAGGTGCCCTGGGTTGGGCTCTAACAATATCCCAGGATCAGAATTCAGCATCATCAACACAGTTTAGCCATACTGCCAGTGCAGCTGTCACCCCACCCAGTAGAAAGAACTGAAGGCAGCATTTTTTACCACCCTCAATTCCTCTGGACTGCCAGGGCCTCCTCTCCTTCAAATGCCCAGAGGGGCTCTGGGGTACTCTGACTCCAGACCTTCCTCCCCTATCCCCACTCAACTAAAAACAGTTAAATAGAAATAATCTGTGACCCTTCAGAAATTACTTTAAAAGCTAGGCATAGCTTTAAATGTGAAGTGAAGATACCAAAAAGAACAACTCAGAGATCCATGTAATGATTCCATGATTTATGCACTACATTGGCATGGTAGGCAGAATAATGGCACCTCAAAGATGTCCACACCCTCAATCCCCTGGAACCTGTGAATATGTTACTTTACATGGCAAAAGAGACCTTCCAGATCTAATTAAATTAAGAACCTTGAAATGGAGGGATTATCCTGGATTATTTAGATAGGCCCAGGGCAATCACAAAGGTCATTAAAAGTAGAAGAGAGAGGCAGAAGAGGGAGTCAGAGTGATGTGAGATGGAGGCTTGGCCAACCATTGCTCCCTTTGAAGATGAAGGAAGGGACCAGGAATCAAGGAATGTGGGCAGCTCTAGGAGCTGTAAAAGGCTTGAAAATGATGGCTGGGTGCGGTGGCTCATACCTGTAATCCCGGCACTTGGGAGGCTGAAGTGGGTGGATCACTTGAGGTTAGGAGTTCAAGACCAGCCTAGCCAACATTGTGAAACCCCATCTCTATTAAAAATACAAAAATTAGCCAGGCATGGTGGCAGGCCCCATGGCAGGTGCCTGTAGTCCCAGCTACTCAGGATGCTGAGGCAGGAGAATTGCTTGAACCCAGGAGGCAGAGGTTGCAGTGAGCTGAGATTGTGCCACTGCACTCCAGCCTGGGCAACAGAACAAGACTCCATCTCAATATATACATATATTTTTAAAAAAATGAAAAAGGCTTGGAAATGAGTTCTCCCCTAGGGTCTCTAAAAAGATACACAGCCCTGCCATCACCTTGATTTCAGTCCACTGAAACATAGGTTGGGTTTCTAATCTACAGAACTGTAAAATTATAAACGTGTGTTATTCTAACAACAAGTCTGTGGCAATTTATTTACAGTAGTAATAGGAAACTAATGTAATTGGTCACAGGTAATTAAACAAAATTCAAAGCCTATTGGACTGCCTATCAAGAAAAGTACCAAACTGAGTAATCAGATTACAGGCAATAGGCTGGGCACGGTGGCTCACACCTGTAATCCCAGCACTTTGGGAGGTCGAGGTGGGCGGATCACATGAGGCCAGGAGTTTGAGACTATCCTGGCCAACATGGCAAAACTCCATCTGCACTAAAAATACAAAAATCAGCAGGGTGTGGTAGCCTGGGCCTATAATCCCAGCTACTCGGGAGGCTGAGGCACAAGAATTGCTTGAACCCAGGAGCCGGAGATAGCAGTGAGCCGAGATTGTGCCACTGCACTCTCCAGCCTGGGCCACAGAGCAAGACTCTGTCTCAAAAAAAAAAAAAAAAAAAAAAAAAAGAAGGCCGGGCGCAGTGGCTCACGCCTCAAAGTAATCCCAGCACTTTGGGAGGCCGAGGCGGGCGGATTACGAGGTCAGGAGATGGAGACCACAGTGAAACCCCGTCTCTACTAAAAATACAAAAAATTAGCCAGGTGTGGCGGCATGCACCTGTAGTCCCAGCTACTTGGGAGGCTGAGGCAGGAGAATGGTGTGAACCTGGGAGGCGGAGCTTGTAGTGGGCCAAGATTGGGCCACTGTACTCCAGCCTGGGCGACAGAGTGAGATTCCGTCTCAAAAAAAAAAAAAATAATTACAGACAATATTTATTTCCTTCTTTATTCTTTTCTGTATTTCCCATATTTTCTATAAAAAATATTGATAACTTTAGAATCAGAGAAAAATACGGCCAGGCATGGTGGCTTATGCCTGTAATCCCAGCAATTTGGGAGGCTGAGGCAGGAGGGCTGCTTGAGCCCAGGAGTTCAAGACCAGGCTGGGAAACATGGCAAGACCCTGTCTCTACAAAAAATTGAAAAATTAGCCAGGCACGGTGGCATGCCCCTGTAGTCCTAGATGCTCAGGAGGCCGAGGAGGGAAGATTGCTAGAGGATCGCTTGAGCCTGGCAGGTTGAGGCTGCAGTGAGCTGTGATCACACTACTACACTCCAGCTTGGGTGGCAAAGCAAGACCATATCTCCAAACAAAAAAAGAAAAAAAAGAAAAAGAAAAGAAATACAGAATATACCCAAGTTCATGTGCTCCACTGATATGCTTACCTGAACTGCAGGCCTAAGGATCACTGACAACTCCCAAACACATGAAGAAGTGTAGGTATAGGGCCAGGAGAGGTTGCACAGATGCAACCAGCAAACGTTCACTTTCAGGCAGGCCATGTGTTATCCTATTCTTGTTTTACAGGTTAGGCAACTAGGTCCCGATAAGTGAAGTGCACCTGAGGCAACAGGCTCCTAACTAGACCTTCCTTCTCATTTTGTCTCTTCCTACTCCAATATTTCCACTTCTGGTTCATATGCCTTCAATGGTTCCCCATTGCCCAATGAACACTCAGTGCACACTCCCAGCCCCAAAACTTCTCATAAACCCAGGCTGCTATGTATCAACTCTCATTTCTCCCTGCCTGGCCTTTTCCATGGTTTTGACCCATCTGAAACATTTTGTCCAACCTGCCCTATCTCCCCTATAAAAATTCAACCCATCCTTCCAAGATCCATCTCAACTGTCTCAAGCCTCTCAAACATTTTCCAGACCCCAGCAACTTGACATAATATCCCATCATACCTCTCAATAGCTCACATAGAACTCTGTATTTCTCAAGATAATTACCTTCCTGATATCTTACAGTTACTTGTATACTTATCCTCTCACTGCAGAGAGGACTGTGACCTCCTCATCACTCCACTGCACCCTACACATTTCAGAATTTTAACAACTACTTAGTGGAACTAAAGCGGCCAAGGTCACAGACATTTGATAAGGTGAGGAGGAAAGAAAAGAGGTACAGGGCTACTAGAAAGCAGGGTTTAACTACACTGTGATACTTGTCATATAGTCAGTACCAGGCACAGTGCTGGCATGCAGTTGACGCTGAACAAGTATCTGCTGCCTCACTGAATGAATGGAGGGACGGATGGAAGAACTCTCAAATGAAGTAATATATAATGTACAGTCACTCACTCACAAGTGTTACAATCCAGCAGGAGTTACAAAACTAATAAAAATGATACAACTAGCAAATAACACAAGTCAGAAACTAAATGACAGAGGGCCCTGAAAGCCTGGAGCAAAATGCTCTTGGAAACTGGGATCTTATTAGAAAGGTATCTGAAGACTTGAACCTGGGTCCTATAGAAATCGTCACACCCAGTTCTGGTGGGTGCCATTCTCCAAATAATGACAGCTAACACATATTGAACATTTATCATGTGTTCATCTATATTATCTTATTTAATCCTCACAATCGCTCATTAGGTAGCTATTATTAATCATCCCCCTTTTACATATGATGAAACAGACACAGAGAGGTCAAAGTCCTAATGCAGGATAAAGCATTAACCCTATAGTCTTTGAAAAAATGAAAAGAAAAATAACATCAAATGGCTTTTCAGAATCAGAATTTTACAATAAACTAGCAAGTTGTTTGTTTTTAGGGGTCTTAGGGGGAGTGGGTCATTATAAAAAGTCATTAAGCCCAAAATCTGACCACGATGGCCAGGGTTATTCCCATTTACAAAAAGGATCCAGAGGGGTTTTGCCCACCACTTTCAAAAGGTTAAGTCAATGGACCACAGAGAGGCAACAGATATGACTGACTTAGACTTTGATAAGAACTCTTGGCAATACTTTAACCCAAGGATATTAAAAGACAGATATCTCAAAGATGTGAATTTTGACTGCCAAGGTAAGGAAATGCTAAACCAAGGAGAAAATAAGTCTGGATGACTGGGCAGAAAACTGCAGATGAGAATCAACCATAACAAAGGGTATTTGTAAGGTATTTAGGTCAAAATAAAGCTACAATAATAGCATTATAAAAGTTCGATAATTAAATGATTTTTTTTAAAAGAGTACTACTTGTTATTTAAAACCTCTGGCAACAGTCTTTCTGGAGAAACAAAATTCCCTGAGAACAAAAGACTAAGATTTAAGTATTAATGGTATATTTTTCTGTTAAAACCATTTGTAATTGTCTTTCTCAAATGTACTGTCCCCTCAGACAAAAAATACTGAACATAAGCTGATACTTTCAAAGTGACTCAGAGCTATCATGACAAAGGTGACCGTGACATGATACACATGGACCTACAAATGTAAATGGAACAGCACCTGCTCCTACAAGCACCCTGGATCAGAGCTTCATTAGAGATGCACTTTTGAGCTGAGTGCGGTGGGAAGTGCCTGTAATCTCAGCTGCTTGGGAAGCTGAGGTGGAAGTACTGCTTGAGCCTAGGAGTTAGAGGCTATAGTAAGCTATGATCGTGCCACTGCACTCCAACCTGGGCAACAGAGCAGAATCCTGTCTCCAAAAATACAAAATAAAAAAGATGCTCTTTGGTCATCTGTAGACAGATTCATGACCTTCTAACAAACAAATTCAGCAAGGTTACAGGACACAAGATTAAGATATGAAAATCAGCCGGGCGCCATGGCTCACGCCTGTAATCCCAAAACTTTGGGAGGCTGAGGCGGGTGGATCACGAGGTCAGGAGATCCAGACCATCCTGGCCAACATGGTGAAACCCTGCCTCTACTAAAAAAACATACAAAAAAATTAGCCAGGCTTGGTGGCGGGTGCCTGTAGTCCCAGCTGCTCAGGAGGCTGAGGCAGGAGAATGGCGTGAACCCGGGAGGCAGAGCTTGCAGTGAGCAGAGATCACGCCACTGCACTCCAGCCTGGGTGACAGAGAAAGACTCCGTCTCAAAAAGTAAATAAATAAATAAATAAACAAGGAATCAGGAAGATAAAATGCATAAATTTCAGCAACTGACGTCAATGATGGAAATAGCTGCTGGTGGGAAAGATTAGAGGCAACCACATCTCCAATGAGTGCAAACTGCAAACACAGACAGCAGAAAAGAGAATCTGCAGTAAGGAGTGAGAAATAGAACATTTCTGCCCCCTGGGGAGGCAAACAGCTGGTGACATAGGAGGGCACTGAGGGAAGGCTACGTGAAGACAGAGGGAGAAAGTGGCCTCGGAAGAAATCAACATTGCTGACACCTTCATCTTGAACTTCCAGTTTCCAGAATGAGGAGGAAATATATCTGTGTTGTTTAAGCCAGTCTGTTGTTATGGCAGCCTAGCAAACTAATAGTTAATATGGCATGTTTACAGGTAAAGATTTTTTCTTCTTCCAATTTCTTCTTAAAATATTTTAGAGTTGATTTAATAATAATGATTCTGGCAACACGTATACCCTCTGCCGACCTTCATTCTCTCTCTCCTCTCACGCTATGGATGGCTCTTCTTAACGTAGCCTTACAAAAGAAAGGGAAAGAGGATGGGAAATTCTCGGCTTCATGATACTGAAAAAACGCCAACACTATGATTTTTACTCCAAGACAGACCACTCTATAGTACAGACTGAATATCCATGAACTCCAGAAAGCCCACTACCCTAAGCACCAAGCCACATATTCTCCCCACTACAGATTAGAATTAACTCATCTTATGGAGCACATATGTCCACCAAGGAGGGTTCAGCCTGTCCTTAATGCCACAGTGCCATTTAAATATCAGATCAGGCTGGGTGCAGCAGCTCACACCTGTAATCCCAGCACTTTGGGCAGCCAAGGCAAGAGAATCACTTGAGCCCAGAAATTTGAGACCAGCCTGGGCAAAATGGTGAGACCGTCTCTATTTTCTTTCAAAAATCAGATCAATAGTTAGCTACGACACCTCAGGATTCTGGCATTCTAATTGAAGAAACAAAGAGAACATTTTAGGACATGGAAAAAGGGCTCTGATCAAAGCCTCCTGAGGGTGGGGAGAGGAATAGAAGGACAAGGAATGCTGTCTACTTTGCAGCTCTGCCCATGACTCTTGGTATCCCAGGATCGAGGGGTCCACTGGTTTAATACAGGCCTACAGAGGAGAGACACAAACAGGCCACTGAACTTCCCTGACAGAGGAAGATTAACCAGGCAGGGCCAGGAGGAAGATTGGTAGGGGTGGCTCAGCAACATTCTAAAGACAGGTGAGAACCAGGAAAGCAGAACAAGACTAGTGGGCAGATAGAAATCAGGAAGGAGGAGTCTGGAAGCCAATTGTATATGGAGATCCTAATGTGGAAAAGCCTCGCTTTCTTTCTTGTCTATGTTTTTCTTATCTTTCTCCCAGAAGGAGAGGGCTGAGGACTGGGTAGGACTTGGTTCAAAGGGCTTCACAGAGTGTCCTCTGAGGTGGGTTCCAATCCTGGGGGTGGGACCCCAGTCTAAAGCACAGCCTAGCAGGAAAAGCTCAAAGCTCAGCTATGGATCAGAACAGATGCTCAAGGGTCTTGGCTTTGGCTATGGGAACATGGCAGGAGTCTAGTCACCAGACCTGAAATATGAGAGTAGATGGGATCTTGGTCAGGTTGGGGTAGCTCACACCTGTAATCCCAGCACTTTGGGAGGCAAAGGCAGGAGGATCTCTTAAGCCCTGGAATTTGAGACCAGCTTGGGTAAGATGGTGAGACCCCCATCTCTATTTAAAAAAAAAAAAAAAGTAGATGGGATTTATGGGATTTCATTGGTTTATTAAAGGAAAGAGAAAAAAAAAGAGTAGATGGGAAACTTGTAGCAAGGCTGACTTGCTGTTCACCTGAGCAACCAAATTATCACTGCTTCTGATTTACCTGGCCTAGCACATGCCAAGGAACAGCAGGAGCTCAATAAATGTTTTCCAAAAGTAATTTTTGATTTTTTTTTTTTAGACAGAGTCTCCCTTTGTCGCCCAAGCCAGAATGCAGTAGTGAGATCTCGGCTCACTGCAACCTCTGCCTCCTGGGTTCGAGTGATTCTCTGGCCTCACCCTCCCGAGTAGCTGGGATTACAGGCGTCCGCCACCACGTCCGGCTATTCTTAGTAGAGACGGGGTTTCATCATGTTGGCCAGGCTGGTCTCGAACTCCTGACCTCAAGCGATCAGGCTGCCTCAGCCTCCCAAAGTGCTGGGATTACCGGCATGAGTCACTGCGCCCAGCCTAAAGTAATTTTTTTTTTTTAAGTAAAGTCACAGAGCAGTAATAGGCTTGGTTTCACAGACTGGGATTAGAGTGAGTGACTAGAGTAAGTAAACACAACTGTGGCATGTAGGAAGACAAAGGTAGGGAAGGTTATATCATTAATGTACCTCAAGTGTCACTAAAACCATGTCAGGGCTGCCTGAGTTACCAATGTCTGAGCTGAGATGTGAGGTCTGGTTCTGCAAACTTAGCCTTCGCCAGGTCAACCCTATCTAGATCAAGCCCCACGCAGTCCTCCAATCTCTCAGGAAGAAAGAAGAGAAAAAAATAGAAGCAAAGAGAAAGGGAAGAGGGAAGAGAGAGGGGGAGGGATTGGGTTTTAAACACTTATCTCCCCCCATAAGTCTCCATCTTTATTATCTCAGGTGTGTACTCTAAAATTCCTTTACTCTTAAGAACAAGAAACTTGGCGGGGCGTGGTGGCTCATGCCTGCAATCCCAGCACTTTGGGAGGCCGAGGTGGGTGGATCACCTGAGGTCAGGAGTTTGAGACCAGCCTGGCCAACATGGCAAAACCCCGTCTCTACTAAAAATACAAAAATTAGCCGGGTGTGGTGGCAGGTGCCTGTAGTCCCAGCTACTCGGGAGGCTGAGGCAGGAGAATCGCTTGAACCTGGGAGGTGGAGGTTGCAGTGAACCGAGATCATGCCATTGCACTCCAGCCTGGGCAACAAGAGTGAAACTGTCTCAAAAAAAAAAAAAAAAAAAAAAAAGAACAAGAAACTTTTCCTTGGGAATGCTAAGGGCTTTTTGTCAATTGCTTTAAAATAGAGGAATGTAGTAAAATATATATTATAGGACTACATATTTTATATATATATTTTTTTATTATACTTTAAGTTCAAGGGTACATGTGCACAACGTGCAGGTTTGTTACATATGTACACAGGTGCCAGGGACTACATATTAACAATGATCCCTAGGATAATCAAGTCGTAAGATCTTAGATAAGGATAAGAGGAATTCACATATATCTAATGGGGTCAGCCACTTACAGAAGCCTCCTCTATGAAATAAGTTGCTTCAGGGGTCCCCAGACTGCCCACATGTATATAGTTGTACTCATGGCTAAATTTTTTACAGTGAATGGATATCAGCAATAGGAAAGGACCTCAAGTGTCACTAAAAGCATGTCAGGGTTGCCTGTAGAAACCCATGCACAGGCTTCCTTATGTTCTCTCCCTCCTGTGAGGATATACATCAAGCTTGCTCCTTGCTACAGCGCAAAAAATTCAATACGTGTGCAGTTTGTACCCAGGAAAGTCCATTAGAGAATCAGCACCCCAAGTTTTTAATTTATACACCACCAGCCTAGCCATCAGATTCCCAGAAGGAAAGCAGGTATTCAACATAAATCATAGTTTGTAAAAAGGATCTAGGCATAGTGAACCATCTTTATTACTAATAGTTACAGGATTGAGGAAAGCATTCAAGTGCCTATTTCCCAGATGCCAGCCAAAGGCCAACCTCGTAAGCAGGCTCTTGTAAAAACAGCAGCTCCAGAGCTGCTCTATTCACTCTTCTTCACAGAAGTGATTAGTAATGGCCAGGCACAGTGGTCCATGCCTGTAATCCCAGCACTTTGGGAGACCGAGGCGGGCGGATCACTTGAGGTCAGGAGTTCAAGACCAGCCTGGCCAATAGGGTGAAACCCTGTCTCTACTAAATACTAAACCCCGTCTCTACTAAATACTAAAAAATTTGCCCGGTGTGGTGGCACGTGCCTGTAGTCCCAGCTACTCAGGAGGCTAAGGTGGAAAAATAGCTTGAACCTGGGAGGCGAGGTTGCAGTGAGCCAAAATCTCACCACTGTGCTCCAGCCTGGGCAACAGAGCGAGACTCCCTCTCAAAAAAAACAAAAAAGTGATCAGTAAATGTTGCCAATGAGACTGAAGTACTTCCTAAAGTAAGTGGCATTAGGGAGCTGCCAACCTGTGGCTATGGCTGTGTTCCTTGTAAAACATAATCTTTTTTTTTTTTTTTTTTTGAGACAGTTTCGCTCTTGTCACCCAGGCTGAAGTGCAATGGCGCAATCTTGGCTCACTGCAACCTCCGCCTCTCAAGTTCAAGCGATTCTTCTGCCTCAGCCTCCCAAGTAGCTGGGATTACAGGCATGTGCCACCACGCCTGGCTAATTTTGTATTTTTAGTAGAGACGGGGTTTCACCATGTTGGCCAGGCTGGTCTCGAACTCCGACCTCAAGTGATCCGCCTGTCTCAGCCTCCCAAAGTGCTAGGATTACAGGCATGAGCCACCACGCCCCGCCATAAAATATAATCTTGACAACTGAAGCAGTTATTACTACAAAGCTAAGAATGTTGCAATTACAGAATGTTCTCGTGACTAGAGAACATGGCTGAAGAAGCACATTGAGCCCAAGGTGCCCTTTTCTGAGTTACTGAGTGGAAAGGGTGCTAACACTGCTGGAGCTGCAGGACCAGCTTCTTAAAGATCATCCAATTCCCTGCATTCTCTTCTCTATCCTCCCAGAATCCAGCAATCAGACATAAGATACACTTGTTGGCTCTCCTGCTAAGAAGCGAATGTGCTGACTAGCTAGCATGAGTTTGATTCAATAAAACAGCACTATACTCCATTAGTCAGACTATCTAATGATAACAGTGATCATACATTAAGTACCCACGTGCCTTTTTGTTGATCTTCACAATACTCCTATGAAGTATTATCTTGCACTTGACAGAAGATAGCAAAGTATCAGAGAAGGGAACTGACCTGCCTAGAGTCACACTAGTGAAAGCAAGTGATACAGGATTTAAATTCAGAGGTCCCATTTTCCAAACTCATGTCTTTTCCACTGCATTGTACTCCCTCTTTAGCTAGAAGTCAGGTTAGCACCAATCTGCCAGGACCTCGTCACCCTGAAGGTGCGTGATAAAATCAAATATGAGAACCGACAAGGCCAAGGACCAGCTCACTCTGCCAAAACTGCCTAAAACAGCCTTTCAGCTTCATCCATCAGCAGAGAGCCACAAAACCACTCCCAACTGCAGCAGGCTGGTCTCCGGTCACCACTGTCTTATCTTGTCGGAAAACATCCTCTTTCCATCTGCCAAAAAGTTGAGTGGGAAAATAATTCCATCCTTTCAGGGCCAAACACTGTGCTGAGTCTCATCACACACTGGTAGGCAAAGAAAGTTGACATTTACTGCTCACCCACTCTGTGCCTAGCCCCGTGCAAGATGCTTTATGCTAGAACTCATTTAATTCTCAAGAACAACCTCATTTTACAGGTAAGGATACAGAGGCTCTAAGAGTTAATTTACCCAAGAGGACACGGTAAGTGCCAGTGCAGGGAACAAATTTAGGTCTGACTCTAAAATCTGTCTCTTTCCAGATCTCAAGGCACAACACTGAGTTGCCTTTCACTTTTCTCCCAAGATGAGGACTGCTCTGGCATGACTTCACCTTTTTCTTCCGAAGCAATTCCGAGTTCACTTCTCTGCCCACTGACAGTTCACTCTCCCTTCCCTGCCACTGTCCCTTCTGCAAACGCACAATCTTTTACCCAACCTAACGCCCCCAGCCTCGTAGAATAACACTGCGCAGCTGGTTTACAGTCAGAAAGCACTTTCAACACAGTGTTTCGTCTCCTGTGTTGGGGAAGCAGATAAAAGCATCCCCATTTTACGAGAAAGGCATCTTCCCAAGGTCGCGGAATAAAAAGCAGGTGAAATCGGGAGCAGAGCCCCAGGTCTTGACCCCTGGTCCTCGGCTCATCCCACTGCTTCTCACTGACGACCACGATCCAGCCTCCACCCCCGCGATGTCACAAGATGCTCCCTGGGCCAGTAGCTCACATCCCCCACCCCCATCCCACGACCACCCACCTGCAGCGGCCCTCCAGCCCCCGCCGACCCCTCCCCCACGGTCCCTCTCTCTTCACCAGCCCCTCCCTCTGGGGCCTCCTTCCCCCGTTAAATCCCTCCGCTCAGGCGCCTCCTGCCGCACAGGCTGCCGGGGAGCCCAACCTCGGCCTTCCACAGACCCTCGTCCCGCCTCCACGCTTCGTCACCCCAGCCTCCTCCTGTCAGCCCGCGGCCCAGCCCGCCGACGTTACCTTCTCCAAGGATGCTGGTCTCTGCACAGCCAGGGAGCGAGCCAGTGACAGGACCGTGTTGAAATAGAAACCCCGCGAGGCGCTGGAGCCGGAGCCGGAGCCGGAGCAGCAGCCGCCGCCGCCGCCTCCGCCTCCCCGGGCCGGGGCCACAGCCATCACCTCACGCGCCGCGGCGCTGCCCGCCGGCTCCCCGCTCCGGGCCCGCGAGCGCCCGACTTCAGGGCGCAGGCGTAGGCGCATCCGGCTTTCCCGCCACGTGACCTCTCAGTTGCCCACACTAGATAGGGCGTGGCTGCGGGGCGGGCCCACCGCTGCAGGGGAGAGAGGGGATGGACAGTAGGCGGCGGTTGCGCGCGCCGGACGTGGGCCCCCCCCAGCCGACCTGCGCGATGGTCGGCTCCGAGGGCGGGGCCACCTGCGCGCGACGCGCGGAAGGAGTTCGCGCGACGACTTCGGGGTCGGCGGGCGGGGCGAGGGCCTGGACGGCGGCGGCAGCGGCGCTCTTCCTTCTCCTTTCCAGACCCATAGCCGCGTCGGCACCATGTCAGCTTACACTAAAAGCTACAATCCGTTCGACGACGACGGGGAGGACGAAGGCGCCCGGCCAGCCCCTTGGAGGGACGCCCGAGACCTCCCCGACGGGCCCGACGCGCCCGCAGACAGGCAGCAGTACTTGCGGCAGGAGGTCCTCCGCAGGGCTGAGGCCACGGCCGCTAGCACCAGCAGGTCCCTGGCCCTCATGTACGAGTCCGAGAAGGTTGGGGTCGCCTCTTCCGAGGTGAGCCTGGGGCAGGGCTGGTGTCGACCCGCTGGTCTCTGCGTTGTCAAACAGAGACGAGAAATGTTTTGCTCACAATCTTTTGAGAATTCTCAAGTTGCCTAGCATAGATTCTTGCACCTTAGTGACTCGATGGTGGAAACAATCTGTTAACTATGTAAAGGTATGTGCATCTGGAGTACTTGAAGAGGGCAGTTTACCCCAGAAATCTTCGTTAGCTATTAGTCTGCTTCGTTGATTTTTTTTTCTTACGCCTAGCTCACGGGGTAACGCCAGATTATTTTCTGTCCAGGTGAGTAAAAATTCTGAACAGCAGGTCCTAGGTTTGGGAAATGGAGAGTCCGTTTCTTCGACATTATTTCCTGTGCAAAAGTCTGGCACAGGGTTTCGGCCATTCCTTCCGGAGTGAGCCAGAAAGAGAGGACTATGTGCCTGCGAGTGTCAGGTGATACCCCGAAGCATCAGGGCAAGTGATCCACGAGTTCTCGCATCATTGACCACATCTTCACCTAATCAATAGAGGTATTGAAGTCCCTTCAACCCAGACAGCTGCCGAGTTGACCAAAGCCTGGGTTTGGTTGAGTCCAGGGTCTTACCTTTACTTCCCAAATCCTAGACACATAGTGTGCGGGTTAACAGTCTATTGCTCCAACTCATCTTCATCAGTTCTTCCCATCCTTAGATTTCAGAGAGTAGTACCTTCAATAACAATTATTCTGGCCGAGCGCGGTGACTCACGCCTGTAATCCCAGCACTTTGGGAGGCCTAGGCGGTCGGATCGCCTGAGCTGAGGAGTTCGAGACCTGCCTGGGCAACATGGTGAAACCCTGTCTCCACTAAAATAAAAATAAAAATAAAAAAATTAGCCGGATGTGGCGGTGCGCCTGTAGTCGCAGCTACTCAGGAGGCTGAGGTAGGAGAATCGCTTGTACCCGGGAGGCGGAGGTTGCAGTGAGCTGAGATCGTGCTGCTGCACTCCAGCATGGGCAACAGGCCGAGATCCTGGAGGGTCTTTTTCTTTTTCTTTTTTTTTTTTTTTTTTGAGATGGAATCTCGCTCTGTCGCCCATGCTGGAGTGCAGTGGCACGATCTGGGCTCACTGCAACTTCCGCCTTTGGGGTTCAGACGATTCTCCTGCTTCAGCCTCCCGAGTAGTTGGGACTACAGGCGTGCGCCGCCACACCTGGCCAATTTTTTTTGTATTTTTAGTGGAGACGGGGTTTTGCCACGTTGGCCAGGCTGGTCTGGAACTCCTGACCTCAGGCAATCCACCTGCTTTGGCCTCCCAAAGGGCTGGGATTACAGGCATGAGTCACCATATCGGTCGAGAATTATTCTTTGATTGTACACCACAGCCTCTCTTCAGCCTACTAATGAAAGTTTTGTTTGCACAGAGGAAAAAAAAAAGGTTTTAAAAAATGGATAAGCCAGGCGCAGTTGCACTTCTGCAATCCCAACAATTTGTGAGGCCGAGGTAGGCAGATCACTTGAGCCCAGGAGTTCGAGACCAGCAGGCGAAACTGCGTCCCTACAAAATTTTAAAAATTAGCCAGGCATGGTGGCACACGCGTGTGAGTGCAGTTACTCAGGAGGCTGAGGCAGGAGGATCGCTTGAGCCCAGGATGTCAAGGTTGCAGTGAGCCATGTTCATACCACTGCACTCCAGCTTGGGCGACAGAGCAACACCCTATCATTTCCCCTTGCTGTTTTCTTGGGTTACTTCCCTTCCCCACCTCTCTGTTCATGTATCCCTCATTGATCCACCTCCCTGTGGTTTTTTTTTTTTTTTTTTTTTTTTTTTGAGATGGATTCTCGCTCTGTCACCAGACTGGAGTGCAGTGGTACCAACTTGGCGCACTACAGCCTCCGCCTCCTGGGTTCAAGTGATTCTCCTGCTTCAGCCTCCTGAGTAGCTGGGACTACAGGCGTGCGCTACCACACCCAGCTAATTTTGTATTAATAGAGATGGAGTTTTGCCATGTTGGCCAGGATGGTCTCGATCTCTTGACCTCGTGATCCACCGCCTCGGCCTCCTAAAGTTCTGGGATTATAGGCGTGAGCCACTGCGCCTGGCCCACCTCCCTGTGTTTAACTGTTGGTTTTTTATTTTTGTTTTGTTTTGTTTTGTTTGAGACGAAGTCTCACTCTGTCACCCAGGCTGGAGTGCAATGGCATGAGCTCAGCTTACTGCAACCTCCACCTCCCCAGTTCAAGTGATTCTCCTGCCTCAACCTCCCGAGTAGCTGGGATTACAGGCACTTGCTACCACACCTGGTTAATTTTTGTTTTTGTTTTTGGTTTTTTTGGTGTTTTTTGTTTTTGAGACGGAGTCTTGCTCTGTCTCCCAGGCTAGAGTGCAGTGGCACGATCTCAGCTCACTGCTACCTCCGCCTCCCAAGTCAAGCGATTCTCCTGCCTCAACCTCCTGAGTAGCTGGGCTTACAGGCACCTGCCGCCATGCCCAGCTAATTTTTGTATTTTTAGTAGAGACAGGGTTTCACTGTGTTGGCCAGGCTGGTCTTGAACTCCTGACCTCATGATCCACCTGCCTTGGCCTCCCAAAGTGTTGGGATTACAGGTGTGAGCCACCACACCTGGCCTCTGATTTTTGTATTTTTAGTAGAGACAGGTTTCACCATGTTGGCCAGACTGGTCTCAAACTCCTGACCTTAGGTGATCTGCCCGCCTCAGCCTCCTCAAGTGCTGGGATTACAGATGTGAGCCACTGCGCCCGGTCCTAACCTTGTTGAGGAGGTTTTGCTTGTAGTTTTTACATCTCATACCTACTGGATTCCTATGTTCCATTCTAAATGGGAAGTCTTAACTTAGATTTGAGAGGATTGCCTGAGGTTTTAGGGCCCTGGTGAATGGGTCACATGATTGAGGATCTCAAGCCCAAGGAAGTCAACTAACAACTATTTAGGGAGACATCTTTGTAAACTGAGAACAAATGAAGTAGGGAATCAGAATGATTCAAAGTAGGGCATTGTGGCAGAGGATAAGCTTGAATGTAGCTTTTAAGGCTGAGGTTTACACAAGAGGAGTGAGAATGAGGGATGTTCTTAGGGAAGACAGGCGAATATGCAAATGCACTGGCCCAGCAACAGAGCTCCTGGGTCCAGAGGAGGGACATGATAGACTGGGTGTGTGGGTGTGTTAGAGGACAGGGGATGGAGGAGGTAGCTTAGGAGCCCTTGGAGGTCATAGGGAAAGTTCTGGTCTCATAACTCAGGAGAGGCAAAAACATAATAAGTGTGAGTTTGATATAGATTGTGATGACATGCCTCGTGCTGCCCCCAAAGGTCTTTCTATGCAGTGAGGACTGTGAGAGCAAAGGCAGAGTGGCACTTCAGGCATATCAGGCTTGGCCAGGCCAGGCATCGCTGTGAGAAGTACAGTGTGGTCATGACTGGGCAGGTGACAGGTGCTCTTGTCAGTGAGACAACACGTTGGAATTTTCCAGGATTGGGTCAGTTCTCAATTATGAGAAGCCCTGGGAGTCAGGGATGACCTACATCCCCACCCCACCCAGTGTTCTCCAAGCTGTCTTTGTTTTTGTCTTTTGGGGGAGGTTTTTTGAGATGGGGGTCTCACTCTGTCAACCAGGCTAGAGTGCCATGGTGCAATCTTGGCTCACTGCAGCCTCTGCCTCCAGGGTCAAGTGATCTTCCTGCCTCAGCCTCCCAAGTAGCTGAGACCACAGGTGCACGCCACCACACTCGACTAATTTTTGGTATTTTTGGTGGAGAGGGGGTTTCGCCATGTTGCCCAGGCTAGTCTCAAATTCCTGAGCTCAAATCATCTGCACACCTTGGCCTCCCAGTGCTGGATTACAGGCCTCCAAGCTGTCTTTGAATCGCTCTAATCACTCTTTCATTCCCTTTGGTGTTGGGATGCGAACAGGGGAGTATGAGCTCTTCCAACCCTCAGTGCACAGTGTGGCTTCCAGCAAATTCCAGTGTACCCTGCTAACCACCCAACTTAGGTGCCTCCTGGTTACCCAGCACTGTGAAACATGCCAACACATGACAGATTTATGTCAAAGATGAGGACTTTACAAATTATATCAGGTTGTGGCCGGGCGCGGTGGCTCACGCTTGTAATCCCAGCACTTTGGGAGGCCGAGGCGGGCGGATCACGAGGTCAGGAGATCGAGACCACGGGGAAACCTCGTCTCTACTAAAAATACAAAAAAAAAAAAATTAGCCGGGCGTGGTGGCGGGCGCCTGTAGTCCCAGCTTCTCGGAGAGGCTGAGGCAGGAGAATGGCGTGAACCCGGGAGGCGGAGCTTGCAGTGAGCCGAGATTGCGCCACTGCACTCCAGCCTGGGCGACAGAGCGAGACTCCGTCTCTCAAAAAAAAAAAAAAAACAACAAATTATATCAGGTTGGGAAGATCATAATTCAGTCCCAGCTTGGCAGGAAAATGGCGTAGTTAAGTCACCTCTAGCAAAGAGAGCTGCCCTTCTCCTACTGTGAAACCTGGCAAGGTTTGTTTCTCACAAAGGCTCAGGCCACAGGCTATGACCACAAAAGAACAGAGGAGAAGTAGTGGGAGCAGGGCAGGTTTCCCCAGGCTGACCTGGTAGGCACTTTATAGAACTACAGGGAGACTTGTAAGCCACTCATCTCTTTCCCTGTCTAGTAAGCATGATTTCTTCTTTTTTTTCTCCTAAGGTTTAATTTTTATGAAGAGATATTCCAATCACATGGTTCAAAATTTCAAAACATACAAAAGGGTGTAGTCCTCTCCCACTTCCCTCCCTATCCTCCCTCTGCCCCTAAGGCAGCCAGTCACTTTCCCTCCTTCAGTGTTTTGGGGAGATAATGCTGTGGATAAAGATGGGTTTGTTTTTTTTTTTAAGTGAAGTATTCTATACATTCTGGTCTGCATGTGCTTAATAGAATGGAGGTTGTTCCACACTAATATGTAATGAGCTGGGCTTTCTTTTTGGCTGTGTTGTATTCCATTGAACAAATGACTTCTATTTATGCAGCCTGTCCCCTAATGATGAGCATTGAGGTTGTTTACACCTTTTGGTGAGTCTATTTGCATCCTACTTGGATATGGTTTTTGTACACCCTTTCATCACTCCAGTGGAGGAGACTCACCTGCCCAGGACACTGTGCTTCCCCTCTTGTAGCTGAACTTACTCCACTGAGGTTTTCTGGGGCCCGAGATCTCAGTTCAGGGGAGTCCAGCAACAAACATTAGACCAGGGTTGGAACGGCTGGCACAGTAACATCGATGGAAAGGGACAGAGTTTGAGAGTTCAAACGTGATGCACTCAGCAGCCACCGCCAGCACATCCTCCACACCGTCTCGTGCAGGGGCCCACCCATCTCTGTGTCTTTCCGGCACACAACAGTCACACACACTGGGCATTCAGTTCAGAGGTGGGAGAGAGGAGGACACCCCTCCTAGCCCAGGAGCAGATTCCATCAAGGTGTCCCCGGAGCTTAGAGTAGATACATTGCCAAAAGGTGATATCCTCATTCTCAGGGATTCTGGTCTTGGAGCAGCCCACTCCAAATGAGGGGCCGTACAGACCAGAGTCACCCCTCTGAGGCAGCCTGTGGTGATGCTGATGCAGCCAGAGTTCTTAGCAAAAGTTGATGGATGGGGACAAGCAGCTGCTAGATTAAGTAATTCCTCAAATTTGTAAATGTCAGCAGTGGAAGAGGAGCAGTCTCTTACCTATCTCTTGCTCAACTTTCTACCCCCATGCTTCTCAGCACAATGTCCTTAAGTGTCACTGGCGCTCCCGAAATAGTTGCCAAATGAATAAGTGACCTGGGGAAGGAAAGGAACGAGGGAGGGAACAGAAGATTGCCTGAAAAAGGAGGAGAGAGTTGGGTGGAAAGAATGCATTGAGCTGTGTGCCTTGGTTGCAATGTCTGTCCTGTGACCAGAAAATGCATCCCAATGCATGTCAGGCTGTGTCTAGCAGGTGGGAGGGAGTCTGGTGGAGAAATGGAATTTTACCACATACTCACCACTAGGTCTGTTCGGGATTTATTTTTAATTTTTGGTAAACTATCGATTGAATTTGACCATTGATGGCCAGGTGTGGTGGCTCACACCTGTAATCCTAGCACTTGGGGAGGCTGAGGCAGGTGGATCCCTTGAACCCAGGAGTTCAAGATCAGCCTGGGGAATGTGGTAAAACCCTGGCTCTACAAAAAATACAAAAATTAGCTGGGCATGGTGGTGTACACCTGTAGTTCCAGCTACTCAGAAGGCTGAGGTAGGAGGATCTCTTGAACCAGGGAGGTCAAGGCTGCAGTGAGCTGAGATCATGCCACTGTATTCCAGCCTGGGTGACAAAGTGAGACCCTGTCTCAAAAAAAAAAAAGAATTAGACCATTGATCCCAAGCCAACTTGCTGGCTTGTTGGCTGTAACAGGATGCCTTCTGAGGATGGGCTGATTGTTCGAGCATCTGGCTTCTCCTTCCTGGGCACATCCACTCACAGCTGCCACACTCCCAAGGAACCTTGCTTTGCTGACCAGGAAACATGCTCTGACAAGCCGAGCAGCCATCTGCTATACAGCTTTCTGCCTCTGAGGTGTTCTCAGAGTGGGAAGTGTTGTAGGGAGGTGTTTGGGGGTTCCCAAGACCACCCTCAACTTCAGTGATTCACTGGAAGGATGCACAAAACTGTTATACTTATGGTGATGGTTTCTTGCAATGAAAGGATGCCAATTAAAACCATCAAATGAAAAAAGTGCATAGGGCAGCATCCAGGGGAAACCAGGCACAAGCTTCCAGTTGTCCTCTCTCCATGGAGTCATGTGGACAACACTTTTCCAAGCAATGTGTGACAACACACAATATTGTCATCCAAGGACCCTCACTTAAGCCTGGGTGTCCAGAGTTTTTTGGGGGGTCTGTCACATAGGCATGACTGAGTATAGTCTCCAACCCCACCAGAGGTCAAGCTGATAACGTGTAGCCCAAGGTCACCATCATATATCACATTGTTAGCATAGTCTATCTGACTTGGCCTAAGCTTAGGCTCACTTAAGCAAGGACACTCTTATCAGGCAGGATATTCCAAAAACAAGGAACCAGGCTAGGGCCACACCTCTCTTTGGAATGTGGAGTGTATGGACAACCCAGAGCTGCTGAGCTAGCCTTTTACTTAGCCCCAGGTTGGCCTGCACACAGACAGTGAGGGGCACCAGCACTACTGCCTTTGCCCTTGGTGGTTTTTCCTGCACCCTAAGACCCGATTTGTCTCTGAATCCACCCCCATACTCCAGCTGCCACAGTCAGAGCCCCGGGTTTGAGCATCTGCCATGGGTGCTCACGTATCCCTGCCAAGGCTTGTGCCTGTGCACACTCCCTTGGGAAGGGAGAGACAGAACAAAGATAAATTTCAGATTTCTAGATTCAGCTCACTGACTCCAGATTGGCCTCCATTTACTTATGATGAACCTCTCTTATCAGAACCTGAGTTTACGAGCTCAATATGAGAAACACAGTATTGATGCCCTTCCGTCAGGGACCTGGGGAGGACTCGGTCACGGAAGCCCACCTGATGTTATGTGTTGGCTGCGAGTTGCAGTTGGGATCTGTTGGTCACTGCTGCCCTTTGAAGGCCTTAGCGGCATCCTGTGGGTGTTCCCTGCCGAGTCCTGTGGGTAGCCCCGCTCACTCCCCACACGGTTCCTCTGCCCCTGCACGAGCTGCACCCTTTGCCTGGTGCCCTTGCCCCACCCCAACTCTTTGTTGTGATTTGTTTTTAGGAAAACTAAGTCCAAATGGACAGGACCCCCAACTTTCTGACTGCCTAACTTCTCACAGTCTCTCCTCCAGCCTCAACAGGGAGCCTCTCTGACCCCCACCTTAAGCTAAAGAGAGAGTCTGCAGGGAGAGGTGACTCTGTGTGTAGCTTTAGTTTCTGCCTCCCACACAAGACTGTAAGCTCAGTAAAGCAAGGACTAATCTGCCTTCCTTGGATTCCCAGCATTGCAATGTTGTCAACAAATGAAAAACAGATTGAACCTCACTCATCTTGCTCTCTGTCAGACTGTAAACACCATCAGGACAGAGACTTGGGATTGTTTCGTGGACAAAGAGAGAACTCTTGTTGGGGTTCAAGGGAGTAAGAAGGGCATCACCTGTAATGCTTAGTAATCACTGAAACAAGGAAGCACTTTGCATGTGTGTCCTTTACGCTGAGGGCACCTGCAGAGCTCACTCCCCTTGCAGCCACTCAAGTCCCTTCAGGGACCTCATTCTCCCAGGGGAAGTTGGAGAAGATGGGCCATGGCTCTGTGGAGGGGGGTGTGGACCTGCCTCGGTACCTGGAGCGGTTGAGGCCTATCTTGATGATGGCTGGGGCACAGGTGTCTGCCTGGCCTGTCCTTACAGACTGTCAGTGTTCTCTTTCCTGGTATTTTGGTGTTTGCTCTGTCAAACCCTTCTTCCTTGTTAGTTGGAACTAGGTCACAAGCACATTAAGTAGGGTCATTTCCTCTGCCTTCTGGGGGTGGATTTTAGCAGAAGAAACAACTCCTCCCTTGCTGGCCTCATGACCTCTGGTGAACACTAGCTTCCAGCAAACAGAAACTTCCAGAGGCCAGAGCAGCAATCACTCACCTGGCCTTTCAGCCTCACGTGCAAGATAAGCCACCCTGACAGACTTCTCTGTGCTTCTATCTAAACATCTAAATCAGCCATCTGGTTTCCTTAACAGTAGCACAGACTCTGGGAGTTTGAGAGAATGTGTCACTTGTGAATAGGAGAAAATAAGTCCATACTGGGGAAGGTAGCTCTCCAAATTGAGATGAAGAGGTCAGGGTGGGAGGGTGAGTGGTCATGGGTTGGCCCTGATGGGAGGAGCTCACCATCAGGGAAGCTGAGGACCCCCCTTCCTAATGTAACAGCAGAGTCTTGGCCACCTCTTCATTCCCCAGTCCCCAACCTGGCTGCTCTGAGTGTGTTTCCAGCTGCTGGAAAGCTTCTTCTGCAGCCTGCAAAGCTAGCTGGAACTGGACCGTCAGAGAAACATGTAGATGCTGGAGAAAATCTCTTAATTGTAACGTATGGCCCTGCCTTATTCCAGAAAAGACTGCAGTGTGGACATGAAGATGATAACTTGAGGTGATGGAAGAAGCAGAAACACCAGATACATTAGCAGCTCTTTTTTCTTTTGAAAACTAGCCCTTGCAAGATTTGCTTGACATATTGAGTGACACTATCCAGAGAATGTTTTTCTTTTTACTTAAAAAAGGCTGAAGGTTTGTTCAGACATGTGTTGTGAACTAGTGAAAAACATAAACGTTGAAAGCTGTAAAATTCAGCAGTTCTAAGTTTATTTCCAGCAAGGGTTAAACAAAGTTTAATAGTAAATTCAACCAACCAGTGTTTTAGCTTTTTGCCTATACATTGTGTTTTTAAATTTCACCCATTAAACAAGGACTCAGGTTACACATTGATTCCTTAAGGACTTTAAGGAAGCCACAACCATTTATTTATAGTTGCATTTTGCTCTTCAGATTTCCAGGATGTTTAAAATTTTTTTGACTTTGTTTTTGGGCATCAAGAGAGAATATATCTAAAAAAACATTTGCATAGTTAGTGTAATTGCTAAGCCACAGGGTGGTGGGTGGATAGCAGATTCAGAGGAAGGCACCTGAGGGCAGAGGCTGCCTGACAGAGCAGGAAAAATGAAGCTCGAGAGCCTTCTGGCTGGAAAGGCAGCTCAGAGATGGGCCGCAGCTGTAGATCAGTTCTGAACTAGGGACTGAAGCAAGTTTGTCATAAATAAAGGAAAGTGGTAGTGTTGATGTTGTGAATGTATATCCACAACCAGAACCATCAGCTCTAGAGGGACCATCAGGCTGCCACTGTGGCCACAGAGCATCACTCACATCTCCATTGGGCAGATTTGCAGAGACTCAGCAGTGAACAGAGCAAGTCCCTGCCTCGTGGAGCTCATATGCTGTGAGCGGTGGCTCATGCCTGTAATCCCAGCACTTTGGGAGGCCGAGGCGGGTAGTTCGAGACCAGCCGGGCCAACATGGTGAAACCCCGTCTCTACCAAAAATACAAAAAACTAGCCAGGCATGGTGGCAGGTGCCTGGAATCCCAGCTACTCAGGAGACTGAGGCAGGATAATCGCTTAAACACAGGAGGCAGAGGTTGCAGTGAGCTAATACCGCGCCACTGCACTCCAGCCTGGGCGACAGAGCGAGACTCCATCTCAAAACAGAAAAGGAGGTGGAGAAGAGGGGTAGTGGTTGGAAGGAGGAATTCTCCTTTAGGGAAGATGTCTGGGAAGGCCTCTCTGAGAGAGTGGCCTTTGAAAGGAGACCCTAATTGGATGAGGGATGAGAGGCTGAGCCATATAAATATCTGGATGGAAAACATTACAGGCGGAGACAAGTGGTGTGTGCAAAGGCCCTGGGACAGGGTCACCCCTGTTAACAGGTTTTAAAGCTGGAATTGTGGATGGGCTAGAGTCAGACACTAATAGGGCCCAAAGGAGACACTGGTCCCTGAAATAGAATTTGAGGATTTGACCATGGCCAGGAGGCTCAGGTGGCCCAGTGGGAACTCCTTAAGTGGGAACTTCCTAAAGGAAGAATATAAGAACCAAAGTCCAGGGGGCAGTGCCAGGCCCAAGCCTGTGAGGGTTCCCAGAGTTGGAGGGCTAGAGAGAATTTGCTTCCAGTTCAGGCCCTGGACTCTGAACCTCACAGACACATTGCCATCCATCTCCCCCCACCCCCAACCGAGACGGAGTCTTGCTCTGTCGCCCAGGCTGGAGTGCATTGGCACGATCTTGGCTCACTGCAACCTCCGACTCCCGGGTTGAAGTGATTCTCCTGCCTCAGCCTCCTGAGTAGCTGGGATTACAGGCACCTGCCACCCCACCTGGCTACTTTCTGTATTTTCAGTAGAGAGGGGGTTTCACCATGTTGGCCAGGCTGGTCTTGAACTCCTGACCTCATGATCTGCCCGCCTCAGCCTCCCAAAATGCTGAGATTATGGGCATGAGCCACTGTGCCAGGCCTCTGCCATCCATCTTAACATGATACCATGAGCTAGCCTCTCAGGAAAAGGGTCTCATGAACAAATGAGGAAAGCAAGCAGAGGTAGGGCAGGGAGGGAGAGGCAAAGGAACGTGTTGTTGGAAAGGGTAGTGTCCCCCTCACAGATGACAGTACCCGTCTCCAGATGTGCCCACTGAGAGTTTATGAAGTGGCTGCTCCATGTGGTCCTTGACTGCCCTTGGGGAGAGTCACAGAAAGCTATAATGCCACCGCCTCTCGGTTTCCCCAGGAGCTCGCCCGTCAGCGAGGAGTCCTGGAGCGCACAGAAAAGATGGTGGACAAGATGGACCAAGATTTGAAGACCAGCCAGAAACACATCAATAGCATTAAGAGTGTGTTTGGGGGGCTCGTCAATTACTTCAAATCCAAACCAGTAGAGACCCCACCTGAACAGAATGGCACCCTCGCCTCCCAGCCCAACAGCAGGTGAGTGCGTTTCTACCATCTGGGTATAAAGGAGTAGAAGTGGGGATTAGTGCAAATGACCAAGACTTTCAGTCCACGTCAGTGCCATGAAGGGATCCAACAACCCTTTAAGTTACTCATCGGGATATTTGTCCTCAAACATTGTGAAACCAGGAACCGTTCTTCCCTGTTCCATGTTCACTTGATTGACATCTAGTCTGTCAATTGCTTCTCCAATAATTGTGACCCCACTACTCTGAAAGAGAGGGTGTTCACCTCAGCGTAATCTGTACAAATGTAACTCACCTCACATAATTTTTGCTTTAAAAAATCTTTAGGGCTGGGTGCAGTGGCTCACACCTGTAATCCCGACACTTTGGGATGCCAAGGTGGGTAGATCACTTAAGCCCAGGAGTTCGAGACCAGCCTGGGCAACATAGTGGGACCCCAGTCTTTACAAAAATTACCCAAGCATTGTGGTGCACACCTGTAGTCCCAGCTCCTCAGGAGGCTGAGGTAAGAGGATCTCTTGAAGCCTGGAGGTCAAGGCTGCAGTGAGCTGTAATGGTGCACTCCAACCTGGGCTACAGAGGGAGGCCCTGTCTCAAGAAAAAAAAAAAAGTCTTTATGTCTAAATTTGTCACATCTAATCCAATTCGCCCATTGATTTTCATTTGAAAATTACAAGGCTGGGCTCAGTGAGTTATCTGTAAAATCTTATGCTTTCAGAGGCTAAGGTAGGAGGATTGTTTGAGACCAGCCTAGACAACATAGCAAAGACCCGTCTCTATAAAAACTACAAAAAAAAAAAAAAAAAATTAGCCAGACATGATGGCACGTGCCTATACTCCTAGCTACAGGGGAGACAGGTGGAAGGATTGCTTTAGCCCAGGTGTTAGAGACTAGAGTTAAGCTATGATGATGCCACTGTGCTACAGCATCAGTGACAGTCTCCCTGTCTCTAAAAAAAATTTAAATAATTAAAATCAGAAAAATAAAGTTAGAAGTTGCTTTCCTCAGGTTTTGGCTTGAAATATAAAATCATACATGAGACTGGGGGCCAGGCACGGTGGCTCACGCCTGGAATCCCAACACTTTGGGAGGCCAAGGCGGGCGGATCACCAAGTAAGGAAATCGAGACCATCCTGGCTAACACGGTGAAACCCCATCTCTACTAAAAATACAAAAAATTAGCCAGGTGTGGTGGTGGGTGCCCGTAGTCCCAGCTACTCGGGAGGCTGAGGCAGGAGAATGGCATGAACCCAGGAGGCGGAGCTTGCAGTGAGCTGAGATCGCGCCACTGCACTCCAGCCTGGGCGACAGAGCAAGACTCCGTCTCAAAAAAAAAAAAAAAAAATTCATGAGATTTTGGTAGACTTCAGTGTTACATGTTCAAGGATAAAGGAATGGAGTTTCTGCTAAAGTAGATTACAATTGTTTGTGTTTCAGATCACTGTGTCTGTTTTTATTACAAAAACAACACGGCCATATTACAGACAATCTATATCTACCACAACACAAAAACAGAAAATTTCATTTTTCCCCTTATTCAGTATTTTCATAGTTTTAACCATATTATTCTTTTGGTTTGATAGCCTTTTTCTTCCATTTAACCCAGAAAAAATGCTTGATATTATGTGATAACTCAGGTTCCATAACCATCTCTCTCTTTATCTCTCGCTCTCTCTATTTATTTATTTTTTTATTTTATTTTATTTATTTGTTTTTTTGAGATGGAGTTTCGCCCTTGTTGCCCAGGCTGGAGTGCAAAGGCGCGATCTCGGCTCACTGCAATCTCTGCCTCCCAGGTTAAAGCGATTCTCCTGCCTCAGCCTCCCAAGTAGCTGGGATTACAGGAGCCCACACCATGCCTGGCTAATTCTTTTTTTTGAAACGGAGTCTCACTCTGTCACCCAGGCTGGAGTGCAATGGCGCAATCTCGGCTCACTGCAAGCTCCACCTCCCGGGTTCATGCCATTCTCCTGCCTCAGCCTCCCGAGTAGCTGGGACTACAGGCGCCTGCCACCACGCCTGGCTAATTTTTTGTATTTTTAGTAGAGACAGGGTTTCACTGTGTTAGCCAAGATGGTCTCGATCTCCTGACTTCATGATCCGCCCACCTCCGCCTCCCAAAGTGCTGAGATTACAGGCGTGAGCCACCACGCCCAGCCTAATTTTTGTATTTTTAGTAGAGATGGGGTTTCACCATGTTGGCCAGTCTGGTCTCAAACTCCTGACCTCAGGTGATCCACCTGCCTCGGCCTCCTAGAGTGCTGAGCCACTGCGCCAGGCTTTTTTTTTGAGACAGAGTCTCACTCTGTTGCCCAGGCTGGAGTGCAGTGGCACCATCTCAGCTCCCTGAAACCTCCGTCTCCTGGGTTCAAGCAATTCTCTTGCCTCAGCCTCCTGAGTAGCTGGGATTACAGCCATGTGCCACCATGCCTGGCTAATTTTTGTATTTTTAGGAGAGATGGGGTTTCTCCATGTTGGCCAGGCGAGTCTTGAACTCTTGATCTCAGATGATCCGCCCACCTCAGCTTTCCAAAGTGCTAGGATTATGAGCGTGAGCCACCACACCTGGCCTCTCTCTTTGTTTTAATTCTGTAATGTGGAGCTTTTCTTTTTCATTTTATTTATTTATTTTTTAAGAGATGAGGTCTTGCTGTGTTGGCCAGGTTGGTCTTGAACTCTTGGCCTCAAGCAGTCCTCCCACCTCGGCCTCCCAAAGTGCTAGGATTACAGGCATGAGCCACGACACCTAACTGCAGAGCAATTTTTTTTAATGCATCACTAAGGTACAATAAAATGCGTGCATCTTAAGTGGAGAGCCAGTGACTGTGAACCTGTGTACACTAGTGTGGCCACCACCCAGATCAAGATGTAAGGTGTGGTAGAGAGGAAATTAGATAACTACTTCAAACTCAGAGTGGGGCTGGGGAGAAACCAGTGTAGGTAACAAAGCTGGTGGTGATGGCAGAAAGAACAGGCAGATGAAACCATCAACAGTTATAGAGAGGTTCAGGCATGGTGGCTCATGCCTGTAATCCCAGCAATTTGGGAGACTGAGGCAGGAGGATCACTTGATCCCAGCCTGAGCAACATGACGAAACCCCGTCTCTACAGAAAAACACAAAAATAAAATTGGGCATGGTGGTTCAGGCCTGTAATCCCAGCACTTTGGGAGGCCGAGGTGGGTGGATCGTTTGAGGTCAGGAATGTGAGACCAGCCCGGCCAACATGGTGAAACCCAGTGTCTCCTAAAGATAACAAAAATCAGCCAGGCATGGTGGTGCCTGCCTATAGCCCCAGCTACTTGAGAGGCCGAGGCAGGAGAATCCCTTAAGCCTGGGAGGCAGAGGTTGTAGTGAGTGGAGATTGCACCACTGTACCTCAGCCTGGGTAACAGTGAGACTCTGTCTCAAAAAAAAAAAAAAAAAAAAAAAAGGCCGGGCATGGTGAGTCATGCCTGTAATCCCAGCACTTTGGGAGGCCAAGGCCAGCGGAGCACGAGGTCAGGAGATCGAGACCATCCTGGCTAACACGGTGAAACCCCGTCTCTGCTAAAAATACAAAAAATTAGCCAGGCGTGGTGGCAGGCGCCTGTGGTCCCAGCTACTCGGGAGGCTGAGGCAGGAGAATGGCATGAACCCGGGAGGCGGAGCTTGCAGTGAGCCAAGATCGCACCACTGCACTCCAGCCTGGGCAACAGAGCAAGACTCCATCTCAAAAAAAAAGAACAGAGAAACAATACAAAAACAGGAGGCGAGAGGTGAGCCAGATGTGGTCAGCAGGTCACTGTTTGCTGACTGTGGTCTAAAGTACCTGTTTGGTTGTTCCATGTGCTTTTCATCTGCCTGGTCCTAGGAATCCAGGTTTCCCTGAGGGAGGGCCACCTAACTCAATGCTACACTGCTTTTTTTTTTTTTTTTTTTTTTTTTTTTTTTTTTTTTTTTCAGTAAAGACAAGGTCTCATTATGTTGCCCAGATCTCACACTCGTGGGCTCAGGCAATTCTCCCACCTCAGTTTCCCAAAATGCTGGGATTACAGGCGTGAGTCACCATACCTGGCTTAGCTGCCACACTTCTGAGGCAGAGGTCTTCATAAGCTTATTGCTTGGCCAACTGTGCTCCTGGGAGAAGCTGTTGAAATCCCTACTTTGGTCAGAAGGAGTTTGGCACAGAGGAGGCATTTGATTTTTAGCACACAGGCACTATGTGGAAAGACTGATAACATTGTCATAGGGGTTTTTCCTTTTTAAATGTTTTCTTTTTTGTGAACTTTTATCCAAAGATTGAAAGAAGCCATAAGTACAAGTAAAGAACAGGAAGCAAAGTACCAGGCCAGCCACCCAAACCTTAGAAAGCTGGATGATACAGGTAAGTGGATACCTGTGTGCACAGCCACATTCGAATTCTGGGGGGAGACCTCTAGGTTTGGCGTTGGTCCTTGAGAGGCAGTGGCAACCTCTCTGGGGAGGTGGGCAGGGGCCCCAGCTGCTGGCATCATCCATGCTAGCCGAAGGGCCTTAGGGACCCAGCACGCTCTTGCAGAGCTGGGGGTGTGCATTATGGTGGGGCTCCTCCTTCTCTCCCTCTCTCCCTCCATGGAGAGGAGAATAAGGAAGTGAGGGCCTGCATTCCGTTGAAAATGAGCCTGCCCGGCCGGCCTGGCGCAGTAATACACGCCTGTAATCCCAGCACTTTGGGAGGCCAAGCTGGGTGAATCACCTGAGGTCAGGAGTTTGTGACCAGCCTAATAACATGGTGAAACCCTGTCTCTACTAAATACAAAAAAATTAGCCAAATGTGGTGGCACATGCCTCTAATCCAAGCTACTTGGGAGGCTGAGACAGGAGAATCACTTGTACCTGGGAGGCAGAGGTTGCAGTGAGCTGAGATCACGCCATTGCACTATAGCCTGGGCAACAAGAGTGAAACTCTGTCTCAAAAAAGAAAATGAGCGTGCCCATCATCGGTTCCTGCCTGTGTCATTCTCAGTTGTTCCAGCAGTAAAAAGCCAACTGCAGAAAAACCCCTTGGTAAATAGAATAATGGCCCCCCAAAGCTGTCCACGTCCTAATCCCCAGACCCCGTGAGTGTGTTAGGTTATATGGCAAAGGCGGAATTACAGTTGCAGATGGAGTTACAATTGCTAATCAGCAAGATGGGGAGATTATCCTGGGTTGTCCAGTTGGGTCCAGTGTCATCACAAGGTCCCTTTTAAGTGGAAAGAGAAGCAGGAGAGGGAGCAGCAGAGTCAGAGATCTGAAGATGCTGCTGGCCTTGAAGATAGAGAAAGGGGCCCACCTGCCAAGGTACACAGGTGAACTGTAGAAACTGCAAAAGGTGAGGAATTAGATTCTTCCCAAGAGCTCCAGAAGGAATGCAACCCTGAGGACACCCCAACTCAGCCCAGTGAGACCCATGTTGGACTTCCGACCTCCAGAACCATAAGACAAGTTTGTGGTCATTTGTCACAGCATCAGTGAGGGACTAATACAGCCTCCAGCCCAAGTAGGAGGAGCAGCAGCCACATGGACAAGCTGTGCAAGACAGTGTTGATCGAATCATTCCACTTCTATCAAGTGATAGGCCCAGAAACATCCCTTATTTGGAAAGGAATTTAAGGCTCCTGGGGCCTTCTCCATAGGCTTCCCAATAGCCAGGTACATTGAAATTGGTGCTAGAAACCAAAGGCTTACTCTGCTGCCTTCAAGCAAACAATACACCATGGAAGCTCTGGAACCTACCATGGTTGTGGTTGATGCAGCTGAGGAGAGACCAGATGGAGGAAGAGCGAGGAGCAAGAGAGACTAACATCATCAGCACAGTTCAGTCTGGAAAGGCAAGTGGAGGAAGTGAGTGTAAATTGAAAGGCAAGGGCTGGGAAAACCGGCCTCATCACACCATGGAGAAGTGGCACAGGACACTGCACCCAAGACACAATTTTAAGGAATTAAAGAGTTTTCTTTTGTGCAGTATATATTAACTTAAAAGACTGAAGAAAAAATCGACACAGTTTGCAGAATGGTTTCAGTTGGTTGGTACTGGAGGAAATATGCTAAGTCTAGAAAGTGATGTTTCCCTAAAAGAGATAAACTGGGATGACAGGGGTTTTCTGTGTGCATTTAGAAACTGAAGTTCATTCAAGCCGAGAAAGATAATTTTAAAAAAGAAGAAACTAAAGTTCAAGGAAGATTTCTTGCGGCAAATGTACATTATTTAACTTTTTTTTTTTTTTTTTTTGCTTATTTGTTTCAAGTGAAAAGATAGTGTAGAAATAAATTTCAGAAAGAAACAAAATTACCCATAATTCCATTTATGTAACGTAACAATTTGTATTTTTATACTTTGTCCACAGACTGTGTAGTTTTGCATTATTGCAGTTCCACTGGTGTATTGTCACTTGTGTGACTCTGTCTTTCCTGAGCTTGTGCACCAGGAGTATGTGACCCTTAGTTTGAGGGTGTTTGATCTCCCAAGTACTGAGGGAAAGTGAGAACCCTCTCATACCCCGTGGAAGCGTCTCTCCTTCTGGTCCATGAGCTTGTGCTGTGCTCCTCCCTCATCCCTCTAGATAGCCTCAGAACCAGCCCCTTCATTCCTTTCACCTATTTTCCAGATGAAATTGTTTTGGGTGTGTGAAGCAGCATTTGAAGGAATGTCAATTAACCACTCTCCTGGTGTTTCCTTCTAAACTTAGACCCTGTCCCCAGAGGGGCTGGTTCTGCCATGAGTACCGATGCTTACCCAAAGAACCCACACCTTCGAGCCTATCACCAGAAGATCGACAGCAACCTAGGTAAGACTGAGTGCCACATCAGCTTCTGTAAGCCACTGTCCTTCGGGCAGCTCATGCCAAGCATAGCCCCTGCATGAGCATCCTCCAGCTTCAGTTCCCTCACCACACATCACATCCCACACCAAGCCGGGTCCATCTTACCACCTCACTGTCTCTGGAATCTCTCCACTTCTCACCATTTCCTACTTCCAGCCCAGCCAAGCCCTCCCCACCTCTCACTTTCATGAACAGCACCAGGGACCCAGGAGTCCCTGAGAGGCCATAAAGTATAGCCTGGACGTGACCGCTCACTCCATCCTTCCCACCTGGCCGCTCAGAGCCCTGTTTTCCTCCTTGTGAAACGGGCTACCTCTGAGAACAATGGGAAGGTTACCTGAGCCAGAAAGTGCCTGGGATGGTAAGAGTTAGCGCTCGTGTTGCAATTGGCACTTTGGCCACACAGCCTCCAGCGTAATGTTTCAAAACAGAAGGGTGCACAGGGGGCCGGGCACAGTGGCTCACGCCTGTAATCCCAGCACTTTGGGAGGCCAAGGCGGGTGGATCACCTGAGGTCAGGAGTTCAAGACCAGCCTGACCAACATGGTGAAACCCTGTCTCTACTAAAAATACAAAAATTAGCCGGGCGTGGTGGCAGGAGCCTGTAATCTCAGCTACTCAGGAGGCTGAGGCAGGAGAATCACCTGAACCCGGGAGGCGGAGGTTGCAGTGAGCCAAGATTGCACCATTGTACTCCAACCTGGGCAACAAGAGCGAAACTCCATCAAAAAAAAAAAAAAAGAAGAAGCGAGGGGTATATTCTTCCAGAACTCTCTCATGGAACCCCACACACTCACAGTGCAGTCCAGGCTCTCTTTGCCTACCCTAGTCCCTCTGCCTTCATCACCTGCAGGCTCGTGTGGGATTTCTGATGTGAGTTCTTTCTGCCTTATGGCCCCTATCTGCCTGAATGGGCTCCCCTGACTCTCTGCAGGCTGGCTCCTTCTCTTTCTGTCAGTCTTGCATTAGTGTGGCCTCCTCTCCCTGTCTCTCAGGACCCTTATGTTTCCAGGGGGCTGCCCTGGCCGTTTGTGATTGTGTATCTGCTGGTTTGCCTGCTGTCTTCCCAATCAGACTGTAGATTCCAGGACAGGATGGGAGTGTTTCCATTTTGTCACTACTTTGTATCTGGGGCCCAGCAGGCAAGCACTTAGTGATTATTTTTTGTTTTGTTTTGTTTTGTTTTGAGACGAAGTTTCGCTTTTGTTGCCCAGGCTGCAGGGCAATGGTGTGATCTCAGCTCACCGCAACCTCTGCCTCCTGGGTTCAAGCGATTCTCCAGCCTCAGCCTCCCGAGTAGCTGGAATTACAGGCATGCACCACCATGCTCGGCTAATTTTGTATTTTTAGTAGAGATGAGGTTTCTCCTTGTTGGTCAGGCTGGTCTCGAACTCCCAACCTCAGGTGACCCGCCTGCCTCAGCCTCCCAAAGTGCTGGGATTACAGGCGTGAGCCACTGCGCCCTAGCCAGTGATTATTTTTTGAATGGAAAAGTCAGTTACTTGAAGTTCAAGTAGGTGTTGGCCTGTGGGCAGTTCTGTGAGTTTATTCTTTTTTTTTTTTTTTTTGAGACGGAGTCTCACTCCGTCACCCAGGCTGGAGTGCAGTGGCGCAGTCTCGGCTCACTGCAAGCTCTGTCTCCTGGGTTCATGCCATTCTCCTGCCTCAGCCTCTCCGAGTAGCTGGGACTACAGGCGCCTGCCACTACGCCCGGCTAATTTTTTGTATTTTTTAGTAGAGACAGGGTTTCACCTGTGGTCTCGATCTCCTGACCTCGTGATCCGCCCGCCTCGGCCTCCCAAAGTGCTGGGATTACAAGCATGAGCCACCGCGCCCAGCCGTGAGTTTATTCTAAGTAGTCTCTCAGACTTGGTGCCTCCTCCTACCACTACTCCCTGAACAGAAATCTCCCCCGTGGTGACCTGGGTCACCCTGTCAGTCTCCCAGCCCGTTAGTGTGTCCAGAATTGGTGGGTTCTTGGCCTTACTGACTTCAAGAATGAAGCTGCGGACCCTTGCGGTGAGTGTTACAGCTCTTAAGGTGGCGCATCTGGAGTTGTTCATTCCTTCTGATGTTGGGATGTGTTCAGAGTTTCTTCCTTCTGGTGGGCTCGTGGTCTCACTGGCTTCAGGAGTGAAGCTGCAGACCTTTGTGGTGAGTGTTACAGCTCATAAAAGCAGTGTGGACCCAAACAGTGAGCAGTAGCAAGATTTATTGCAAAGAGCGAAAGAACAAAGCTTCCACAGTGTGGGAGGGGACCCGAGCGGGTTGCTACTGCTGGCTCGGGCAGCCTGCTTTTATTCTCTTATCTGGCTCCACCCACATCCTGCTGATTGATAGAGCCAAGTGGTCTGTTTTGACAGGGTGCTGATTGGTGCGTTTACAATCCCTGAGCTAGACACAAAGGTTCTCCTGGTCCCCACTAGATTAGCTAGATACAGAGTGTCGACACAAAGGTTCTCCAAGGCCCCACCAGAGTAGCTAGATACAGAGTGTCGATTGGTGCATTCACAAACCCTGAGCTAGACACAGGGTGCTGACTGGTGTGTTTACAAACCTTGAGCTAGATACAGACTGCCGATTGGTGTATTTACAATCCCTGAGCTAGACATAAAGGTTCTCCACGTCTCCACCAGACTCAGGAGCCCAGCTGGCTTCACCCAGTGGATCCCGCACCAGGGCTGCAGGTGGAGCTGCCTGCCAGTCCCTTACCGTGCGCTCGCACTCCTCAGCCCTTGGGTGGTCGATGGGACTGGGTGCCGTGGAGCAGGGGGTGGCGCTCATCGGGGAGGCTTGGGCCACACAGGAGCCCACGGAGTGGGTGGGAGGCTCAGGCATGGCGGGCTGCAGGTCCCGAGCCCTGCCCTGTGGGAAGGCCGCTAAGGCCCGGTGAGAAATCGAGCGCAGCGCCGGTGGGCTGGCACTGCTGGGGGACCCAGTACACCCTCCGCAGCCGCTGGCCTGGGTGCTAAGCCCCTCATTGCCCAGGGCCGGCAGGGCCTGCCAGCTGCTCCCAGTGCGGGGCCCGCCAAGCCCACGCCCACCAGGAACTCCAGCTGGCCCGAAAGCGCCACGCGCAGCCCCGGTTGCCACTCGCGCCTCTCCCTCCACACCTCCCTGCAAGCTGAGGGAGCCGGCTCTGGCCTTGGCCAGCCCAGAAAGGGGCTCCCACAGTGCAGTGGTGGGCTGAAGGGCTCCTCAAGTGCCACCAAAGTGGGAGCCCAGGCAGAGGAGGTGCTGAGAGTGAGCGAGGGCTGTGAGGACTGCCAGCACGCTGTCACCTCTCATTAGGAACTGGCAAAGTGAAGGAGACAAATAATAAAATCCTCCCCTGATGTAAAGGTATCTAGTGGAAGGCAAAACTGAAACCCATGAAGATGCACATGGAGTGTCTGTGCACAGGTTTGCTCCTGCTTGCTGTCTGGGAAGTTCCAGACAGCTGCCACCTCCTTCTATGCCCTGGACTCTGTCCTCCAGAGCCAAAGACTTCTCTGAGGCAGAAGGTGTGTCTGCCCAGATCTAACCACTCCAGAGAAACCCAGAGAGGCGTGAAAGCCCTTTGTCCTTCACTAGGAGAAAGGGAGTGGTTAGGGCTAGTGGTATGGTTGGTGCCTGCTGGCAGGAAGTGGGAGAAGGGACTCTGAGGAAGGATACTGAATTCAAAGAGGTAGGAAGAAGTGCTGAGTACTGCCCGCCACTAGGAGGTGCTGAGGGTGCACAGTTGGCACTGTGGACTGGCAGCTGGGCAGGTCCCTGCAGGACGCAGTCTAGAGTAGGAGGTGGGCCTGGGCAGAAGGGTGAGTGGCTAATTCAGAGCTCAGCCCTCTGGCCCTGCTGACACAGGCCAGGCCAGGCCACTCTGGTGGGGCAGGGGGTGTTGCCTTTGTTCACGCTCTTCCCGTCTTAACACTATCTCCCTGCTATTTCAGGATCTCAGGCAAGCTCTCTGGACTCCAGCTCCCTGGCCTGGTGGTTTTACATTATCACACATTTTATCTCACCCTCTCTGTTTGCTTATCCTTTGCTGCCCTGGCTGCCAGTGAGCTTCCTCCTGAGGCCTGAGGTAACCACAGGCTCTGCTCTCCATGGAGCACGAGGCCATGAATTTTAGTAAGCTTAAGAAGCAAAGAGCTGAAGACTTACCTTTTTTTAAAATTTTAATTATACTGTTTTTCTCTTTCTTTTCTTTTCTTTTTTTAGAGATGGAGTCTCGCTTTGTTGCCCAGGCTGGTCTCCAACTCCCAGGCTCAAGTGACCCTCCCACCTCAGCCTCCCAGAGTGCTGGGATTACAAGCATGAGCCACTGTGCCTGACCTGAAAACAATCTTTTTATTTTTATTTTATAAATTTCTTTGAGAGTTTTACTCTGTCGCCCAGGCTGGAGTGCAGTGGCACGATCTCAGCTCACTGCAGCCTCTGCCTCCTGGGTTCAAGCAATTCTCATGCCTCAGCCTCCCGAGTAGCTGGGATTACAGGTGTGCGACACCACGCCCAGCTAATTTTTGTATTTTTAGTAGAGAAGGGGTTTCACCATGTTAGCCAGGATGGTCTCGATCTCCTAACCTCAAGTGATCCACCCACCTTGGCCTCTCAAAGTGCTGGGATTACAGGCATGAGCCACCACACTCAGCCTATCTTTTTATTTTTTGAGACGGAGTCTTGCTCTGTCGCCAAGGTTGGAGTGCAGTGCATTGATCTCAGCTTACTGCAACCTCCTCCTCTCAGGTTCAGGTGATTCTCCTGCCTCAGCCTCCTGAGTAGCAGGGAATACAGGCATGCACTACCACATCCGGCTAATTTTTATATTTTTTAGTAGAGACGGGGTTTCACCATGTTGGCCAAGCTGGCCTCAAACTCCTGACCTCATGCGATCCACCCGCCTCGGCTTCTCAAAGTGCTAGGATTACAGGCATGAGCCATTGTGCCCAGCCAAGACTACCTTTTTAAAAAAACTGATTTTGGCCTGGCGCGGTGGCTCACGCCTGTAATCCCAGCACTTTGGGAGGCCGAGGCAGGCGGATCACAAGGTAAGGAGTTCGAGACCAGCCTGGCCAATATGGTGAACCCCTGTCTCTACTAAAAATACAAAAAAAATTAGTCGGGCGTGGTGGCGTGCGCCTGTAGTCCCAGCTACTCGGGAGGCTAAGGCAGAAGAATTGTTTGAACGCAGGAGGCGGAGGTTGCAGTGAGCCGAGATCACAGCACTACACTCCAGCCTGAGCGATAGAGCAAGACTTTGTCTCAAAAAAAAAAAAAAAAGATTTTGCTTAGATATGTGGTACCAGTGCTAAGCATTTGTGTATCCTGATCCTTTTTCTCTTAGTGTTTTATATTTAATCTTGCAAGTAAGAAGGCTTACAAAGCACCACCTCTTCTCTCTCCCCTCTGGCTCTTTCCTGGCTGCTGTTCCTAGTAAAAAGGCAGAAAGCAGCCCTGGGCATATCTCCCTACCCCCAGCGTGTACAAACACACACACACACACACACACACACACACCACACACACACCTGGGCATATCTCCCTACCCCCAGCGTGTACACACACACACACACACACAGTCACAAACCTGGGAAAGAGGCTTTACTCTTCACCCTGACAGAATCAATTAAGTCAAGACTCATTTCTGCAGTGGGTGCAGCCCCACCAGGCAACACAGATCCCTGTCTGTCCCCCTTACCGACAGCATCAGGAAGCATTTGCAGGTGCCGTGACTGTTTGCTCATGCTTGCGTGTCATTTCCTCCTCCCACAGATGAGCTGTCCATGGGACTGGGCCGTCTGAAGGACATAGCCCTGGGGATGCAGACAGAAATTGAGGAGCAAGATGACATTCTTGACCGGCTGACAACCAAAGTAGACAAGTTAGATGTCAACATAAAAAGCACAGAAAGAAAAGTTCGACAACTCTGAAGACAGACGGATTTCCACTCTATTGTGATGAAAAGATTTGAAAGATCTTTTTTTGAACTTCCAAGAAATTTCATTTACTATTTTAGTATGTAAATTAATGTGTGTTTGCAAATGTTATAATAGAGTAGGTCTTAAGACATTTTTGCTGTCATAAGGAAGTGTTTGTCACACATTTTCCTAGGGTTAACACCTCACCAAGTTCTTCCAGCAAAATGCTTATTAGAGTTTTTGTCTGAGCACAGTAGCCTGGCCCTGCATATCTTGGGCATTTGATTACCATGCTGGAATAAGAAGAGTTGCATTTCTCATTTTAATGAGCATATGGAAAGATGGGGACAGAATTTCAGTCTGGCAGCCATGAGCCTCTATTTCCCATTCCTAAGCCTTACCATGAGTCAGAGTGTTAAGGGGGCCTGTGAGCCAGTCGTTTGGTGGAGGAGGGTCCTTCCCACACCTTTGTTTAGGAGTCATCATTCACACACATACACACACACACATTCACACACACACACTGAGCACATTATCTGTGATTCTTTCATCCTCCCAGAAAGCATCAGTGTTAGAATGGGAAATAGAGTGTGCCGTGTTGCTCTTTTGTTGGCAGATGTCCCCGCTTCCCTCCAGCCCCCGATCCTTGGCACGTATATTAGTAGGAGGGCTTCACACCAGCACTGCTCACTGCGACTCCTGGAAATGTGTGGGGAATTGGGTGAGCCCCTCTTCCCCACGTGCTCTCATCTGGAACTCTCCATCTGTGATTGGCAACAGGTCTTCCACTGGCTCGAGGCTGCCAGGCTGACCGACAGGGGCGCCCAATAGAGTTTGTGGGAATGGAGTATTGCACAGATGTGGCTACACAATGGTCTTCCTCCACCCCTCTGGGAATCACCATTAGGTAGGCCTCAGTAGGGCAAAATGTTTATTTGGTGCCTGGGGTCTCCTGACCTGTCTAGCATTCCCACCCACTCTTCTGCACTTCTTGCAAGGTAACTTGAATCATCACTTATTTCTCTGCCACCTGGTTTTAGGACTGGAACTCTATAAATGATGCTGACTTTTTATAGAAGGATTTAGCTAAGGGGGCAAAAAGCCCAGATACCATTTTAACTGCCCCAGCTCATTTTCTGCTTTCATTTTACAAAAGAAATCATGTAGAAGCATCAATTAAAACTGATTTATTTATGTTGGTACATCCAACAAAATAGTTGGAGCCACAAGGCCCTTGTCTTTTTAAAAAACAAAATATTTTGAAGATGGTGAAAGTGACTGATTTTAATAATGAGATAGGTCACTTAAAATAACAGTGCCTTTGACCTTAAAACATGGCACTGGCCCGTGTGACCTTTGCCATTTCCCAGTACTTCCCTTTACAGTCTGCAGCCTATAAACAGTGATGTCTCAAAGCAAAGGAAACTTCCACAAGTGCTGCAACAGTGCATTAGTTTTTATGTAGCAATTTGTTCCCATCCCATAATGCATGACCTTCCTTTTTTTTTTTTTTTTTTTGAGACGGAGTCTTGCTCTGTCGCCCAGGCTGGAGTGCAGTGGCACAATCTCGGCTCACTGCAAGCTCCGCCTCCCGGGTTCACGCCATTCTCTTGCCTCAGCCTCTCCGAGTAGCTAGGACTACAGGCGCCCGCCACCACGCCCGGCTAATTTTTTTGTATTTTTTAGTAGAGACGGGGTTTCACCGTGGTCTCAATCTCCTGACCTCGTGATCCACCTGCCTCGGCCTCCCAAAGTGCTGGGATTACAAGCGTGAGCCACTGCGCCCCGCCAATGCATGACCTTCCTAAAAATATCCACAGCTTCCATAGGCAAGCCGAGCTTTCTGTGCTACCCACTGGTTAGATTCCAGCCACCTCAGGGATTCTGATCCATGTCATTAACGACCATCCCAGGGTGTGAGGGCCTGATTAAAGCTTATCAAACTAGACATTTATTTATTAGATGAGCTCGGCATTATTATTTTCTCAATAACTGGTAGAAGGGAAATTTTAAACATAACACTCAACCCAAACAAAACTACTTCGTGAGGCTTTCAGCAAAAAGGCTGCTTAAAAGCATGAACCCGGGATGCAGAGCAGCTTTTGTGCACAGTTCCACTTACTGTAATTGTTTCCGGTTCTTTCCTCTAACACCTTCCATGTATGTCATAACTTTTTATCACCGTCAAGCATAGACTCATGGAGATTAGTCATTATACCTCAGACCTAAGCTAATTATTTAAAATAAATACATGTAAAGGCCACTGCCAGACATTCTCAGCAGCCTTCCACTTGCATAATGAGATTAGTGATTCAACTGACTTGAAGCACAGTAACATTTTATGCACCTTCCCTGTCTTTTGCTGGACTGATGAAGCCAGTCACCTGCCCTTCTCTGTGTGTTGTTTTTTTTTTTTTTTTTTTATCCCAAGTATATGGAAGGAGAGTTGCCTTCACTTTTCTGGAAATTTGTCTTCGTCTGACATATTAAAGGGCCTCGTTTTGTCCTGTTCTTGTTCAGACCCTCTTGTTCTACGTCCTGTGCTGAGGGGACTGTCCTTAAGCTACAGGACAGTGAGCTGGTCCTTTCTGCCACTTCTTCCCCACTCCCATGCCCAGGGAGGCCTGGTTGCTGATGCTACTTTATAAATGAGTTGCTTGCATTTTCACAGAGAATGAAGGAAGACCTAACATGGCTCCAGAAACTTTTCACATGATGATTGGGATCAACAAAAAAATGCTACCCTCTAGACTAGACACATTTCATAGAGACAAGCAAAAAGGTGCCAGGGCTGGGCTGACTGTGAGATGGGATTTGGTACTGCAGACAGATTTTGATTTCCACAGTTGAGCTGGAAACAAACCGTGCCTTCAAAAATGACTTTTCTAACTTAAGGTTGGTTATATGTTAAGTGTGCTACTAACTTAAAAAATAGTGGCTGGGCGCGGTGGCTCATGCCTGTAATCCCACCACTTTGGGAGGCCGAGGCGGGTGGATCACGAGGTCAGGAGATCGAGACCATCCTGGCTAACAGGGTGAAACCCCGTCTCTACTAAAAACACACAAAAAATTAGCTGGGCGTGGTGGCGGGCACCTGTAGTCCCAGCTGCTCGGGAGGCTGAGGCAGGAGAATGGCGTGAACCCCAGAGGCGGAGCTTGCGGTGAGCCGAGATAGCGCCATTGCACTCCAGCCTGGGTGACAGAGCGAGACTCCACCTCAAAATAAAAAAATAAAAATGGTACACTCTCTGGCCAGGCACAGTGGCTCACGCCTGTAATCTCAGCACTTTGGAAGGCCGAGGCGGGCAGATCACGAGGTCAGAAGATCAAGACCATCTGGCTAACACAGTGAAACCCCGTCTCTACTAAAAATATAAAAAATTAGTCGGGTGTGGTGGTGGGCACCTATAGTCCCAGCTACTTGGGAGGCTGAGGCAGGAGAATGGCGTGAACTCAGGAGGTGGAGCTTGCAGTAAGCTGAGGCGACAGAGCAAGACTCCATCTCAAAAAATAAAAAATAGTGCACTGTCCTTCAAGAAAGTTTTCTAACATCTAGTAATTTGTAATTTAGAAGTGGAGTTGCCTTGTGGATGTCTTTTTTGCATTCTGTAGGAAAGGAAACGTGAATTTAACTCGGGTTGCAAGAAATAAAAATGTCAGTGCATTTAAATTTCTCTTTAACCTCTTTTTGTGAATATGTAATTTTAAGTGTACACTATACCAATTTAGTAATAATCTTATACTTTGCCCATATGGGCCTTTTCTGCAGTTTTTTGTTTTTTGTTTTTTTTTTTTGAGATAGAGTCTCACTCTGTCACCCAGCCTGGAGCGCAATGGCACAGTCTCGGCTCACTGCAACCTCCGCCTCCCAGGTTCAAGCAATTCTCCTGCCTCAGCCTCTTGAGTAGCTGAGGTTACAGGTGTGTGCCACCATGCCCGGCTAATTTTTTTTATTTTTTAATACAGACAGGGTTTCACTGTGCTGGCCAGGCTGGTCTCCAACTCCTGACCTTGTGATCTGCCCGCCTCAGCCTCCCAAAGTGCTGGGATTACAGGTGATCTGTAGAATTTTAAAGTTACAAATGTTGTTCAGCATCTTTGGCTCTGGTGAATGCAGTGTCAGTACAAAATGATGAGCTAGAGCCCGGGCATGGTGGCTTATGCCAATAATCCCAGTGCTTTGGGAGGCTGAGGCAGGAGAATCTCCTGAGGCCAGGAGTTTGAGACCAGTCTGGACAACATAGTGAGACCCCATCTCTACAAAAAATTTTAAAAAATAGCTGGGCCTCTAGTCCAAGCTACTCTGGAGGCTAAGGTGGGAGAATTGCTTGAGCTCAGGAATTCGAGGCTGCAGTGCCACTGCGCTCCAGCCTGGGCAACAGAGGGAGACCCTGTCTCTAAAAAGTAATAAACAAAATGATGAGCTAAGTTCGAGACCAGCCTGGCCAACACAGTGAAACGCTGTCTCTATTAAAAATACAAAAATTAGTAAGGCATGGTGGCATGTGCCTATAGTCCCAGCTACTCAGAAGACTGAGGCACGAGAATCACTTGAACCCAGGAGGCAGAGGTTGCAGTGAGCCGAGACCGCACCACTGCACTCCAGCCTGGGTGACAGAGCGAAATTCCATATTAAAAAAAAAATTGATGAGCTAGTCATTAAAAGTGCTCATTATGGCCAGGCACGGTGACTCACACCTGTAATCCCAGCACTTTGGGAGGCCGAGGCGGGCGGATCATAAGGTCAGGAGATCGAGACCATCCTGGCTAACACGGTGAAACCCTGTCTCTACTAAAAATACAAAAAAAAATCGGCCGGGCGTGGTGGCGGGCTCCTGTAGTCCCAGCTACTCGGGAGGCTGAGGCAGTAGAATGGCGTGAACCCGGGAGGTGGAGCTTGCAGTGAGCTGAGATTGCGCCATTGCACTCCAGCCTGGGCTACAGAGCGAGACTCTGTCTCAAAAAAAAAAAAAAAAAAAGGAAAAAATAAGTGCTCGTTATGTGGGGATGGGATGGGCTCTTTAGTTCGAAGTCTGTTTCTGAACAGCACTTTTCCTCCATGCCTTCAACTCAACAAATGACCATATTCCATCAAATAAAATGTGAAGTTGTTTTTTAAACAAATTTTGTCTCCTGTGTAGTTATTTCTTAGTTAGTTGGTGGAGGGGATCTTCCTCGTTGAGTCTTCATGTATTTGGTCTTCGATGCCACGTTTAGCCCTACGAACTACCTTCTATCCTGAAACCCTCTCATCAGTTTTCCAGTCTGTCTCCTAGCTCCCTACCCGCTCTGCAGCACTATCTAGACCAGGGCTCAGCACATTTCTGTAAAGGGCGGGAGAGTCAGTGTTTTAGGCTTACAGGCCAAACCGTCTCCACCTCTGTTGCAACTGCTCAGCTCTGCCATTGTTGCATAAAAGCAGCCAAAGATCCGGGCGCAGTGGCTCACGCCTGTAATCCCAGCACTTTGGAAGGCCAAGGCGTTCCATCCAAGTGGAAGGTGGATCACTTGAGGTCAGGAGTTTGAGAACAGCCTGGCCAACATGGTGAAACCCTGTCTCTACTAAAAATGCAGAAATTAGCCAATCATGGTGGGGTGCACACATAATACCAGCTACTCAGGAGGCTGAGGCAGGAGAATCACTTGAACCCAGGAGGCAGAGGTTGCAGTGAGCCAAGATTCTATCACTGCACTCCAGCCTGGGCGACAGAGTGAGTTTCAAAAAATAAAGAATGAAAGCAGCCAAAGACAATACATAAATAAGTGAGAGTGCGTGAGTGGCTGTGTTCCAAAGCTTTATGGAGACTGAAATTTCACATAATTCACATGTGATAAAATGCTATGGTTTTTTTTGTTTCTGAGACAGCATCTTATTGTAGAATCAAAAGGTCTGAGAAAGCATCTGTAGGTTAGGCTAGGCCATTTTGGAATTTTTTTTTATTAATTAATTTTTTTTGAGATGGAGTCTCATTCTGTCTTCCAGGCTGGAGTGCACTGGTGCAATCTCAGCTCACTGCAACCTCTGCTTCGCAGGTTCAAGCGATTCTCCTGCCTCAGCCTCCCGAGTAGCTGAGATTACAGGCACCCACCACCACGCCCAGCTAATTTTTTGTAACTTTAGTAGAAACGGGGTTTCACCATGTTGGCCAGGCTAGTCTCAAACTCCTGGCCTCATGATCCACCCACCTCAGCCTCCCAAAGTGCTGGGATTACAGGTGTGAGCCACCGAGCCTGGCCCATCTTGGAAATTTTTATCTGTCAGTGGGCTAGCTCTCTGTGTCCCAAAAGCCACTCTGGTTTTAGTGGAATATCATCTTTATTTATTTATTTATTTATTATTTTTATTTTTTTGAGACAGAGTCTTTTTTTTTTTTTTTAAGACGGAGTCTGGCTCTGTCACCCAGGCTGGAGTGCAGTGGCACAATCTCGGCTCACTGCAAGCTCCGCCTCCCGGGTTCACGCCATTCTCCTGCCTCAGCCTCTCCGAGTAGCTGGGACTACAGGCGCCCGCCACCACGCCCGGCTAATTTTTTGTATTTTTAGTAGAGACGGGGTTTCACCATGGTCTCGATCTCCTGACCTCGTGATCCGCCCGCCTCGGCCTCCCAAAGTGCTGGGATTACAAGCGTGAGCCACCGTGCCCAGCCTGAGACAGAGTCTTGCTCTGTCACCCAGGCTGGAGTGCAATGGCACGATCTCAGCTCACTGCAACCTCCGCCTCCCGGGTTCAAGTGATTCTCCTGCCTCAGCCTCCCAAGTAGCTGGGATTACAGGCGCATGCCACCACGCCTGACTAATTTTTTGTATTTTTAGTAGAGATGGGGTTTCACCCTGTTAGCCAGGATGATCTCAATCACCTGACCTGGTGATCTGCCCACCTTGGCCTCCCAAAATGCTGGGATTACAGACGTGAACCACTGTGCCCGGCCGAATATCATCTTTAAATATCATCATTACAAATAAGGAATGATGAGGATTTGAACCCAGGCAGTGGACTTTCCTGGGGAGACAAAGAAGTGGACATTACAAGCTGGACGCGGTGGCTCACGCCTATAATCCCAGCACTTTGGGAGGCTGAGGTGGGTGGATCACCTGAGGTCAGGAGTTCGAGACCAGCCTGGCCAACATTGTGAACCCTCGTCTCTACTAAAAATACAAAAATTAGCCAGGCTTGGTGGCAGGCACCTGTAATCCCAGCTACTCGAGAGGCTGAAGCAGGAGACTCTCTTGAACCTAGGAGGCAGAGGTTGCAGTGAACCGAGATCGCACCACTGCACTCCAGCCTGGGTGACAGGGCAAGACTCCATCTCAAAAAAAAAAAGAAGAGGACATTACAGAGGAAGAAGCATAAGTGAAAAATATCAAGGTGGCTCACATTTGGCATCTGCAAGTAGGGAATTGGAGTTATGGGTTGTGGGTGGGAGATGACATGAAAGGTAGGCAGGATCCAATCTAAGAGGCCTTATGAGCCATACTGAGGAGTCAGAACATTGCACTTCGATGACAGGGAGGTACTGATGGAGTCTAAGCAAGCGAGTGATGTGACAAGATTCAGGTTTTGAAAGATCACAAAGATGCATCACCGCATTATTTATAAAAGCAAATAGTCCCCGGAGTGTGATGTTCCCCTTCCTGTGTCCATGAGTTCTCATTGCTCAATTCCCACCTATGAGTGAGTACATGCGGTGTTTGGTTTTTTGTCCTTGCGATAGTTTACTGAGAATGATGTTTTCCAGTTTCATCCAAGTCCCTACAAAGGACATGAACTCATCATTTTTTATGGCTGCATAGTATTCCATGGTATATATGTGCCACAGTTTCTTAATCCAGTCTATCGTTGTTGGACATTTGGGTTGGTTCCAACTCTTTGCTATTGTGAATAGTGCAGCAATAAACATACGTGTGCATGTGTCTTTATAGCAGCATGATTTATAGTCCTTTGGGTATATACCCAGTAATGGGATGGCTGGGTCAAATGGTATTTCTAGCTCTAGATCCCTGAGTAATCGCCACACTGACTTCCACAATGGTTGAACTAGTTTACAGTCCCACCAACAGTGTAAAAGTGTTCCTATTTCTCCACATCCTCTCCAGCACCTGTTGTTTCCTGACTTTTTAATGATGGCCATTCTAACTGGTGTGAGATGGTATCTCACTGTGGTTTTGATTTGCATTTCTCTGATGGCCAGTGATGATGGGCATTTCTTCATGTGTTTTTTGGCTGCATAAATGTCTTCTTTTGAGAAGTGTCTGTTCATGTCCTTTGCCCACTTTTTGATGGGGTTGTTTGTTTTTTTCTTGTAAATTTGTTTGAGTTCATTGTAGATTCTGGATATTAGCCCTTTGACAGATGAGTAGGTTGCAAAAATTTTCTCCCATTCTGCAGGTTGCCTGTTCACTCTGATGGTAGTTTCTTTTGCTGTGCAGAAGCTCTTTAGTTTAATTAGATCCCATTTGTCAATTTTGGCTTTTGTTGCCATTGCTTTTGGTATTTTAGACATGAAGTCCTTGCCCACGCCTATGTCCTGAATGGTATTGCCTAGGTTTTCTTGTAGGATTTTAATGGTTTTAGGTCCAACATTTAAGTCTTTAATCCATCTTGAATTAATCTTTGTATAAGGTGTAAGGAAGGGATCCAGTTTCAGCTTTCTACGTATGGCTAGCCAGTTTTCCCAGCACCATTTATTAAATAGGGAATCCTTTCCCCATTTCTTGTTTTTGTCAGGTTTGTCAAAGATCAGATAGTTGTAGATATGCGGCATCATTTCTGAGGGCTCTGTTCTGTTCCATTGATCTATGTCTCTGTTGTGGTACCAGTACCATGCTGTTTTGGTTACTGTAGCCTTGTAGTATAGTTTGAAGTCAGGTAGCGTGATGCCTCCAGCTTTGTTCTTTTGGCTTAGGATTGACTTGGCGATGTGGGCTCTTTTTTGGTTCCATATGAACTTTAAAGTAGTTTTTTCCAATTCTGTGAAGAAAGTCATTGGTAGCTTGATGGGGATGGCATTGAATCTATAAATTACCTTGGGCAGTGTGGCCATTTTCACGATATTGATTCTTCCAACCCATGAGCATGGAATGTTCTTCCATTTGTTTGTATCCTCTTTTATTTCATTGAGCAGTGGTTTGTAGTTCTCCTTGAAGAGGTCCTTCACATCCCTTGTAAGTTGGATTCCTAGGTATTTTTTTCTCTTTGAAGCAATTGTGAATGGGAGTTCACTCATGATTTGGCTCTCTGTTTGTCTGTGATTGGTGTACAAGAATGCTTGTGATTTTTGTACATTGATTTTGTATCCTGAGACTTTGCTGAAGTTGCTAATCAGCTTAAGGAGATTTTGGGCTGAGACAATGGGGTTTTCTAGATATACAATCATGTCATCTGCAAACAGGGACCATTTGACTTCCTCTTTTCCTAATTGAATACCCTTTATTTCCTTCTCCTGCCTGATTGCCCTGGCCAGAACTTCCAGCACTATGTTGAATAAGAGTGGTGAGAGAGGGCATCCCTGTCTTGTGCCAGTTTTCAAAGAGAATGCTTCCAGTTTTTGCCCATTCAGTATGATATTGGCTGTGGGTTTGTCATAGATAGCTCTTATTATTTTGAGATACATCCCATCAATACCTAATTTATTGAGAGTTTTTAGCATGAAGGGTTGTTGAATTTTGTCAAAGGCCTTTTCTGCATCTATTGAGATAATCATGTGGTTTTTGTCTTTGGTTCTGTTTATATGCTAGATTACATTTATTGATTTGCGTATGTTGAACCAGCCTTGCATCCCAGGGATGAAGCCCACTTGATCATGGTGTATAAGCTTTTTGATGTGCTGCTGGATTCGGTTTGCCAGTATTTTATTGAGGATTTTTGCATCCATGGGACTGTTGTGGGGTGGGGGGAGGGGGGAGGGAGAGCATTAGGAGATATACCTAATGCTAAATGACGAGTTAATGGGTGCAGCAAAACAACATGGCACATGGATACATATGTAACAAACCTGCACATTGTGCACATGTACCCTAAAACCTAAAGTATAGTAATAAAAAAAGAAAAAAAAAGTTAAACATACAGAAATCATATGACCATGCCATTTTTCTCTCAGGTTTTTACCTAAGAGAAATGAAAACATATATCCATAAAGACTGGTATATGAATGTTCATAACAGCCATGTTTGTAACAGCCCCAAACTGCGAACAATCCAAACATCCATCAACAGGTAAATGGATAAACAAACTGTGGTATAGCTACGTGAAGGAATACTACTCAGCCATACCAAGGTATGGGTTTTTGATTCATACAACAACATGAATGAGTATCAAAATAGCTGTGCAGAGTAAAAAAGCCAGGAAAAAAAAGAGTCCGTAGAGTATAATTCCATTCATATACAATTTTAGAAAAAGCACATTATCTGTAGTGATAGAAAGCTTTTGCTTAGAGAAGGCTGGGGTGAAAAGGGGTAAGAGGGAGGTATTAGAAAAGGATCCAAGGAATTTGAGGGGTTGATGGATATTTTCAGTATCTTAATTGTAATTATGGTCTCACAGATAATACACATATGCCGAAACTTATAAAATTATTATTTTAAACATGTATAGTCTATTGTATGTCACATGTACTTCAAGATTGCTATTAAAAAATTACAACTCAAAAAAAAAAAAAAAAGCAAATAATGGCTGGACGCGGTGGCTCATGCCTGTAATCCCAGCACTTTGGGAAGCCGAGGCAGGCAGATTTCCTCAGGTCAGGAGTTTGAGACCAGCCTGGCCAACATGGCAAAACCCTGTCTCCACTAAAAATACAAAAATTGGCCAGGCGTGGTGGCAGACACCTGTAATCCCAGCTACTCGGGAAGCCGAGGCAGGAGAATCACTTGAACCTGGGAAGCAAAGGTTGCAGTGAGCCAAGATCACACCACTGTGCTCCAGCCTGGGTGACAGAGCAAGACTCTGTCTCAAAATAAATAAATATAAATATAAATAAATAAAATCAAATAATAAGCCTAGAAACAACCTGATTAGGAAGATGATGGAGTCAACTATGTTCACCCATAGCTGTAACACACAATTGTATCTATGAAAAGTCTTCAAAGATAATGCTTGCAAGATTAACATAAAACTGATTATATGGTATAGTCCCAATTTTGTGGAAAAGCAAACCAATATGTGAATTTCAAACAAACAAAAAAAATCACTCTTGCATCAGCGAGGAGGATAAGCTGGGAACAGAGTAAGGAAAAGACTTTGGTCATGGTCCAAGCAAGAATTGAAGAGGGGCCCAAACTAGAGTGGTGGCAGGACAGAAAGGGAGAGATGGGGCAGACTCCAGAGCATTGGGTAGGACAGGCTTTAGTGACCAACTCACCAATGTAGGATGATGCAGAGGGAGGAAGTGAAGATAGAACTCAGGCTTCTGGCCAAAAGAATTAGTAGACAGTGTTTTATTTCACAAAAGGAATACAAAAACAGGCCAGGCGTGGTGGCTCACGCCTGTAATCCCAGCACTTTGGGAGGCCAAGATCAATGGGTGAGTGAATCACATGAGGCCAGGAGCTTGAGACCAGCCTGGGCAATATGGTGAAACCCTGTCTCTATTAAAAATACAAAAAATTACCTAGGCGTGGTGGCGAGCACCTGTAGTCCCAGCTTCTTGGGAGGCTGAGGCATGAGAATTGCTTGAACCCAGGAGGTGGAGGTTGCAGTGAGCTGAGATTGCACCACCGCACCCCAGCCTGGGCAACAGAACAAGACTCTGTCTCAAAAAAAAAACAAAACAAACAAACAAAAAAACCATGGCTGGGCATGACAGCACACACCTGTAATCCCAGCACTTTGGGAGGCAGAGGCAGGAGGATTGCTTGAGTCCACCTGTTTGAGACCAGCCTGGGCAACACAGTGAGACCCCATCTTTACAAATAATCAAAAATTAGCCAGGCATTGTGGTGCATGCCTGTGGTCCCAGCTACTAGAGAGGCTGAGACAGGAGGCCCAGGAAGTCAAGGCTGCAGTGAGCCATGACCATGCCACTTGGGCAAGAGAGTGTGACCCTGTCTCAAAAAAAAAAAAAAGCACAAGCAAGTTTGGGGTTAGGGGCATTGATGAACTAGGTACTGGACAGGTTGAGTTTGAAGACCTTTGGGACATCCAGATGGATCCCAGGTGCTGCACTAAAAGTTATGCACAAAACAGATCAGAATCCCTGCCCTCATGGAATGGACAGAGAAGACAATGAACAAGACAAGTAGAAAATTAATAGGCCAGGCCAGGTGTGGTGGTTCAGGCCTGTAATCCCAGCATTTTGGGAGGCCGAGACAGGTGGATCACCCGAGGTCAGGAGTTCGAGACCAGCCTTACCAACATAGTGAAACTCTATCTCTACTAAATATAAAAAAATTAGCCGGGCATGGTGGTGCATGCCTGTAATCCCAGCTACTCGAGAGGCTGAGGCAGGAGAATCGCTTGAACCTGGGAGGCAGAGGTTATACCGAGCTGGGATCACGCCGTTGCACTCCGACCTGGGCAACAAGAGCGAAACTCCATCTCAAAAAAAAAAGGAAAGAAAACAGGCCAGGCACAGTGGTTCATGCCTGTCATCCCAGCAGTTTGGGAGGCCGAGGCAGGCAGACTACCTGAGGTCAGGAGTTCGAGACTAGCCTGGCCAACATGGTGAAACCCCCTCTCTACTAAAAAATACAAAAATTACAAAACAATTTTTAAAAATACAAAAATTAGGCTGGGTGTGGTGGCTCATGCCTGTAATGCCAGCACTTTGGGAGGCCGAGGTGGGTGGATCACCTAAGGTCGGGAGTTTGAGACCAATTTGGCCAACGTGGCGAAATTTGTCTCCACTAAAAATACAAAAATTAACCAGGCGTGCTGGTGGGGTGCCTGTAATCCCAGCTACTCCAGGGGCTGAGGCAGGAGAATCGCTTGAACCCGGGTGGCAGAGATTGCAGTGAGCCAAGGTTGGCCCCACTTCACTCTAGCCTGGGCAAAAGAGCAAAACTCCATCTTGAAAAAAATAAAAATAAAAATACAAAATACAAAAATTAGCCAGGCGTGGTAGTGGGTGCCTATTAATTCCAGCTACTTGGGAGGCTGAAGCAGGAGAATCGCTTGAACCCAGGAGGCAGAGGTTGAAGTGAGCCGGGATTGTGCCATTGCACTCCAGCGTAGGTGACAAGAGCAAAACTCCCTCTCAAAAAACAAAAAAAAAAGAGAAAAGAAAATTAATAGAATATTAAATGTGACCATGGTGAAGTATTTGCATATGACCTATGTACATTCTCCTGTATACTTTTTGTTGTTGTTTGTTTTGTTTTGTTTTTGAGACAGTCTCACTCTGTCACCCAGGCTAGAGCGCAGTGGCTCGATCTCGGCTCACTGCCACCTCGGCCTCCCAGGTTCAAGCAATTCTTGTGCCTTAGCCTCCCGAGTAGCTGGGATTACAGGCATGCCACACCTGGCTTTTTTTTTTTTTTTTTTTTGCGACAGAGTCTTGCTCTGTCACCCAGGATGGGGTGCAATAGCACAGTCCCAGCTCACTGCAACCTCCGCCTCGCAGGTTTAAGCAATTCCCCTGCTTCAGCATCCCAAAAAGCTGGGATTACAGACACCCGCCACCACGCCCGGCTAATTTTTTGTATTTTTAGTAGAGACGGGGTTTCACCATGTTGGCCAGGCTGGTCTCGAACTCCTGACCTCAGGTGATCTGCCCGCCTCAGCCTCCCAAAGTACTGGGATTATAGGCATGAGCCACTGCACCCAGCCATATATATATTTTGAGATAGTGTCTCACTCTGCTACCCAAGCTGGAGTTCAGTGGTGGGATCACGGCTCACTGCAGCCTCAACCTCTCAAGCATAAGTGATCCTCCCACTGCAGCCTCCTAAATAGCTGGGATTATAGACATGTGCCACCACACCCAACTGATTTTTGTATTTTTTGTAGAGATGAGGTTGGCCAGGCTGCTCTGAAATTCCTGAGCTCAAGTGATCAGCCAGCCTTGGCTTCCCAAAGTACTGGGATTATAGGCATGAACCACTGCACCCAGTCTAGAAATTTATTTTCTCACAGTTCTAGAGGAATCAAAGTGTTGGTTCCTTCTGAGAGTGGTGAGAGAAAGATCTGTTCTGGGTCTCTCCCTGGCTTGTACAGGGCAGTCTTCTCCCTGTATCTTTACATCATCTTAAGGACACCAGTTATACTGGATTAAGGCCCACCCCAAAAACCTTACTTTCAGTGATTACCTTTGTTAAGACCCTATCTCCAAATAAGGTCACATTCTGAGGTACTGGGGATTAGAACATCCACATATTAATTTGGCAGGGGAGTCAGGGGAGCACAATTCAACCCAGAACCTAAACAAATAAATTTCAGCTGGAAGGAGCTGACATCTGATGGTCTTTCTTTTCTTTCTTTTTTTTTTTTTGAGACGGAGTCTCACTCTGTCGTCCAGGCTGGAATGCAGTGGCACGGTCTCGGCTCACTGCAAGCTCCACCTCCCGGGTTCACACCATTCTCCTGCCTCAGCCTCCTGAGTAGCTGGGACAACTGGTGCCTGCCACCACGCCCGGCTAATTTTTTGTATTTTTAGTAGACACGGGGTTTCACCGTGTTAGCCAGGATGGTCTCAATCTCCTGACCTTGTGATATACCCGCCTGGGCCTCCCAAAGTGCTGGGATTACAGGCGTGAGCCACTGCGCCTGGCCTGGCCTTTATTTTCTTTGTGTGGCTGAAATTGGATGGAGCAGAGATAGATGACTGGAGAGTTAGATCACCAAGGATAGGGCTGTTGTAGACCCAGCTAAGACAGGGCACTCAGAAGGACCCTGGCCTTTAACACATTTCATGGATTTAAACAAATAGAGTAGCAGAGTTTCTGGCCCTAGAGTCACCAGTTAGCTTCGCAGCTGCTTAGCAGCAGGTAGTAGAGGACCCCGCCAATACAGCTGAAGTTCAAGAGCAGGACTCCTGAACCAGGCCCTCTGTCTTGCACCTATAATCCCAGGTACTCGAGAGGCTAAAGCGAGATCACTTGAGGCCAGGAGTCTGGGACCAGCTTGGTTAACATAGCAAGACCTGCCCCCTACACTTCTTAGAAAATTAAATATTTTTTTTGGAGATGGAGTTTCATTCTTGTGATCCAGCCTGGAGTGCAATGGCGCAATCTTGGCTCACTGCAACCTCCGCCTCCCAAGTTCAAGCAATTCTCCTGCCTCAGCCTCCCGAGTAGCTGGGATTACAGGCACATGCCACCACACCTGGCTAATTTTTGTATTATTAGTAGAGGAAGGGTTTCACCATGTTGGCCAAGCTGCTCTTGAACTCCTGACCTCAGGTGATCCACCCGCCTTGGCCTCCCAAAGTGCTGGGATTATAGGCGTGAACTACTGTGCCCAGCTAAAAATTAAATTTTAAAAAGATCAAGCCTCCTGTCCCTGGGCTGACCAGATAGCCAAGAAAGGCAAGTTAGAAATCGGAGCTCTGGCTTAAGGCTTAGGGCAAAGGTCTGGTTCCCTGACTACGGCCACAAGGCAGAAGTCTAGGTGCCAGACCCAGGGCCCAAATCAGAGAAAAAGTAAAGCTAACTTGACATTGATCTTTGCATTTAAGTGCTTTAAATATTCCCCCAAAAATGTCCCAAAATCTGGATAGGACTTGACTTGACTGACACTTGCTTAGTTGCCCATGCTGGATTGCAGTGATGTAATCATGGCTCACTGCAGCCTTGACCTCCCAGGCATAAGCGATCCTCCCACCTCAGCTTCCTGAGTAGCTGGGGCCACAAGCACATGCCACCACGCCCTGCTAATTTTTTTTTTTTTTTTTAGACCAGGTCTCGCTGTGTTGTGCAAGCTGATCTTGAACTCCTGGGCTCAAACCATCCTCCTACCTCTGCCTTTCAAAGTGCTGGGATTCCAGGTGTGAGCCACTGCACCCAGCCAGGACTTGACCATAGACTAAAAGCAAGAGAGTGAGGCAAGCCATTTATAAATAGGAAAGAAACTGCTCACCCAACCCCTGCCAATGCTGAAGGAAGCACAGCAACAACCTAAAGAAGATACAAACCTTGGAGACCAAGAGCACCTCTAGGTCATTTAGAAATTAAACCAAGCCGGGCGTGGTGGCTCACGCCTGTAATCCCAGCACTTTGGGAGGCCAAGGCAGGCGGATCACGAGGTCAAGAGATCGAGACCATCTTGGCCAATATGGTGAAACTCCGTCTCTACTAAAAATACAAAAATTAGGCCGGGCACGGTGGCTCATGCCTGTAGTCTCAGCACTTTGGGAGGCCGAAGTAGGAGGATCATGAGGTCAGGAGATCGAGACCATCTTGGCTAACACAGTGAAACCCCGTCTCCATTAAAAATACAAAAATTAGCCGGGCGAGGTGGCGGGCGCCTGTAGTCCCAGCTACTTGGGAGGCTGAGGCAGGAGAATGGCAGGGACCCAGGAGGTGAAGGTTGCAGTGAGCCGAGATCGCACCACTGCACTCCAGCCTGGGCGACAGCGAGACTCCATCTCAGAAAAAAAAAAAAAAATTAGTTGGGTGTGGTAGCGCGTGCCTGTAGTCCCAGCTACACAGGAGAATCGATTGAACCCGGGAGGTGGAGGTTGCAGTGAACTGAGATCGTGCCACTGCACTCCAGCCTGGCAACTGAGTGAGACTCTGTCTCAAAAAAAAAAAAAAAAAAAGAAATTAAATCAAGGCCAGGCACAGCGGCTGGGAGGCTGAGGCGGGCAGATCACCTGAGTTCAAGACCCGCCTGACCAACATGGAGAAACCCTATCTCTACTAAAAATACAAAATTAGCCAGGCGTGGTGGTGCATGCCTGTAATCCCAGCTACTCAGGAGGCTGAGGTGGGAGAATCGTTTGAACCCGGGAGGCAGAGATTGCAGTGAGCCAAGATCACATCACTGCACTCCAGCCTGGATGACAGAGCAAGACTCCATCTCAAAAAAAAAAAAAATATTAAATGAAAACAGATGGCTGCAGTGCCTCATGTCTATAAATCCCAGCACCTTGGGAGGCCAAGGCAGGAGAATTACTTGAGCCCAGGAGTTTTTTTTTTTTTTTTTTTGAGACGGAGTTTCACTCTTGTTGCCCAGGCTGGAGTGCAATGGCGTGATCTCAACTCACCGCAACCTCCACCTCCCAGGTTCAAGCTTTTCTCCCACCTTAGCCTCCTGAGTAGCTGGGATTACAGGCATGCACCACCACACCCGACTAATTATGTATTTTTAGTAGAGACAGGGTTTCTCCATGTTGGTCAAGCTGGTCTCGAACTCCTGACCTTAGGTGATCTGCCCTCCTCGGCCTCCCAAAGTGTTGGGATTACAGGCATGAGCCACTGTGCCCGGCAAGCCCAGGAGTTTGAAACTAACCTGAGCAACACAGCGAGACCCTGTCTCCACACACACACACACACACACACACACACACAAAATAAGAATAAAAATAATTAGCTGGGCGTGATGGTCTGCACCTGTAGTCTCAGCTACCTGGGAGGCTAAGGCAGGAGGATTGCTCGAGCCCAAGAGGTTGAGGCCGCAGTGAACTATAATCCTGCCACTGTACTCCTGGTTGACAGAGTGAGATCTCATCTCAAAAAAAAAAAAAAAAAAAAAAAAGGCCTGTGTGGTGGCTCATGCCTGTAATTCAAGCACTGTAGGAGGGCAAGGCAGGAGGATCGCTTGAGTCCAGGAGTTCAAGACCAGCCTGGGCAACATTGAGAGACCAAGTTCTGTTGTGGGTTGATTTGGCTTTTTTTTTTTTCTTTTTTAAAATGTGGTTTGTTTCAAGTTTCCCTTCTCCAAGATAGGCTAATACTGATCGTGTCATTCCACCACTTAAAACTTCTGTTGGGGCTGGGCGTGGTGGCTCACACCTGTAATCTCAGCACTCTGGGAGGCCGAGATGGGTGGATTACGAAGTCAGGAGATCGAGACCATCCTGGCTAACACGGTGAAACCCCGTCTCTACTAAAAATACAAAAAATTAGCCGGGCGTTGTGGCGGGCGCCTGTAGTCCCAGCTACTTGGGAGGCTGAGGCAGGAGAATGGCGTGGCCCGGGAGGTGGAGCTTGCAGTGAGCCGAGATCGAGCCACTGCACTCCAGCCTGGGTGACAGAGCGAGACTCCATCTCAAAAAAAAAAAAAATACTTCCGTTGGGGGCCAGGTGCCTTGGCTCACACCTATAATCCCAGCACTTTGGAAGGCCAAGGTGGGTGAATCACTTGAGGTCAGGAGTTTGAGACCAGCCTGGCCAACATTGTGAGAGACCTCTTCTGTACTAAAAATACAAAAATTAGCCAGGCATGGTGGCAGGCGCCTGTAATCCAAGCTACTCGGGAGGCTGAGGCAGGAGGATTGCTTGAGCCTCGGAGGTGGAGGTTGCAGTGAGCCAAGATCACGCCGCTGCACTCCAGCCTGGGTGACAGGGTAAGTAAGACCCTATCTCAAAAAACAAACAAACAAACAAATCCCACTTCTGTTCGCTCCTATTAGCGTGTCATTTAGGGAAGCCAGTTGGCCAGCTTAGGCAGCACATGACACAGTCTCCATTGATGGCCCTGAGTGTGGCCCTGGGTTCACAGGACGAGAGGTGGCTAGCGTCTTACAGGTACTAACCAAAATCACGATAAATCTTATAATCAGAAGACCATTATTACTCATTTACAATAAGAAAGGTAACTGACCAGAATGTAAGTTTTCTGATGGGATCCCAGAGCATTGTGCCTGGCACAGAGTAGGCATTTAAGAAGTTTTTGTAGAATGGATAGTAAGAAAAGGAAGGGAGAGGAGAGGAGGTGGGGAAGGAGCAAGTGAAAGGGGAAAAAAAGCTCATTCTCTTTCTGTAGGAAGGCTATTTGAGGAGCCAAGTTAAAATCAGATTGAATAGTGCTTATTCCTCCACTAGACTAAGTACCACCAAGCAGGACCATATCACATTCACCTTTGCGTCCCCAAGTCTAGCTCCTGGGAGATGCTTAATACAGGTGTGCTGAACCTATTTGTCACTTAAATGTTCATTATCTCAGGATCTTACAAAGGGCTTCTTTTCCTGAAATCCAGCAAGGAGGAGTTTTAGTCCGCATGCGTCTGATTACCCAAAGAAATGTTTCCTTCTGCTTGAAGGCAAAGCCACAGTCTTTCTTTTTTTTGAGACGGAGTCTCAGGATCTCAGTTCACTGCAAGCTCCACCTCCTAGGTTCATGCCATTCTCCTGTCTCAGCCTCCCAAGTAGCTGGGACTACAGGCACCTGCCACCGTGCCCAGCTAATTTTTTGTATTTTTAGTAGAGATGGGGTTTCACCGTGTTAGCCAGGATGGTCTCGATCTCCTGAACTCGTGATCTGCCCGCCTCGGCCTCCCAAAGTGCTGGGATTACAGGCGTGAGCCACCGTGCCTGGCAATTTTTGTATTTTTAGTAGAGATGGGGTTTCACCATATTGGTCAGGCTGGTCTCAAACTCCTGACCTGAGGTGATCCACCTGTCTTGGCCTCCCAAAGTGCTGAGATTATAGGCATGAGCCACCACGCCTAGCAGAAAGCCAGAGTCTTGTATGCTCTCAGTCAAGCACAGGTGGTCCCATTCTTGCTGGTCCTTGCCTTAGGAATGGGCATGTGCCCCGATGGGATGAGGTGTAAAGGGAGAGCTCCCAGGTTTCTGGAGGAAGTGCTCTTTGCCCTTAAAAAGGGACACAAGGGCTGGCCTTGGTGGCTTATACTTGTAATCCCAGCATATTGGGAGGCCAAGGTAGGAGGATCATTTGAGGCCAGGAGTTTGAGACCAGCCTGAGCAACATAGTGAGAGACCTCATCTCTGCAAAAAAGAAAAAAATAAAAGAGGACACAAGGCCAGGCATGGTGGCACATAACTGTGGTCCCAGATACTTGGGAGGTTGAGGCAGGAGGATTACTGGAGCCCAGGAGGTTGACGCTGCAGTGAATGATGATCGTGCCACTGCACTCCAGTCTGGGCAACATAGTGAGACCCTGTCTCTAAAAAAAAGAAACAAGGAAATGACTGTCCTTCTCCCACTGGGCACTGGCATAACTGGATGTGAGGCCTGGGATAACCAGCCAGAGGATTAAGCCAAAACCTGAAAGAAATTAGAACCAAAAAAAATCACACAGAAGCAGACCCACGGCCTGGACATCCTGCATCTTGAGCTGCCTGCTACAGAGTTCGTGTTATGAAAAATAATAAATGCCCTTGCGCCTGGTTCAAACTATTCTGAATAGGGATTTCTGATATTCTGAATAGGGATTTCTGATACTGCAGCCAAAGCATGCTAATACAGCTTGTTAGTTAAGATGATTACATCATGAATCCATGGCGAGTAAACTTTTGTAAGACCATTGAGTCACTCTGGTGTTGCAAGTATAGACGGATCTGATTGCCTAATTCTAGGAGGGTTAGGCCCTGATCTCAGTCATGACTACTTTCTGAATAGGCTTGGCACCAGGAATTGAGTGGGAGGAACCTAGGTGATCTAGGAGTTTAAACAAAAATAAAATCTTCAATTTTAGAAGAAAAGATGTCCCAAGAAACTGCTCCACGATGGGTAGGAGATAAAAAAGTGGAAACAGGTACCTGAGCAGGAAAAACTATGTTCATGATTTTATACTAGCTCTTGAGGTTTTAGTCTTGTGTTGGGAAAAGTGGATTTAGGATTAAAGTCTTCTGTCCATACACAATCTACAGCATTAAAATACTTTGCCCTATCAGATTGGCACACGCCTGTGGTCACAGCTACTCGGGAGGGTGGGGTGGGAGGATCATTTAAGCCTGGAAGTTGGAGGTTGCAGTGAGCCAAGATCAAGCCACTGCACTCCAGCCTGAGTGACAGAGTGAGACCCCATCTCAATTTAAAAAAAAAAAAGATCTTACCCTATCAAAGATTCGAGTTCAGTGAAGATCCATTATAAAATACTTCCTCCTTCAAATAGAGATGATGATAACAGGCATTGATGCAATATTCTTAGTAAGCATTGACTCTTGGTTGTTTTTAGTCAAAGATTTCTAATTCTGGCTCTATTACTGAAGGACCATCTGGCCACCCATTATGGTACACAGGTTATATAACACATATGAATGCTATGGTTATGGACTGAAAGTCATTTTATAATAAGACACCCTATTGCTATTACATAAAAGGCAGTCTCAGCTATAGAACGAATTCTCGCTTGGTCAGTCATTGCGGTCCTACTAATCATGGAGGGAAAAGATGTTTCTCTCAGAAAATCTAAACTAAGTAGGAAAGCCCCAGGAGGTGCAAGCCTGGTTGCACATTAGAATTGGCTAGAAGTTTTAATAAATACTCATGATAGCCCTTGAACATATGAAAAGATGCTTGACCTCATTCCTAATAAGAGCAATGCAAAATAAAACTACTCTAAACATTTTTTTTCACCTATCAGATTGGCAAGAATCTAAAAGTTGGACATATAATTTTATTAATATCCAGTTCTCCTCTACTTCTGAGAATATGGACTATACAATTTCCTGCACCCCCTGAATTTAGGCTTAGCATGTGACTCATTCTGGCCCATAAAATGTGAGCAGAATTAACATATTTTCCTCTGGGCTAAAGGATTTAATAGCTGGTGCTATTAAACAAACTATGGGGATTCTCCAGCTCTGTTCCCCAATTCAGCTACTAAGGGAGAAGGTGAAGTTTTCCATTTGGTGTAGCCTCAGGATGGGGGACTTCCACCAGCCTGGATCTGAGCCGCTGCAGAGAGGAACATTGCCCTGTGTCAGAAATAGTTAAGCCACTGCTGCATAATCCCAGCCTATTGTGACACACGCTGTTGATGAAGCTGTGAGTAAACAGGTATTCTCCTATATTGCTGCAATAGTACAAAATGCTATAAGCGTCATGGAGGGCAATTTGACCATAGCTATAGATGCACATGTATCATTTAATCTATCATTTAATTCCACTTCTGGGAATTCATCCTACAGAAATGCCTGCATACATATGAAATGATGTATGTACAAAGTTATACATTATGGCATTGTTTGTAACAAGAGTTTGGAAATAAATATCTAAGTATGGAGACTGGTTAAATAAACTGTGGTCTATCTTCACAATGGAATAGTATGCAAATATAAAAACAAACAAACAATAAGGAAACTCTCAAAATGCTGATGTGGAAATTGCTCCAGGATATATTGTTAGATTTTTAAAAAGCAAGATGCAGAAGAGTGGATATGTTTCCTTTAGTGTAAGAAAGGGGGAAAATAAAAATATTCTTACTTACATAAACATTTGTGTGATACACAAGAGATGAATAGAAGTGGTTAACTATAGGGTCCTCCAAGTTGGATGGGATGGGAGCAGGACTTCTCAATAAATACCATTTGTATCACTTTATATTTGAACCATATTAATACATTACTTTTTTTTTTTAATATAGTACTCAGGTCTCCCTGCAGGCCAAATAAATAAATGAGTCTTCTGGGATCAGGACTGGGCTTTTTGTTGTTGTTTTTTATGCTATGCATGTGATCAAATGTTCAGTCAGCACTGAGAATTGGTATATTCAGCTTCAGTCTCAGACGAAACAGGATATCAGAGAGGCAGTTTTTGTGTTGTGGGTATGGGTAGTATTTGGCCTTTGCTCTGTGTTCTAGAACCTAACTCTGATGGCTGAAGTAACCCTTCTGGTTGGAATACTATAACTAGATGAGGGAGCTGCATCTGGCACAGATGTTGACAGTGCTGTGGGATATGCCCGGATCATGTGCCAGGCTATCTGGAACTGAATACTCTGAACTAGAGAATTGGGCCAGACACAGAGATGAAGTAAGATGCAAACTAACACTGAATTTATCAGGGCTATGTGGTTATAATCGGGGTATTTTTTAGGGGAAGACGTCTATTAGATGTTGTGGTAGTAGGCTGGGCACGGTGGCTCACGCCTGTAATCCTAGTACTTTGGGAGGCCGAGGCGGGCAGATCACGAGGTCAGGAGTTCGAGACCAGCTTGACCAACATGGTGAAACCCTGTCTCTACTAAAAATACAAATATTAGCCAGGCGTGGTGGCAGGTTCCTGTAATCCCAGCTACTCAGGAGGCTGAGGCAGGAGAATCGCTTGAGCATGGGAGTCGGAGGTTGCAGTGAGCCAAGATTGCGCCACTGCACTCCAGCCTGGGCGACAGGGCAAAACTCCGTCTCAAAAAAACAAAAAAAGAATTTGTGGTAGTGACCTTAAAAAAGTTCTGGGTCACACTGGGAGCAACACAAAAGGCACACATTCAATACAGAAGATTTTTGACCTAAAGTTGGCAAACCATGGCCCATGGGCCAAATCTTGCCCATCAACTCTACCTTTATGGCTTGTGGGCAAAAGGTGTTTGTTTGTTTGTTTGTTTGTTTGAGACGGAGTTTCGCTCTTGTTGCCCAGGCTGGAGTGCAATGGCACGATCTTGGCTCACCACAACCTCTGCTTCCCGGGTTCAAGCAATTCTCCTGCCTCAGCCTCCCAAGCAGCTGGGATTACAAGCATGTGCCACCATGCCTGGCTACTTTTGTATTTTTAGTAGAGACAGGGTTTCTCCATGTTGATCAAGCTGGTCTCAAACTCCCGACCTCAGGTGATCCACCCGCCTCAGCCTCCCAAAGTGTTGGGCGTGAGCCACCGCACCCAGCCAAGAGTGGTTTTTACATCTTTAAACAGTTGGGGGAAAAATCAAAAGAATATCTCATGGTACATGAAGATTATGTGAAATTCAAATTTCAGGGCCCATAAATAAAGTTTTCCTGGAATAAAGCTATACCTAAACCTATTGGGACAAAGTCACATGTAGTGTGGCTGCTTTCCCACTACAATGGCGGAGTTGAGTAGTTGTGGCAGACACGTACCTGGCACTCTCATCCCTTTGTGCTGCTGCTCAGTGCACTACAAGTTGGAGTGCTGCAATTACAACTCAGCAGTATTTTGGCCAGGCGTGGTAGCACACACCTGTAATCCCAGGACTTTGGGAGGCTGAGGTGGGCAGATCACGAGGTCAGGAGTTCGAGACCAGCCTGATCAACATGGTGAAACCCCGTCTCTACTAAAAATACAAAAATTAGCCAGGTGTGGTGGTGGGTGCCTGTAGTCCCAGCTACTCAGGAGGCTGAGGTAGGGGAATCGCTTGAACCTGGGAGGCAGAGGTGGGAGGCGGAGGTTGCCGTGAGCCGAGATCATGCCACTGCACTCCAGCCTGGTAACAGAGCAAGACTCCTTCTCAAAAAAAAAAAAAAAAAAAAAAAAAAAAAAAAAAAAAATTGCCAATGTATATTCTTGTATCAAAAGAAGAAAAGTATAATTTTCTTTTTTTGAGACAGGGTCTCGCTGTCTCAATGCCCAGGCTGGAGTGCCGGGGTGTTAATCAGAGCTAACTGCAGCCTTGACCTCCTGGGCTCAAGCAATTCTCCTACCTCAGCCCCCTGAGTAGCTGGGGCCACTATGCACAGCTAATTTTTTAAAATTTTTTGTGGAGATGGGGTCTTGCTATATTGCCCAGGCTGGTCTCAAACTCCTCACCTCAAGTGATCCTCTTGCCCCAGCCTCCCAAAGTGCTGGGATTACAGGCATGAGCCACTGCACCAGGCCAGAAAAGTAGACTTTGAATGTCACACTTTCGAGGCAAAGTGTAGATTATTTTGTTACTATATACAATTGCAAGGTCGGGGGCGCAGTGGCTCACACCTGTAATCCCAGCACTTTGGGAGGCCGAGGCAGGGGGATCACTTGAAGTCAGGAGTTTGAGACCAGCTGCCTGGCCAACATGGTGAAACCTCATCTCTACTAAAAATACAAAAATTAGCTGGGTGTAGTGGTACATGCCTGTAATCCCAGCTACTTGGGAGGCTGAGGCAGAAGAATCACTTGAATCTGGGAGACGGAGGTTGCAGTAAGCCGAGATTGCACCACTGCACTCCAGCCTGGGTGACAGAGTAAAACTGTCTCAAAAAAAAAAAAAAAAAAGCATACAATTGCAAAGTATTATGTTTATTATGCAGTGACACTGTATCTGTGCTAAAATAATAAGATATATGTTAACTTAGACTAAGCAGTCATCACAGTATTACCAATTCATAGGAAAGCAACAGTCAGAAAAATTGGAAAATTTTGGCTAGGTGCTGTGGCTCATGCCTGTAATCCCAACACTTTGGGAGGCTGAGGCAGGAGAATTGCTTGAGCCCAGGGATTTGAGACCATCCTGGGTAACACAGCAAGACCTCATCACTACCAAAAAAAAAAAATTGGCCAGGAGTGGTGGTGTGTGCCTGTGCTCCCAGCCGCTTGGGAAGCTGAGGTGGGAAGACTGCCTGAGCCCAGGAGGTCGTGGCTGCAGTGAGCTGTGATCACGCCCACTGCACTCCAGCCTGGGTGACAAAGGAAAACCCATCTCAGAAAAAAGAAAAAAAAGAAAGAAAGAAAGAAAGAAAAAAATAGGAAAATTTCAAATGGAACATCTTATCAGAATTTCTGCACAAAAATGAAAAATGAGGCTGGGTGTGGTAGCTCAGGCTTATAATCCCAACATTTGGGAGGCCAAGGTGGGAGGATCGCTTGAGCCCAGGAGTTTGAGACCAGACTGGGCAACATAGCAAGACCCTGCCTGTACAAAAACAATGTTTTTAATTAGGCAGGTGTGGTGGCACATGCCTATAGTACCAGCTACTTGGGAGGCTGAGGTGGGAGAATCACTTGAGCCCTGGAGGCAGAGGCTGCAGTGAGCTGATCATGGCACTACATTCCAACTTGGGTGCCAGAGTGAAGAAACCCTGTCTCGAAAAAAAAAAAAAAAAAAAAAAAAAAAAAAGAAAAGAAAAAATGAAAATGAAACTGCCAAAGTTTCCAAAGAAAGCCAGCCAAAGAAAGCTGCTTACTGGCAGTGAGTTCATCAAATTCTGTTTGTAGTAGCAGAAGAAAAGTGTCCAGAGAAAAATGATTTTGAATTATTTTCTTTATCAACGACTTGATAGATGTTACCATTAGTGCTCAATTGTTGTTTATTTGAGGCGTTAATGCTGAATATAAAATCACTGACGAATACATCTCTCTTGAATAGTGTGCATGGAATAACTATAGGCAATATTCTGAAAAGTTGATCGGGCATGGTGGCTCATGCTTGTAATCCTAACACTTTGGGAGGCCAAGGAGAGGGGACTGCTTGAGCCCAGGAGTTCGAGACCAGCCTGGGCAACACAATGGGCCCTCATCTCCAATAGACTTAACCTCTGCCAGGCATGGTGGCTCATGCCTGTAATCCAGCACTTTTGGAGGCTGACGCAGGCAGATCACCTGGGGTCGGGAGTTCGAGACCAGCCTGGCCAACAGGGTGAAACACTGTCTCTACTACAAATACAAAAATTAGCTGGGCGTGTTGGCACACACCTGTCATTCCAGCTGCTCGGGAGGCTGAGGCATGAGAGTCGCTTGAGCCTGGGAGGCAGAGGTTGCACTGAGCCAAGATCATGCCACTGCACTCCAGCCTGGGTGACAGAGTGAGACTCTGTCTCAAAAATAAATAAATAGGCCAGGCGCAGTGGCTCACACCTGCAATCCCAGCACTTTGGGAGGCCGAGGCAGGCGGATCACCTGAGGTCAGGAGTTCAAGACCAGCCTGCCCAACATGGTGAAACCCTGTGTCTACAAAAATACAAAAATTAGCCATGCATGCTGGCGTGCGCCTGTAATCCCAGCTACTCGGGAGGCTGAGGCAGGAAAATCACTTGAACCCAGGAGGCAGAGGTTGCAGTGAGCCGAGATCATGCCATTGTACTCTAGCCTGGGCGACACAGCGAGACTCCGTCTCGAAAAAACAAACAAACAATAACAACAACAAAATAAATAAATAAAAGACTTGATCTCAGACCAGACGTGATGACCGGCTGAATTTAAGCATATTAGTCAGCAGAGGAAAAGGAACTAACCAGGATTCCCTCAGTAATGACAAGTGAACAGGTAAGAGCCCAGCACCAAATCCCTGCCTTGCAGAGTTTTTACGTGTGTGTGTGTGTGTGTGTGTGCGCATTATATATATACGTATTCTTTTTAAGTTGAGAAAACAATAATTCAGTATAACCCAAAGTGGAATCTGCTAAGATGTGTAACAAGTGATAGTGGTAATCATGTATGAAGCAGAAAAAGGCTTAGGTGAGCAAATTTATAAAGCCCTGGAAAATATAAGGTGTTTAGAGCCTATGGTTATTTATTACATTATTCATCTGAAACTAATCCATGATAAAATATATATATATATTTTTTGAGACAGAGTCTCTCTCAGTCGCCCAGGCTGGCGTGCAGTGGTGCAATCTCAGTTCACTGCAACCTGTGCCTCCCAGGTTCAAGTGATTCTCCTGCCTCAGCCCCCGAGTAGCTGGGACTACAGGCACACGCCACCATGCCTCGCTAATTTTTCTATTTTTAGTAGAGACGGGGTTTCACCATGCTGGTCTCAAACTCCTGACCTCAGGTGATCTGCCCGCCTTGGCCTCCCAAAGTGCTGGGATTACAGGTGTGAGCCACTGAGCCTGGCCCCCCAAAATATTTCAATCTACCATGTGTTATTGAACTAGAAGTGTTAACAGGGAATTTCATTTGCTCTCTTGTTTAACCATCACAAAACATGAATTTTTGTCAGAAATAGAAGCTAAATATCCTGACAAGGTTACTACCTTGAAGGTGGTTCCTACCATACGTCATTTCAATGACTTAGCAATGATTAGGTTTTATTAATTTTTTTTAAGCTCAGGGCCAAGATTGAAATTATTCAAAACAGACAAAAATCATTCTAAACCATTATTACTGAATAATTAATAGTTGGAGATTAGCTTTTGCTACAGACTTGATAATGTTTCCTTTTTTTTTTTTTTGAGACAGAGTCTTGCTCTGTTGCCTAGGCTGGAGTGCAGTGGCGTGATCTCGGCTCACTGCAACCTCCGCCTCCCGGGTTCAAGCAATTCTCCTGCCTCAGCTTCCTGAGTAGCTGGGACTACAGGCATGCGCCACCATGTCTGGCTAATTTTTGTATTTTTAGTAGAGATGGGGTTTCACCATGTTAGCCAGGATGGTCTCGATCTCCTGACCTCAGGTGATCTGCCCGCCTCGGCCTCCCAAAATGCTGGGATTACAGGAGTGAGCCACCATGCTGGGCCTGATGTTTCTTAATGAATTAAATCTAAAATTACAGGGCAAAAAAGTGCTTATACACAAAATACATACTGTAGCAAAGTCAATGATAACTAACATTGTTTTAAATCACAAGTAATGTTAAGGCCAGGCATGGTGGCTCACACCTGTATTCCCAGCACTTTGGGAGGCCGAGGCAGGTGGATCACTTGAGGCCAAGAGTTCAAGACCAGTCTGGACAACATGGCGAAACTCTGTCTCTACTAAAAAATACAAAAATTAGCCAGGTGCAGTGGCATGCACCTGTAATCCCAGCTACTTGGAAGGCTGAGACACAAGAATTGCATGAGTCTGGGAGGTAAAGGTTGCAGTGAGCTGAGATTGTGCCACTGCACTCTAGTCTGGGCAATAGGGCAAGACTTTGTCTCAAAAAAAAAAAAAAAGAAAAAAGAAAACAAGTAATGTTAAGCTACTTTATTTTGTTTTGTTTTGAGACAGGGTCTCACTCTTGCCCAGGCCAGAGTGCAGTGGCATAATCGTAGTTCACTGCAGCCTCGAACTCCTGGGCTCAAGCAATCCTCCCATCTCATCCTTCCAAGTAGCTATGATCACAGGCACACACAACCATGCTAGGCTAATTTTTAAATTTTTTTTTTTTTTGAGGCTGAGTCTCACTCTGTCACCCAGGCTGGAGTGAGGTGGCATGATCTCAGCTCACCACAAACTCTGCCTCCCAGGTCAAGCAATTCTTGTGCCTCAGCCTCTCGAGTAGCTGGGATTACAGGCAGGCGTCACCACACCTGGATAATTTTTGTATTTTTAGTAGAGATGGGGTTTTACCATGTTGGTCAGGCTGGTATCGAACTCCTGGCCTCAAGTGATCTACCTGCCTCGGCCTCCCAAAGTGCTGGGATTACAGGTGTGAGCTATCATGCCTGGCCAATTTTAAAATTTTTTTTTGTAGAGACAGAGTTTCGCTATGTTGCCCAAGCTGGTCTTGAACTCCTGGCTCAAATGATCCTCTTGCCTTGGCCTCTCCAAGTACTGGGATTACAAGCATAAGCCACTGTGCCCAGCCTTAAGTGCTTTAAATACTTCTTGTGCTGTCAAAAGGTAAAACAGGAGGCACAATCTCCATTCCTACACAAATTTGCAGCAGAGACATCTCAGCTCAAACTACAGTTGCAGAGGCAATTTTTAGATCTTGATGCCAAGTGTAATGGAATTTCACATATTTCAAAACCCATTTAATTGTGTGATTGAGTAGCTTCTACCTAACCTTCAATTGAAGGTGGTTACTCTCCAATAACAGGCAAATACCAAGAGAAGAATCTAATAGAATTCTATAAGTGCCTTCCAACAATGAATATACTCAATTAAAATCATATGCTCATGGACTGGCATCAGTATTGCCAGTGCTATCTAGGTGAAAGACATTTTCTTTTCTTTTTTTTTTTTTTTTGAGGCGGAGTCTCGCTCTGTCGCCCAGGTTGGAGTTCAGTGGCGCGATCTCGGCTCACTGCAAGCTCTGCCTCCTGGGTTCATGCCATTCTCCTTCCTCAGCCTCCCGAGTAGCTGGCACTACAGGCACCCGCCACTGCGCCCAGCTAATTTTTTGTATTTTTAGTAGAGACGGGGTTTCACTGTGTTAGCCAGGATCGTCTCAATCTCCTGACCTCCTGATCCGCCCATCTCGGCCTCCCAAAGTGCTGGGATTACAGGCGTGAGCCACCACACCCGGGCGTTTTTTTTTTTTTGAGACGGAGTCTCGCTCTGTCGCCCAGGCTGGAGTGCAGTGGCCAATCTCAGCTCACTGCAAGCTCCGCCTCCCGGGTTCATGCCATTCTCCTGCCTCAGCCTCCCGAGTAGCTGGGACTACAGGTGCCTGCCACCATGCCTGGCTAATTTTTTGTGTTTTTAGTAAAGGGGTTTCACCGTGTTAGCCAGGATGGTCTCGATCTCCTAACCTTGTGATCCGCCTGCCTCGGCCTCCCAAAATGCTGGGATTACAGGCGTGAGCCACCACGCCTGGCTGCAAAAGACTCTTTTTTTTTAAGTTGGTTTTTTTTTTTTTTTTTGACTCATCACTATACAAATGAGGAAAATACATTTTCAAAGATGATGTAAAATTTCATTATAGATCGGCATTAACAGCTCAGCATTTAGGGCCAGACATGGTGACTCACGCTTGTAATCCCAGCACTCTGGGAGGCCGAGGTGGGCGGACTGCTTGAGTCCAGGAGTTTGAGACAGCCTGGGCAACATAGCAAGACCCTGTCTCTACAAAAAATTTAAAAATTAGCTTGGCATGGTGGCGCACGTCTATGGTCCCAAATACTTGGGAGGCTAAGGAGGGAGGATCGATCGCTTGAGCCCAGGAGATTGAGGCTGCAGTGAGCCAAGAATGCGCCATTACCATTTCATACCAGCCTGGGTGACACAGCCAGATCCTGACTCAAAAAACAAACAAACAAACAAAAAAACAAATGTTTTTCCTATGCTCTCCCCTCACACTGTTGAATGAGAAACACCTGAGCCCAGAAGGGTGGTCTACAGTGAGCCAAGATCTCACCACTGCACTCTAGCCTGGGCAACCAGGGTGAGACTCTGTCTCAAAAAAATTCAAAAAGCTCAGCATTAAATAGTGCACACTAACTTCGAACCCCAATTAAGCAGAATGTTACTCCAAACAAATGAATCCCATTCTTCTCATTACTATACACAGATTACAAAAAAAATTTATACTCAATTGCTCTTATACTTTAATTGATAAAAAATTTGCAGCAAAATATTTTTCTTGTTATACATGGACTTACATAAATTTCCTTGATTTGCCTCTTGGTCCACAAAGCTTAACATATTTACTATCTGTCCCTCAATAGTAAAAGCTTGCTGACCCCGGTGCAAAGAGTTGCACAGAACTGGTTTATTTGAGATAAGGGTGAGAGGGAATCAGTGTCCCCTAGTGGAAGGATCATCCTGCTCAGATCTTTACAAATGACATGCCAAAGGGTTCTGAAATCCAGGGACAACAAGAGAATTTGCCTTTCAGTTCAGAAGAAGCTAAGTGACAAGAAAGTGGACATACCACTTTTAGGGACAAAACAAAGGTACACGAGAAAATGGCAAAGGGAATATGACCGCACTTTAAAACACTTGGACAAAGAAGTAGGCCAGTGCTTTCTATGGCAGTCAACAGAGTTTCCAGGTATGGCAGCTTAGCTTAGATCAAGAATATCACCCCATGAAGCAAGTGATTATTAAGTTGATATTATGATAAGGATATGAACATTATTATTTTTGTTTGTTTTTGGGTTTTTTTTTTGAGATAGAGTTTCACTCTTGTTGCCCATGCTGGAGTGCAATGGCGCAATCTCGGGTCCCTGCAACCTCCGCCTCACAGGTTGAAGCTATTCTCCTGTCTCAGCCTCCCGAGTAGCTGGGATTACAGGTGCCTACCACCAGGTCCAGCTTATTTTTTTGTATTTTTAGTAGAGATCGTGTTTCACTATGTAGGCCAGGCTGGTCTCGAACTCCTGACCTCAGGTGATTCCCCCGCCTCAGCCTCCCAAAGTGCTGGGATTATAGGTGTGAGCCACCGTGCCCAGCCGAACATTATTATTCTTATTATTTGAGACAGGGTCTGGCTCTGTCACCCAGGCTGGAGTGCAGTGATGCGATCTTGGCTCACAGCAACCTCCGCCTCCAACCTCCCACCTCAGCCATCCTCCCACCTCAGCCTCCTGAGTAGCTGGTACTACTGGCGCATGCCACCACACCCAGCTAATTTTTGTATTTTTGGTGGACACAGGGTTTCACCATGTTATCCAGACTGGTCTCGAACTCCTGAGCTCAGGCAATCCATCCTCCTTGGCCTCCCAAAGTGCTTGGGTTATAGGAGTGAGCCACCGCACCTGGCCATGTCTTGCCCTGCCGCCCAGGCTGGAGCGCAGGGGCGTGATCTTGGCTTACTGCAACCTCTGCTTCCTGGGTCCCAGCAATTCTCCTGCTTCAGCCTCCCAAGTAGCTACGACTACAGGCACCCACCACCACTCCTGGCAAATTTTTTTTTTTTTGAGACGGAGTCTTGCTCTGTCACTCAGGCTGGAGTGCAGTGGCACAATCTCAGCTCACTGCAAGCTCTGCCTCCCAAGTTCACACCATTCTCCTGCCTCTGCCTCCCGAGTAGCTGGGACTACAGGTGCCTGCCACCACGCCTGGATAATTTTTTTTTTTTTTGTATTTTTAGTAGAGATGGGGTTTTACCACGTTAGCCAGGATGGTCTTGATCTCCTGACCTCGTGATCTGCCCGCCTTGGCCTCCCAAAGTGCTGGGATTACAGACGTGAGCCACCACGCCCAGCCTTTTTTTTTTTTTTTTTTTTTTTTGAGACAGAGTCTCTTGCTCTGTCACCCAGGATGGAGTGTAGTGGCCCGATCTCGGTTCACTTTGCAAGCTCCGCCTCCCGGGTTCACGCCATTCTCCTGCCTCAGCCTCCTGAGTAGCTGGGATTACAGATGCCCGCCACCACACCTGGCTAATTTTTCTATTTTTAGTAGAGACAGGGTTTCACCAGCTTGGGCAGGCTGGTCTTGAACCCCTGACCTCGTGATCCACCCACCTTGGCCTCCCAAAGTGCTGAGATTACAGGTGTGAGCCACCACACCCAGCCTAGCTTCTTTTTTTTTTTTTTTTTTTTGAGACAGAGTCTCGCTCTGTCACCCAAGATGGAGTGTAGTGGCAGGATCTCGGCTCACTGCAACCTCTGCCTCCCAGGTTCAAGCGATTCTCCAGCCTCAGTCTCCCTAGTAGCTGCGATTACAGGCATGCGCTACCACACCCGGCTAATTTTTGTTATTTTCAGTAGAGATGGGGTTTTGCCATGTTGGCCAGGCTGGTGTTGAACTCCTGACCTCAGGTGATCCACCCTCCTTGGCCTCCCAAAGTGCTGGGATTACAGGTGTGAGCCACTGCGCCTGGCCATGAACATTATTTTCTAAGTATTACAGTAGCAAAGTAGTAGAAGAGAAAAAAGAAAATCATCAATGAGGTTTTTTCTTTTAGGGAAATAAACTTAGAAATATATGTAAAACATGGGAATAGTGGCTGAGAACTAATGAGAGAAAATTTCTTGCATAGGAGGCAAAGAACTCAATGAATTAGGTTAGTAAACACAGTACAAATGGAAGAGATTAATCAATCCTTGTGCAGAGAGCATCCGAGGACTGCTGAGATGCTCTGAGTCACTGCAGTAAATACATCATGTAATTGTGTATCTACAGTTTCACACCTCTTCTACCCTTAGCATCATTGCTGGAAAAGAGAAGGGCAGGAAGATGGGACAAAAGGTTGTTCTGGTGCCTTCAGTAAGGCAGCGATCTAGGGAGACTGCCAGGCCCTGACTATCACCCAAAGAGTTGAGCCTGCCCAGACAGGAAGAACAAGGAGCCAATAGTGGGTCCCAAAGTTGTGGCCTCTCTGCAGTGTCAGGGCTAGGAAGTAAAGAATCCAGACAAGTTGCTCAAAAATATTTGTCATTTTGAACCTAGATTGTAATTACCTTTTTTTTTTCTTTTTGAGACGGAGTCTCGCTCTGTTGCCCAGGCTGGAGTGCAGTGGCCCGATCTCGGCTCACTTTGCAAGCTCCACCTCCCGGGTTCACACCATTCTCCTGCCTCAGCCTCCCGAGTAGCTGGGACTACAAGCGCCTGCCACCACGCCCGGCGGCTAACTTTTTTGTATTTTTAGTAGAGATGGGGTTTCACCGCATTAGCCAGGATGGTCTTGATCTCCTGACCTCATGATCTGCCCGCCTTGGCCTCCCAAAATGCTGGGATTACAGGTGTGAGCCACCACACCCAGCCTTTTTTTTTTTTTTTTTTTGAGACACAGTCTCACTGTGTCACCCAGGCTGAAATACAGTGGCATGATCTGGGGCTCACTGCAGCTTCAACCTCCTAGGCTCAAGCACTCCTCCTGACTCAGACTTCCAAAGTGTTGTGTTTACAGGCATGAACCACCACACGTGGCAACTATAGTTATTATTTTTTGATACGGAGTCTCACTCTGTCACCAAGGCTGGAGTGCAGTGGTGCGATCTCGGCTCACTGCAACCTCCGACTCCTGGGCTCAAGCGATTCTCCTGCCTCAGCCTTCCCAGTAGCTGGGACTACAGGCATGTGCCACCATGCCCAGTTTTTAGTAGAGATGGGGTTTCACTATGTTGGCCAGGCTGGTCTTGAACTCCTGACCTCAGCTGATCTGCCTGCCTCGGCCTCCCAAAGTGTTGGGATTATAGGCATGAGCCACTGCAGCTGGCCTGGCGATTGTAATTATTTTAGAAGACAAGAGTTTAAGTATAAAACCATCTAGAAACCCTGGGAATATGCAAGCTAAAGAAGAATCACAAATCTATATGTTACAGCTTTTTTTTTTTTTTTTTTTTGAGACATAGTCTGGCTCTGTCGCCCAGGCTGGAGTGCAGTGGTGCAATCTTGGCTCACTGCAAGCTCCGCCTCCCGGGTTCACGCCATTCTCCTGCCTCAGCCTCCTAAGTAGCTGGGACTACAGGCGCCTGACACCATGCCCGGCTGATTTTTTGTATTTTTAGTAGAGATGGGGTTTCACCGTGTTAGCCAGGATAGTCTCGATCTCCTTACCTCGTGATCCGCCCACCTCAGCCTCCCAAAGTGCTGGGATTACAGGCGTGAGCCACTGCGCCTGGACTGTTACAGCTTTTTTAATGGTTTCTTTCTGTTTCTCTACTCATTGCTGTTTTGCTATCTCAGCATTTAGTAACTTTTTTTGGAATGTTTTTGACAGGGTCTCGCTCTGTTGCCTAGGCTGAGGTGCAGTGGCACAATCAAGGCTTACTGCAGCCTCGACCTCCTGGGCTCAGATGATCCCCCAACCTCAGCCTCCTGAGTAGCTGGGACTTGAACACCTGGGCTCAAGTGATCTACCCGCCTTGGCCTCCCGAAGTGCTGGGATTACAGGCATGAGCCAACATACCCAGCCTGGAAAGTTTACTTTATGCTGGTCTCAACTGTGCTAAGGAAAAACAAAGGAAAGTATCTTTTACAAAAATTTTATTATAACAAATTCCAAACATACATATTTATGTATTATAGAATATAATTAACCCTACCTTCACATCATGTCACCTGGTTTCAATAATTATCAATCACACATGGCCATTCTTGTTCCATTTTTATCTAAACCACACCTTATTCCTCTCTGGAGTATTTAGAAGCAAAATGAGAGATATTTGGCTTTTGTTTTTTTTTTGAGATGGTGTCTCACTCTGTCTCCCAGGCTGGAGGGTAGTGGCACAATCTCGGCTCAATGCAACCTCCACCTCCCAGGTTCAAGCTATTCTCCTGTCTCAGCCTCCTGAGTAGCTGGGACTACAGGCGACCACCACCATGCTCGGCTAATTTTGGTATTTTTAGTAGAGACAGGGTTTCACTATGTTGGCCAGGCTGGTCTTGAACTCCTCACCTCAAGTGATCTGCCCGCCTCCACCTTGCAAAGTGCTGGGATTACAGGTGTGAACCACCATGCCCAGACTTCTTTTACTTTTTTCTAAAAAGAGGGTTTATTTAAGGAAAATAGAGAGCAGAGAGTTTATTTATTTTTAAAATGTTTTTACATTGGCTGGGTGTAGTGGCTCATGCCTGTAATCCCAGCACTTTGGGAGGCCAAGGTGGGCGGGTTGAGAGGTCAGGAGTTCAAGACCAGCCTGACCAATATGGTGAAACCCTGTCTCTACTAAAAAATACAAAATTTAGCCAGGCGTGGTGGCACGCGCCTGTAGTCCCAGCTACTCAGCCGGCTGAGGCAGGAAGAATCGCTTGAACCAGGGAGGCGGAGGTTGCAGTGAGCCGAGATCACGCCACTGCACTCCAGCCTGAGCAACAGAGTGAGACTCTGTCTCGAACAAAAGAATGTTTTTATTTATTTATTTATTTTTTTAATAGAGATGGGGTTTTGCAGTGTTGGCCAGGCTGGTCTCTAACTCCTGGCCTCAAAGGATCCACCTGCTTCACCTTCCCAAAATGCTGGGATTACAGGTGTGAGCCACTGCACCTGGGCAAGAGCAGATCGTTTATATAGACAGATAGTACACCCTGAAAAGGTGAGGCAAAGAGGGCTGCTGAAAAGGGAGTGAGCCAGCAGCTAATGTTCAATTTTCATTTTTCTCTGGCTTCCTCCCATCTTTATCCAACTACATTCAAAAACCATACATCAAGTATGTATTGGCTGGGCGTGGGGGCTCACGCCTGTAATCTGAGCACTTTGGGAGGCCAAGGCGGGCAGATCATGAGGTCAGGAGTTTGAGACCAGCCTGACAAACATGGTGAAACCCTATCTCTATTAAAAATACAAAAATTAGTCAGGCATGGTGGCACGTGCCTGTAATCCCAACTACTCAGGAGGCTGAAGCATGAGAATCACTTGAACCTGGAAGGCAGAGGTTGCAGTGAGCCGAGATCGCACCACTACACTCCAGCCTGGGCAGCAGAATGAGATCCCGTCTCAAAAAAAAAAAGCATGTATTATGTGCTAGGTACTGGGAATAGAAAATATATAGCAGCCTGCCCTCAAGATGCTCAGATTGGGATGAGAAAAATATTTATAAACAATTACAATAGAATGTGATAAAAATTAATTTAGGCTGTGACCACAGTGTATACATAGTAATCAGAGAGTATGGTCAGTTTTGGTTCTGCTTTTAGAATATGTGTTTGGAGTCACCAGAGATGTGACCCCTAAATGCTTCATGATGATGATTAGCCTACTAAAGGAAAAACTATGGAGAGGTGAAGGAGGCTCTACATTTAGAGGGCAGAGAGCGGGTTGCTATGGCTCATATCGGTAATCCTAGCTACTTTGGAGGCTGGGGCAGGAGGACTACTTGAGCCTAGGAATTTGAGACCAGAGTCAGCAACAGAGACCTGTCTTTAAAAACAAAACAAAACCCAAAAAACCTAATTCAGTCAAAGCATGGGTAGAAGCCAGATTAAGAAGGTTGAGCAGCTGGGCGGGTGGCTCATGTCTGTAATCCCAACACTTTGGGAGGCCAAGCTGGGAGGATTACTTGAGCCCAGCAGTTCCAGATCAGCTTGGGCAATACAGTGAGACCTCATCTCTACAAAAAATTAAAAAACTAAAAAATCACCTCTAGGATTACAGGCGGTGGCTCACACCTGTAATCCCAGCACTTTGGGAGGCTGAGGCAGGAGGATCGTGAGGTCAGGAGTTCAAGACCAGCCTGGCGAACGTGGTGAAACCCTGTCTCTACTAAAAATACAAAAATTAGCTGGGCATGGTGGTGCATGCCTGTAACCAATCCCACCTACTTGGCAGGCTGAGGCAGGAGAATTGCTTGAACCTGGACCTGGGAGGCAGAGGTTGCAGTGAGCTGAGATCGCGCCACTGCACTCCTCCAGCCTGGGCTACAGAGCTAGAGTCCGTATCAAAACAACAACAAAAAAAGGCTGGGCAAAGAGCAGGTGATTATGAAGTGGCAAATCTGACAGTGAAAAGTAGTTAGAAAACGAAGTGGATATTTTTCTCTCCACCCTCACCCACCCACTGAGGGTATGCTCAGGGTTTTAGGCTATAGAGGTAGAGGCCCAGGGAAGGAGTGAATAATAATAATGGAAGACTCATATGATGCTTACTATGTGCCAGGTACTATTCTAAGCACTTTGCATATATTAGCTTGTTTCATACATAGCTGGGCGGGGTGGCTCACATCTTGGCTGAGGGGGAGGATTGTTTGAGCTCAGGAGTCTGAGACGAGCCTGGGCAACATAGTGAGATTTCGTCTCTATTAAAAATCAAAAAAATTAGCTGGGCATGGCAGCGCGAGCCGGTAGTCCCAGCTACTCGGAAGGCTGAGGTGGGAGGATCCCTTGAGATGGGGAAATCAAGGCTGCAGTGAGCCATGATAGTTCCACTGCACTCCAGCCTGGGTGACAGAAGGAGAACCTGTCTCAAAAACAAAACAAAATAAAACAAACAGGCCAGGCACGGTGGCTCATGCCTGCAATCCTAGCACTTTGGGAAGCTGCGGCAGGCAGATCACCTGAGGTCAGGAGTTTGAGACCAGCCTGGCCAACATGGTGAAACCCCGTTTCTACTAAAAATACAAAAATTAGCAGGGCATGGCGGCGGACAGCTGTAATCCCAGCTACTCGGGAGGCTGAGGCAGGAGAATCGCTTGAACCCGGGAGACGGAGGTTGCAGTGAGCCGAGATCGCGCCCCTGTACTCCAACCTGGCGACAGAGCGAGACTCCGTCTCAAAAAGAAAGAAACAAAGAAAACAAAAACAAATAGGGATCAATAAATAGGCAGAAGCAGGCATAATCCGGGGCAGGCGAAGCCTCGGGGCCACGCCCGAGAGGCATTTGTATTTAACTTTCAGCAGTTCAGAGCCCATGATGGCCAGGTTACCCACTTGTGGACTTCCTTGACCACTCAATTGAGTCAATCTAACCCTCACCTTCTCTCTCCTCTCACTCCATTTAACGGGTCAGGTAGCCACTAGGGCTTCCTTAGCCTATCAGGCAACCTGGGGACTGAGTCATTCAGTCAGTCACCTATCTGGTGGTCACATCTGCCCCTGGGGTCATCCCTTTACTGGGCCACCTCGGCCCATCGGGACCTGTCAGTCCTTGAGCTCCCTCAGGCCCCTAGGCTGGCCAGGTCGCCTCAGTGCCACGCCTCCCTAGCCCGCGATTCGGCCTGCACGTTACGCTTTGTTCCCAGAAGCAGGTTTTCGAAACGCCGCTCCCTCTCGGCTCCAGCTGTTTTCCTGCCAGCCGCTGGGAGACCCGGCAGCCGCAGCGCCCCCAGCGGCGCGCAGCGGCCCAGGAAGAGAGTGCCTACCGCCGGCGCCTCTTCAGTCTCCTCCTGGAACGCGGGAGCGGGCGAGACCAGCGCCCACCCTGATCGTCGCGACGGTGCTCCTGATTGGCTGCGCTGTGTGACGTAACGGGAGGGCCCCGGCGGCCGCCGGGAGCCGGAGCCCCGCGCGTGCGCAGACGGAGCGCGCTGAGCGGAGGGGGAGGTGGCTGCCGCTTCTCCCGCGTCCGCCATTTTGTTGCTGTGGCTATTGGGAACAAGCTGGGCAAAAGCACCCCGGAGGCGCGACGCTCCTTCGAGTTCGGTGCCTCGTGTGACGGCGGGGGTCGGTGAAGACCCGTAGAGCTGGGGCGCCGGCGCGTTCCAGGCTGGGAGTCACTGGAGGCACCCCTGGGACGCCGAGCAGTCCGAGAACCCCGGGGTGGCCTCCGCTGCGGCTCGGGTTTGCCTGCCCCGACCCCCCGGCTCTACCCTGCATTCCCGGGCGGCTCTCTCCGTGTGGCGGCCCGGAGCAGGCGGGCGGCGTCGGAGGATGCTGCGGGCCCGGAGCCGAGAGGAAAGTGCTGGCCCAGCCCTCTGAACGCTCCTCGAGGTGTGCGAGAGGCCCTTCCTCGGCCCCAAAGCCGTCTGCCGGGCTAAGGCGTGCAGAGCAGGCGAGGACAGCCGCCGCCCCTACCACCGCAGAGTCCCCGGCCCGACACCATGTCCTCCGCCAGGTTCGACTCTTCGGACCGCTCCGCCTGGTACATGGGGCCGGTGTCTCGCCAGGAGGCGCAGACCCGGCTCCAGGGCCAGCGCCACGGTATGTTCCTCGTCCGCGATTCTTCCACCTGCCCTGGGGACTATGTGCTGTCGGTGTCCGAGAACTCGCGGGTCTCCCACTACATCATCAACTCGCTGCCCAACCGCCGTTTTAAGATCGGGGACCAGGAGTTTGACCATTTGCCGGCCCTGCTGGAGTTTTACAAGATCCACTACCTGGACACCACCACCCTCATCGAGCCCGCGCCCAGGTACGCGAGAGCCCGCCCCGACCGCGGAGGAAGGTCGAGGACCGGGTCGGTCGAAGAGTGTTTGTATAGGGGGGAGGGTCGCGCTTGAACCCATATTCCCCCCATTCTGAACCAAATTATTTTCCAGAAGGCCTTCCTAACGGAAAGCTAGTGTCAGGATCTGGGTCACTGGATAAGAGGATGCGTTTTTTTTTTTTTTTTTTTTCCCCTCACGAGGCTTTCTCAATGTGAAGAGGATGCGTTTTGAATCTTTAACGGTGGTTGCATAGTTGAAATGCACGCTTTTTGCCTTGCGTAACTTTCTCTGGGTATAATACTGATGCAGGGATTTGTTGGTTTTTCTAAACCTTTTTTTTTTTTTTTTTGAGACGGAGTCTCGCTGTGTCGCCAGGCTGGAGTGCAGTGGTGCGATCTCGGCTCACTGCAGCCTCCGCCTCCCGGGTTCAAGCCATTCTCCTGCCTCAGCCTCCCGAGTAGCTGGGACTACAGGCGCACGCCACCACACCCAGCTAATTTTTGTATTTTTAGTAGAGGCGGTGTTTTACCATGTTGGCCAGGATGGTCTCGATCTCTTGACCTCGTGATCCGCCTGCCTTGGTCTCCCAAAATGCTGGGATTACAGGCGTGAGCCACCGCACCCAGCCAAAAACCGTTTTTAAGCCATAGACTTCTTTGAGAATCTGCAGATAGCGGAGCACTCACCACCCCACTCCCACCCCTCCCCGCCAAAGGCACGTACACACGTTTGCACACCATCCCAGGTTCTTGTACTCCCTCCAGATCTCTGAACTCCAGGTTAAGAACTCCAGGACTGCAGCCTTTGGAACAGTCGACAAAATGAAAATGCTTTAGCGTTTAGAAACAAAAAAACCTTTAACCAAAATATCAACTATATATTGATACTGTGGTGCCAAGTTTGAAGCAGGCCAGACACCACCACTTTTATAGTACGTTAATTACAAAGATAAGAGAAGGTGCATTGGCTTCAGCGAGGATATTTTTTGGGAAATTTATTTCATATTTTCTCCCCAAGGACCATTAGCAGGCCAGAGATCAGTCTGGTTAATTTCCAAGGTGGAATTAGGCTAGAATGTTATTAAGGAAAATTTTTGAATGACACTTAGTTGTATCCTAGTTCAATTTCAGACAGCTTTTTGTGTTGTCTAATGACTTAGTATTTCTTATTTTAAAATTAACGCAAAGTGACCAAGCATTCTCTTTTCCAAGTGAAATACGTTATTTTAATTGATTGGTTGCTTTAATTTGCCTTAAGTGTTTTAGCAGAGATTTGCTTTTGTTATTGTGTTTGCCCTGTAACACTTTGATTTTATCAGGTTTCTTTTATTTAAATTATCCCAAATTTGAACTGAAAAGTTGCCTAGAATTTTTAAAGTAACAAACTGGCCAGTTCATTTCTTAAACATCTATTTTAAAAGGACTGGGTGTTGATACAGTTTTTCCAGGGTTAGATGTTTATGACTTTATGGATTTGTCGACCGGGTATTACTCTAAACTTTAAACATTAAAAGCTATTATAATTGAGGACACCAACTGTTTGCATAGTGGGATAGAGATAGAAAAAGAAAAAGCCATGATAGTATAATGACTGTAAGATTAACTGCTGAACTAAGTGGACTTTAAAAGTGGGGAGAAAGTGATTATAAATCAAATACTATATAACAAAGACCAGTACACCAAGAATCTGATTGGTGAAACCTGCGGTTCCTGGCAGATGCTGGTAGTTGCAGTCAGCTTTGAGCACAATGTAATTCCAATTTAAGGAGTCGAGAATCTTAGAACCCACTGTAGTGAGATTTGTAATATGACTGAATAAATTATTTGTTTCGTTTGTGAGAGTGAATTATATAATTAATACCAGGCATTCATTAAGCCATGCATATGCTTACGTTGAGGTGATGAGTACTAATAATACAGCTGTTTCAAAAAGCGAGTTAATGTGTGGGTGTGGTAGCTCACGCCAGTAATCCCAGCATTTTGGGAAGCCAAGCCGGGCGAATCACAAGGTCAGGAGTTCAAGACCAGCCTGGCCAACATGGTGAAACCCCGTCTCTACTAAAAATACAAAAAATTAGCTGGGCGTAGTGGTGGGTGCCTGTAATCCCAGCTACTCGGGAGGCTGAGGCAGGAGAATCGCTTGAACCCGGGAGGCGGAGGTTGCAGTGAGCCGAGATCACGCCACTGCACAGCCCGGGCGACAGAGTGAGACTCCGTCTCAAAAAAAAAAAAAAAAAGGAAAAAGTTAATGGCTTGAATCTCCTTCTAGAGGAAGGAAAAGAAGTACGCGGCTTCTCTCTATCCACAGAATCGCCTCCAAATTTTCTGTACATGCATGTATCTTCTTAGAGAACAAGCATGTAATTCTGTCTTTGCCCCCTTTCGTCCTTCCTTTACTGCAGCTCTACGAGGCTGCTCACTTTTTCCCTGGTAGCCATCCTTCCTTACTCATACCTTTGTACCTTTGCACCTTTGCTCCAGCTGTTGGCTCTTCATTGACTGCCTTAACTACACCTCACTCTCCATCTGTTGAAATCCTACCTGTTGTTCCAGTCCCCTCACAGATTATGGGGCCTTTGTCAGACCCTCCCCCTCACGTTCAGCTTTGTTTCTCCTTCTCTGTGCCCTCTGCCTCAGGCCTGTTGCTTTACTTTAGTTTTTCATTTTCCTAGGTATCTCTGAAGGAAATCACCATGCTGGTTGAATTAGATCCTGGCTGAGTTTACTTTGTTATACTGAATCTTTGAATTGCCACTCCCAAGCCTGGTTTTCATGGCTTAGGTTTAACATGTTATTAGCCTTTTATAGAAAGCTAGTGACTACTAGAGCCTGGGCCAAAGGGAAAACTCAGTGTAATGCTTCTTTGCATCCCAAACAGGATACATTTAGTGTCTTAACTTTGCAGGCATCAAAACTGAGCTTTTAAAGCCAGAGTTTCATGCCTCTTGGCTAATATTTTGGTTTACCTTGCATAGCTAATGTCCTACTCGAAATTTAAGGTCTGGTGGCTTGCATTGTTATAGTCTTACCCTTTTTATTGGAATGCTTCATAATTTTTAATTTTATATTTTTATTCAAATGTTTATAAGAGAATTATAACCCAGTGTAACCCAGTGTAGGTACTCGGAAAGATGTGTGACAGACATACTTTCTCCCTGTGGAACTTCTACTGTAGTGAAGACAGACTGAAAAGTAGAAAAATAAAGCACTAGTAAGATCAATAAATGCTATGAAGGAAATAAACCAAGGCTGAACGAATATAACAGGAGGGACCTACGTGGGGTGGTGTGGTCAGAGAAAGCATGAAGCTAAGACCTAAGGGTAAAGAAGAACCCAGCCTAGGCAAGGCTTGGCCTGAGAGGAGAAGAGCCTTTCAGGTAAAGAGAAAAGCTTATGTAGATGTCTTGAGGTGAGAAAGTCCATTGTGTTGGGAGTGTGTTTCTTCTCTTTCTTTCTTTTTTTTTTTTTTTTTTGAGACAGAGTCTCACTCTGTCGCCCAGGCTGGAGTGCAGTAGCGCGATCTTGGCTCACTGCAAGCTCCACCTCCCGGGTTCACGCCATTCTCCTGCCTCAGCCTCCCGAGCAGCTGGGACTACAGGCATCCGCAACCACGCCGGGCAAATTTTTTGTTTTTTTAGTGGAGACGGGGTTTCACCGTGTTAGCCAGGATGGTCTCAATCTCCTAACCTCATGATCCGCCTGCCTCTGCCTCCCAAAGTGCTTGGGATTACAAGCGTGAGCCACCACGCCCGGCTTTTTTTTTTTTCTTTTGGAGATGACGTCTCACTCTGTGGCCAGGCTAGAGTGCAGTGGCCCAATCTTGGCTCACTGCAACCTCCGCCTCCTGGGTTCAAGTGATTCTCCTACCTCAGCCTCCTGAGTAGCTGGGACTACATGGGACTACAGGCACCCGCCACCATGTCTGGCTAATTTTTGTATTTTTAGTAGAGACAGGGTTTCACCATGTTGGCCAGGATGGTCTCGATATCTTGACCTCATGATCCACCCGCCTCGGCCTCCCAGAGTGCTGGGATTACAGATGTGAGCCACCCTGTCTGGCCTGGGAGTGTGTTTCTTTTTTTTTTTTTTTTTGAGACTGAGTCTCGCTCTGTCGCCCAGGCTGGAGTGCAGTGGCGCAATCTTGGCTCACTGCAAGCTCCACCTCCCGGGTTCACGCCATTCTCCTGCCTCAGCCTCTCCGAGTAGCTGGGACTACAGGCGCCCGCCACCACGCCCGGCTAATTTTTTTGTATTTTTAGTAGAGACGGGGTTTCACCGTGGTCTTGATCTCCTGATCTCGTGATCCGCCCGCCTTGGCCTCCCAAAGTGCTGGGATTACAAGCGTGAGCCACCGCGCCCCACCTGGCCGGGAGTGTGTTTCTTAAAGGAGAAAGGGGGACATATAAAATGAGTTTGGAGATAAAGTCAGGAATTGGGTTTTTATTTAAAGTGCTATGGGCTCCAAGGAAGGAATTTGAGGCAGAGGAATGACCTGGGGCTGTTACTGTAATCCAGCTACAAAATGATGGTGACTAATAGTGACAGTGGAGCTGTGACTTGGAGCTGCCTATTTTGGAGATAAAATTGATTTGCTGGTGGGTGGGGATGAAGGGAAAGGGAAGAAGGGATGATTTGGTCTGTTGTAACTTTGTATCTTCTGTGTTTTTATCTTTAACTGCTTTTTGTATTTGTGGTATTCCTATGGTGGGTTTTATTTTATTTTTTATTTCATTTATTTTTTTTTGAGACCAAGTCTCCCTCTGTCCCCCAGGCTGTAGTGAAGTGGCGTAATCTGGGCTCACTGCCACCTCCACCTCTGGGGTTTAAGATTTTCCTGCCTCAGCCTCCCTAATAGCTGGGATTATAGGCATGCACTGCCACACCTGGCTAATTTTTGTATTTTTAGTAGAGACAGGGTTTCACCATGTTGGCCAGGCTGGTCTTGAACTCTTGACCTCAAGTGATCCACCTGCCTGGGCCTCCCAAAGTGCTGGGATTACAGGTGTGAGCCACTGCGCCTGGCTTAGCTCTAGTGTTTTTTTATTTAATAAGGGCTGTTTCCAGTTTAACAACAGAATGCTTCAGAAGGTAGCTTGCTTGCTTTGACATTTTCCATTTCTAGCTTATGTCGATAGATAAATCCAGGCTACGAAAAAAATTAGAAGAAATAAAATTTTACCATTAAAAACTAAAGGAAGTTGGCCCTTCAAGAAAATATGTATTGCACTCAGCAGACCTTGAGCATTGCATGTACCTGGTAATATGGAACCAACATTGAATCAGACAGCCCTATCATGTTTCTGAGGAGCTTACTGGTTACTAAAAAAAAAATTTTTTTTTTTTTTTGAGACGGAGTCTTGCTCTGTCGCCCATGCTGGAGTGCAGTGGTGGGATCTTGGCTCACTGCAAGCTCCGCCTCCTAGGTTCACACCATTCTCCTGCCTCAGCCTCCTGAGTTAGCTGGGACTACAGGTGCCCGCCACCACACCTGGGTAACTTTTTGTATTTTTAGTAGAGACGGGGTTTCACTGTGTTAGCCAGGATGGTCTCGATCTCCTGACCTCGTGAACCACCCGCCTGGGCCTCCCAAAGTGCTGGGATTACAGGTATGAGCCACCGCGCCCGGCATTTTTTTTTTTTTTTTTTTTTTTTGAGACAGTCTTGCTCTGTTGCCAGACTGGAGTGCGGCGGTGCGATCTTGGCTCACTGCAACCTCCGCCTCCTGGGTTCAAGTGATTCTCCTGCCTCAGCCTCCCAAGTAGCTGGGACTACAGGCGCACGCGCTACCACACCTGGCTAATTTTTGTATTTTTAGTAGAGATGGGGTTTCACCATGTTGCGCAGGATGGTTTCTATCTCTTGACCTCAGGGGATCTGCTCGCCTCGGCCCCCCAAAGTGCTGGGATTACAAGCGTGAGTCACCGTGCCCGGCTACTGAAAAAAAAAAAAAATTAAAAGGTTGGCTGTGCTCGGTGGCTCATGGCTGTAATCCCAGCACTTTGGAAGGTTAAGGCAGGAGGATCGCTAGAGCCCAGGAGTTTGAGACCAGCCCTGGCAAGATAGTGAGACCCCATTCCTACAAAAAATTAAAAAATTAGCTGAGCATGGTGTCATGCGCCTTTAAGTCCCAGCTACTTGGGAGGCTGAAGTGGAAAGATTGCTGAGCATGGGAGGTCGAGGCTGCATTGAGCTATGATCGTGCCACTGCACTTCAGCCTGGGCAGCAGAGCCAGACCTTGTCTCAAAAAATGAACGAATAAATGAATGTAAGTTGTATATATTTAATATAATATATTTAATTTCCATGCATGGTAAAACAGCTGCGGGAGAACTGAGAAAGGGTGCTTAGTCTAACCTGAGAGCCCAGAAGAGGAGCCTCACACACCTGTGAAGTAGAAGCCAATCCCTGAAGGGACAGGAGGAAACAAGAAGCATGGTTGTGCCTCCTCCTTACATCCCCTGTTGTAAATATTTAAGAACTGAAATCTAGACTTCCATAATTTGGAATGGGGAAAGGATTGCCAAATCAGCATAGGATTCAACACTGTGAATAAACCCATTTGCATTTCTCCTGACCAGTAGTTAAAATCATGTGAATTTGATTCAGATAAAATACAAGAACATGGCCGGGCGCAGTGGCTCACGCCTGTAATCCCAGCACTTTGGGAGGCCAAGGCAGGCGGATTGCCTGAGTGCAGGAGTTTGAGACCAGCCTGGGCAACACAGTGAAACCCCGTCTCTACTAAAATACAAAAAATTAGCTGGGCATGGCGGCGTGCACCTGTAGTCCCAGCTACTCGGGAGGCTAAGGCAGGAGAATCACTTGAACCTGGGGGATGGAAGTTGCAGTGAGCGGAGATCATGCAGCTGGACTCCATCCTGGGCGACAGAGTGAGACTCTCTCCAAAAAAAACAAAAAACAAGAACACTGTCATTATGCTGAGAATGGAATCTCGTCCAGTTAAGAGTTGTGTTCCCAGCCGGGCGTGGTGGCTCACGCCTGTAATCCCAGCACTGTGGGAGGCTTAGGCGGGCGGGTCACGAGGTCAGGAGATCAAGACCATCCTGGCCAACATAGTGAAACCCCGTCTCTACTAAAAATACAAAAACTAGCTGGGCATGGTGGCATGCACCTGTAGTCCCAGCTACTCCGGAGGTTGAGACAGGAGAATGGCTTGAACCTGGGAGGCGGAGGTTGCAGTGAGCCAAGATCGCGCCACTGCACTCCAGCCTACCAACAGCGAGACTCCGTCTCAAAAAAAAAGTTGTGTTCCCATGGAAAGTACTAGTAGCCATTTGATTTGTGACTTTTAAGACTCAAATCCACAGAATTGTGACCTAAATTTTTCCTTTTGATCTGAATGATTAGACTAGATTTATGAGGGTCTTTCAGATTAAAATATTTTAATTCTGGGCTGGCCGTGGTGCCTCACGACCGTAATCCCAGCACTTTGGGAGGTCTGGCAGGTTGGGAGTTCGAGACTGAACCTGGGAGGCAGAGATGGCAGTGAGCCGAGATTGCGCCAGCGCCACTGCACTCCAGTCTGGTCAACAGAGCGAGACTTCGTCTCGGAAAACAAAAAACAAACAAAAAAAAACATTATTTTAATTCTTTCAGATAAGTAAAAGGGGGCACAGCCTATTAGTTGGGAGTTCAGATTAACTTGAGTTGAATCTGAGCTAAAATCATAACAAGTTGGGTGGGGCCACCAGGCACATAGCAACTCACCTGGAATGAACGTGACAAGAGCAGTGGAAGAGGGTGAGAAGAGGCCTCGAAGGCGCACGCTCAACGGTATTCGAATTCTGTCACACCAATTTTGTGACAGAATTAAACCAGAGTTAGGTAATTCGAATACCTGAGCTTTTGTGCTTTCAGAAACAAAAAAGGAGGGAAATAGGAAAGGGAAGTTCTTTGATATATGGAGGCCTACTATATACCAAAGCTCACTGCTAGACTGTTGGCATCTAATGGAAATAAACCATGTTTTTGTTTTTGTTTTTTGTCTTTGAGAAGCTTTGGTCTATTGAAAAAATTAAAATAGAATGCCATGACAGCTTAAAAGCAAAGGTGATCAACTGTACCTAAGAGGTGGGAAAAGGCTTGAAAGAGGAGATGCTCTTCAACTGGTTCTTTAAGGATGAGAACAAGTATACGAGGTAGAAGAGGTGGTGGCAGTGCTTGCTGGTAAAGACACAGTTATAATTAATGTAAATGATGGGCAGGAAGCTAGGAAGGAAAGATAAAGCCAACTTGTAAAGGGCCTCCTCAGCCTTGTAAATGAGCTTAACAATGGGAGCCATCTAAAGTTTTTAAAAAGAGAACTGTCAGATTTTAAAAGGAGAACTGATGAGTTTTACTTTTGAGAAACTGCTCTGGGTGGGAAAAGATCTGAAGGACTAATTCTGTTACGGGAGAGGGACCCTGAGAAGCTGAGCCAAGATCAAATGCCATAGGAATGTAAAGTGGCACATAGAAGGTGAGGGGAGAGGTATGATGACTTCAGAGAGGATTGAGTGGTGCCTTTGAGAGAAGAGAAAGGGATTAAGGTGGGGACGTGATTCTTTTCAACAGGAAGAATCTTTGAGGTACCTGCTGGAAGCCAGGTGATATTTAGCAATCTGATGGGTTTGTTATGGAGAAGAGAGGTAAGGGCTGAATACATATAGATTTGGGAATCTCAGCTTAGATAGGATCACCCAGAATGAGCAGGCAGAACAGGAATAAGTAGAGGAAGAGAAGCTGTGGAAGGAGAGGCAGCCACAAGCATAGGAGGAGGAGCCATTAGTGATGGCCTGAAAGCCCAGGGACAGAAGGGAGGGGACCTGGGCATTAAATGCTGGTCAGTGATAAAGAATGGTGGTTACTGGCCGGGCGTGGTGGCTCACGCCTGTAATCCTAGCACCTTGGGAGGCCGAGGCAGGTGGATTGCCTGAGCTCAGGCGTTCGAGACCAGCCTGGCCAACACAATGAAACCCTGTCTGTCCTAAAATATAAAAAATTAGCCGGGCATGGTGGCATGCGCCTGTAGTCCCAGCTACTGGGGAGGCTGAGGCAGGAGAATCGCTTGAACCCGGGAGGCGGAGGTTGCTGTGAGCCAAGATCGCACCACTGCACTCCAGCTTGGGCGACAGAGCAAGACTGTCTCAAAAAAAAAAAAAAAAGAAGAAGAATGGTGGTTAAAGCAGTTTCACTAGAGAAGTACTTGGCCAATCTTGGAATTGATTTTTTTTTTTTTTTTTTTTTTTTTTTTTGAGACAGTGTTGCTCTGTCACCCAGGCTGAAGTGCAGTGGCACGATCTCGGCTCACTGCAACCTCCACCTCCTGGGTTCAAGTGATTCTCCTGCCTCAGCCTCCTGAGTAGCTGCGATTACAGGTGCCCACCACCACGCCTGGCTAATTTTTGTATTTTTAGTAGAGATGGGGTTTCACCATATTAGACCAGGCTGGTCTTGAACTCCTGACCTCAGGTGATCCAACTGCCTCGGCCCCCTAATGTGCTGGGATTACAGGCATGAGCCAGCCACCACGCCCAGCTGGAATTAAGTTTTCTACCGGTGTTTTTGTTTTTGTTTTTTTTTTTTTTAACTGTGAAATATTTCATACATAGAAAAGAGTAAGGATGCCGTGGCTCACGCCTGTAACCTCAGCACATTGGGAAGCCAAGACGGGTGGATCACTTGAGGTCAGGAGTTCGAGACCAGCCTGGCCAACGTGGTGAAACCCTGTCTCTACTAAAAAGACAAAAATTAGCCGGGCGTGTTGGTAGACGCCTGTAATCCCAGCTACTTGGGAGGCTGAGGCAGGATAATTGTTTGAATCCGGGAGGTAGAGGTTGCAATGAGTTGAGATCGCACCACTGCACTGTAGTCTGGGTAACAGAGCAAGACTCTGTCTCAAAAAAAAAAAAAAAAAAAAGAAAAAGAGTAAGGCTGGGCACGTTGGCTCATGCCTGTAATCCCAGCACTTTGGGAGGCCGAGGGAGGCAAATCACTTGAGGTCAGGAGTTTAAGACCAGCCTGGCCAACATGTGAAGCCCATCTCTGTTAAAAATACAAAATTAGCCCGGCAGTAGTGGGGCCCTGTAATCCCAGCTACGGGGGAGGCTTAGGCACGAGAATAGCTTAAACCCAGGAGGCAGAGGTTGTGGTGAGCCAAGATCACACCACTACACTCCAGCCTGGGCAATAGAGTGAGACTGTCTCGAAAAAAAGTATATGTAAGCTGGGTGTGGTGGCATGCACCTGTAGTCCCAACTACTGGGGAGGCTGAGATAGGAGGATTGCTTGAGCCCAGGAGTTCAATACCAGCCGGGGCAACATAAACCCCCATCTCTGCAAAAAATTAAACAAGGATTAGCTGGGCATGGTGGCTCATGCCTGTAGTCCCAGCTACATGGGAGGCTGGTGTGGGAGGATCAGTTGAGCCTGGGAAGTCAAGGCTGCAGTGAGCCATGATTGTACTGCTGCACTCCAGCCCGGGCAATAGAGCAAGACGCTGTCTCAGAAAATTAAAAAAAAACAAGCAAAACTATCATCTGTGTGCTCCCTTTAAAAAAGTAAATAAAACATTGGCCAGGCATGGTGGCCCAGACTGTAATCCCAGGACTTTGGGAGGCTGAGGTGGGAAGATCACTTGAGCTCAGGAGTTCAAGACCAGCTTGGACAACATGGCAAGACCCTGTTTCTACCAAAAATACAAAAATTAATCAGATGTGGTGGCAGGCACCTGTAGTCCCAGCTACACAGAAGGCTGAGGTGGGAAGATTGCTTGAGCCTTGGAGGTTGAGGCTGCAGTGAGCCATGATTGTGCCTCTGCACTCTAGCCCGGGCAACAGAACGAGCTCCCATCTCAAAAAAAAAAGAATATTACCAGCACCTTTGAAACTTCCTTTTTCTAGAAGTTGATTGTTTTGGTTCTTAGCATGCATCAGGAGAATTTTTTTTTTTTTGAGACGGTGTCTCGCTCTGTCACCTAGGCTGGAGTGCAGTGGCACGATCTCGGCTCACTGCAAGCTCCGCCTCCCGGGTTCACGCCATTCTCCTGCCTCAGCCTCTCCGAGTAGCTGGGACTACAGGCGCCCGCCACCACGCCCGGCTAATTTTTTGTATTTTTAGTAGAGACGGGGTTTCACCGTGGTCTTGATCTCCTGACCCCGTGATCCACCCGCCTCGGCCTCCCAAAGTGCTGGGATTACAAGCGTGAGCCACTGCGCCCGGCCAGGAGATTTTAAGCTTAGAACATATTAACACTTGGTTTAAAGATGTTTTGTGTGTGGTTTATACATGTAGAAACTGAGAACGCTTTTAACCAAAAGAGCTGAGAGATTCATTATCATCAGAAAAGAAAAGTAAGTTACGAATTAGTTGTTAGGGACTTTGCTGCTCAAAGTGTGCAGTGGACAATAGGCAAAAACTGAGAAGCATGGTTAAGGGTGTTTGGATGGGCTTGGAAAACCCTGTACATTTTATTTTATTATTTATTTATTTATTTTTTGAGGCGGAGTCTCACTCTGTTGCCCAGACTGGAATGCAGTGGTGCGATCTCGGCTCACTGCAAGCTCCGCCTCCCAGGTTCACGCCATTCTCGTGCCTCAGCCTCCTGAGTAGCTGGAACTACAGGTGCCCGCCACCACGCTCAGCCAATTTTTTTATATTTTTAGTAGAGACAGGGTTTCACCGTGTTAGCCAGGATGGTCTTGATCTCTTGACCTCTTGATCCGCCCGCCTTGGCCTCCCAAAGTGCTGGGATTACAGGCGTGAGCCACCGCACCTGCCTTATTTATTTATTTTTTGAGACGGAATCTCCGTCTGTTGCCCAGGCTGGAGTGCAGTGGCATGATCTCAGCTCACTGCAACCTCCACCTCCCGGGTTCAAGCAATTCTCTTGCCCCAGCCTCCCAAGTAGCTGGGCCTACAGGCGCACGCCACCACACCTGGCTAATTTTTATATTTTAGTAGTGACAGGGTTTTGTCATGTTGGCCAGGTTGGTCTCAAACTCCTGACCTCATGATCCACCTGTCTCGGCCTTCCAAAGTGCTAGGATTACAGGCATGAGCCACTGCGCCTGGGCAACCCTTTATATTTAAAAGGGAAGTTGGGGGAGGGTGCTATTTTCAACCTTGCTCAAAGAACAAATAATTGAGAAGCAATAAATTTTCTGATGAATATGCTTCATATTTCTTTAGACATTGGGGTCTAATGGAAAGGCTAAGATATCTGACATGGAGCAACATGTATTTATCTCTTCAGTGGAACTAATGTGTAATTTTCAGGGGAGTTTGATGAATAAATGAGTTTCAGAATATAGGGCAGAGGACTTGGAATTTATGTCAGGGTTATGGCTGGTGAGATTGATTTGGTGTCAAATTTATGAATATCTCTGCAGATACTAACACAGAAAATGAGCCCCAAGGTCACTATAGCAGTATAGTAGTGGAGGGAAATAAAAGCTATCTTTATCAAATTTGTACACAGACATAGCCCTCACCAGGGAAGCAAGGAAGTTGAAAAGCACACTTTGCTTCCCTAACCCAGGAATTTAGAATGGGGGATCAGCAAACTGTTGAGTAAAGGGTCAGATTTTAAATATTTTCAGCTTTTCCATAGGGTCTCTGTCCAACTACTCAACTATGCCTTTGTAGTGAAAAACAGTCATAGACAATACGTAAATGAATGGGCTTGGCTATCTTTTTTTTTTTTTTTTTTTTTTTTTTTAAGACGGAGTCTTGCTCTGTCGCCCAGGCTGGAGTGCAGTGGTGTGATCTCGGCTCATTGCAACCTCTGCCTCCCCGGTTCAAGCAATTCTCTTACCTCAGCCTCCCAAGTAGCTTGGCCTACAGGCGCATGCCACCACACCTGGCTAACTTTTGTATTTTTAGTAGTGACAGGGTTTTGTCATGTTGGCTAGGTTGGTCTCGAACTCCTGACCTCAAGTGATCCTCCCACCTCGGCCTCCCAGTGTTGGGATTACAGGCGTGAGCCACCACACGCCTGGCTTTTTTTTTTTTTTTTTTTTTTTTTTTTTTTTTTTTTTTGAGATAGAGTCTAACTCTGTTTCAGGCTGGAAGTGCAGCGACGTGATCTTGGCTCACTGCAAGCTCCGCCTCCCGGGTTCACACCATTCTCCTGCCTCAGCCTCCCGAGTAGCTGGGACTACAGGTGCGTGCCACCACGCCCGGCTAATTTTTTGTATTTTTAGTAGAGAGACAGGGTTTCACCATGTTAGCCAGGATGGTCTCAATCTCCTGACCTTGTGATCCGCGGCCTTGGCCTCCCAAAGTGCTGGGATTACAGGCGTGAGCCACCACGCACTGCCTAACTGCTTTTAACTGTACAAATAATAAAATACTCTTGGATGGAGTCTAAGGTAGAACTGACTGTGCTCTTAATAGTGTCTGAAATTTATATGGTACTTACTAGACTCTTCACAGGATCTCTGTGGCTCTTGAAATAGCAGGGGCTGGGTGTGATGGCTCACACCTGTAGTCCCAACACTTTGGGAGGCCAAGGCGGGAGAATTGCTTGAGGCTAGAAGTTCAAGACAAGCCCTGAAAACATAGACCCCCATCTCTACAGAAAATTTAAAAATTGGCTGTGTCTGATGGCAACTGCCTGTAGTCCCAGCTACTCAGGAGGCTGAAGTGGGAGGATCACTTGAGCCTGGGAGGTGGAGGCTACAGTGAGCTGTGGTTGTGCCATTCTGCACTCCAGCCAGGATGACAGCAAGACCCTGTCTCAAAAAAAAAAAAGAGAAAGAAACAGAAGCAGGGATGTACTTGAAGGGATATGTGTGTGTTCATGTGGGTACATTGGATGCTTGGTGTTGGCTGGTAATTTTGAATGCTTCACATGCATTATGCCATTAATTCTCGTACACCTGACAGATGCAGGTCCCTAAGGCTGATTAGCTCATTGTGAGTGAAGAGTCTAGAACCAGACTCCCTGAGTGCAAGTCTAACCTCTTCTTTGGCTCTTCATTTGTAAAATGGGGATAATAACAGCATCTACCTCACAGACTATTAAATAATCTAATCTCTTCAAAGACCGTAAACCATGCCTAGCATAGATAATAAGTATGAGCTCTTTATTATTACTACCTGCTCCTACTACTCTACTACTCTTGCTATTTATTTTTATTTTATTTTATTTTTTTGAGATGGAGTCTCGCTCTGTCGCCTAGGCTGGAGTGCAATGGTGCAATCTTGGCTCACTGCAAGCTCCGCCTCCCGGGTTCACGCCATTCTCCTGCCTCAGCCTCCCGAGTAACTGGGACTACAGGCACCCGCCACCACGCCCGGCTAATTTTTTGTATTTTTAGTAGAGACGGGGTTTCACCGTGTTAAGCCAGGATGGTCTTGATCTCCTGACCTCGTGATCCGCCCGCCTCAGCCTCCCAAAGTGCTGGGATTACAGGCGTGAGCCACTGCGCCCGGCCTCTTACTTATTTATGTGTTGAGACAGAGTCTTGTTCTGTCACCCAGGCTGGAGTGTAATGGTGCAGTCATAGCTCGCTGCAGCTTCTAACTCCTGGGCTCAAGTAATGCTCCTGCCTCAGCCTCTTGAGTATCTGGGACCGCAGGTGTGTGCCACCATGCCCAGCTAATTTTTTGTCTGTTTAGTAGAGACAGGGTTTTGATATGTTGGACAGGCAGGTCTCCAAGTGATCTGCCTGCCTTGGCCTCCCAAAGTGCTGGGATTACAGGTCTGAGCCACCACGCCTGGTGGATTTATTATTTTTAATTTGGCAAGTCTGTAAGCCCTTTTTTGTTCCTTTTTTTTCAAGGGGCCAGAGGCAGAGGCCTTTGTCATTTTCTGTGTGTCCAGGGAAGTGTGCAGGATGTAAGCCACAGATTAGGACTGGGAGGAAGAGTGTGTGGTTGTTGTGACAACGGTCCAAAGGAAGGAAGCTTCCGAATTTACTTGAGATTATAAAAATAAATTTAAACCAGGTATCTCTGTGTAATCAAAAGGTTTCTGTAAAACAAAGATGGAGTGTATGTGTGTGTCTGTATACTTGTAATTTGAAAAGACATTCAGAATAGTAACTTTTGGGACAGTACAGACTACAAAAATTACAACATGATAGAACCTTCTTAACTACTAAGAATATAGAAAGAAAAATAAGGCCAGGTGTGGTGGCTCACACCTGTAATCACAGCACTTTGGGAGGCTGAGGCGGGTGGATCACGAGGCCAGGAGTTGGAGACCAGCCTGGCCAACATGCCAAAATCCTGTCTCTACTAAAAATACAAAATTTAGCTGGGTATGGTGTTGCACATCTGTGATCTCAGCTACTTGGGAGGCTGAGGCAGAAAAATCACTTGAACACGGGAGGTAGAGGTTGCAGTGAACTGAGATTGCGCTACTGCTCTCCAGCCTGGGTGACAGAGCAAGATTCTGTCTCCAAAAAAAAGGCTGGGCTCAGTGGCTCACACCTGTAATCCCAGCACTTTGGGAGGCCGAGGCAGGCAGATCACAAGGTCACGAGATCGAGACCATCCTGGCTAACAAGGTGAAATTCCATCTCTACTGAAAATAGAAAAAATTAGCGGGGTGTGGTGGCATGTGCCTGTAGTCCCAGCTACTGAGGAGGCTGAGGCAGGAGAATTGCTTGAACTTGGGAGGCAGAGGTTGCAGTGTGCTGAGATCCTGCCACTGCACTCCAGCCTGGGCAACAGAGCAAGACTTCATCTCCAAAAAAAAAAAAAAAAAAAAATGTAGGGGCCGGGCATGGTGGCTCATGCTTGTAATCCCAGCACTTTGGGAGGCCAAGGTGCGTGGATCACCCGAGGTCAGGAGTTCAAGACCAGCCTGGCCAACATGGTGAAACCCCTTCCCTACTAAAAATAAAAAAAAAAAAAATTACCTGGGCGTGGTAGTGGGCGCCTGTAATCCCAGCTACTCGGGAGGCTGAGGCAGGAGAATCACCTGAACCTGGGAGGCAGAGGTTGCAGTGAGCTAAGATCGCGCTGTTGCACTCCAGCCTGGGCAACAAGAGCAAAACTTGTCTCATAAAAAAGGAAAATAATTTATTACAGAGGAGAGTGGTTTATTAAGAAGTTTGACAGGCGCTGGCTTAGAGTAAGATTTTTCTCTTAATTTTCTTTCTCTCTTAAGGTATCCAAGCCCTCCAATGGGATCTGTCTCAGCACCCAACCTGCCTACAGCAGAAGATAACCTGGAATATGTACGGACTCTGTATGATTTTCCTGGGAATGATGCCGAAGACCTGCCCTTTAAAAAGGGTGAGATCCTAGTGATAATAGAGAAGCCTGAAGAACAGTGGTGGAGTGCCCGGAACAAGGATGGCCGGGTTGGGATGATTCCTGTCCCTTATGTCGAAAAGCTTGTGAGATCCTCACCACACGGAAAGCATGGAAATAGGAATTCCAACAGTTATGGGATCCCAGAACCTGCTCATGCATATGCTCAACCTCAGACCACAACTCCTCTACCTGCAGTTTCCGGTTCTCCTGGGGCAGCAATCACCCCTTTGCCATCCACACAGAATGGACCTGTCTTTGCGAAAGCAATCCAGAAAAGAGTACCCTGTGCTTATGACAAGACTGCCTTGGCATTAGAGGTAAAATCTGTTCAGATTAGCTTTTTGGGTCCTTTGACATTTGGTTTTAATTTTTAGTTTTAGTTTAGTTTCTGCTCATTTAAGCTTATATTCATGGAATTAGAGCACTGGATGATTTTGGAAGATATGCACTGTTAGCATTTCATTTTTAAATTTTTTTTATAGAGACGAGGTCTCTGTAATTTTAAAAGAGTTTGCCCAGGCTGATCTCGAGGTCCTGGCCTCAAGCAATCCTCCTACCGCGACCTCCCAAAGTACTGGGATTACAGATGTGAGCCACCATGCCTGGCCCATTATTAGTGTTTCACAGCTTGTTTTGTTCTGTCCTATTCCTTGTTTGCCCCAAATTCTCAGCCTCCTTGCTCTTTTTTGTTCCCAAAGCCTAACAGATTTAGTTTTGCAGTCGTTGGTTTTTCTTCCAGTAAGGAAAGATAATTAAGGAAGACCCATGACCTAGAGGCAAAATCAGCATACAGATACATAGCTACTTGTATGGTTCTGTATTTCTAACATTGGAATCAGTTGAGAAATACGAAAATGTCTTAGAATTTCTCTTGAGCTTGGTAGAGGAATGATTTTTTTTTTTTTTTTTTTTTTTTTTTTTTTTTTTTTTTTTTGAGACGGAGTCTCGCTCTGTCGCCCAGGCTGGAGTGCAGTGGTACAATCTCCGCTCACTGCAAGCTCCGCCTCCTGGGTTCACACCTCCCAAGTAGCTGGAACTACAGGCACCCACCACCATGCCTGGCTAATTTTTTTGTATTTTCAGTAGAGACGAGGTTTCACCGTATTAGCCAGGATGGTCTCGATCTCCTGACCGCATGATCTGCCTGCCTTGGCCACCCAAATTGCTGGGATTACAGGTGTGAGGCACTGCACCTGACCCAGGAATGATTTTTTTTGAGATGGCATCTTGCTTTGTCACCCAGGCTCCAGCACAGTGGCATGATCTTGGCTCATTGCAACCTCTGCCTCCTGGGTTCAAATGATTATCCTGCCTCAGCCTCCTGAGTAGCTGGGATTACAGGTGCCTGCCACCATGCCCATCGAATTTTTGTATTTTTAGTAGAGATGGGGTTTCACCATGTTGGCCAGGCTGGTTTTGAACTCCTGACCTCAGGCGATCTGCCTGCCTTGGCCTCCCAAAGTGCTGGGATTACAGACATGTGTGACCACGCCCAGCCATAGAGGAATGATTTTAAAATACATCAGCCCTTGCTTGTTACGGATTTTGTAAATTAGAATAGCATGAAATAGAACTTGAACATTTTAATTACCAAGTCATTTTCTTTTCTTTTTTTTTTTTTTGAGACAGGGTCTCGCTCTATTGCCTTGTTGCCTAAGCTGGAGTGCAGTGACGTGATCTTGGCTCACTGCAACCTCCGCTTCCTGAGTTCAAGTGATTCTGCTGCCTCGGCCTCCCGAGTAGTGGGGACTACAGGCACGCACCACCCTGCCCGACTAATTTTTGTATTTTTAGTAGAGATGGAGTTTCACCATGTTGACCAGGCTGGTCTCGAATTCCTGACCTCAGGTGACCCGCCCGTCTCAGCCCCCAAGTGCTGGGATTACAGGCACGAGCCACTGCACTTGGCCAAGTCATTTTCTTCTAACTAAATACTACTTTTTAAAAAGACTCTTTCTCAGCTGGGCATGGTGGCTCATGCCTGTAATCCCAGCACTTTGGGAGGGCGAGGCTGGTGGATAACTTGAGGTCTGGAGTTTGAGACCAGCCTGGCCAACATGGTGAAACCCCATCTCTACCAAAAAATACAAAAATTAGCCAGACGTGGTGGGCATGCACCTGTAGCCTCAGCTACTCAGGAGACTGAGGTGGAACAATCTCTTGAACCAGGGAATTCGAGGTTGCAGTGAGCCGAGATCATGCCACTGCATTTAAGCCTGGGCAATAGGATGAGACCCTATCTCAAAAAAAGGGGGGAGAATGTTGAGAGAGACCCTAAGTGCATTTCAGAAGGATGAAGTAAGGGACCCTGTTGCTTCAAAAAAACCAAATCCTGACTTACCAAACAGCCTGCCCACAGATAAAAGTTAGCTAGAATTGGTTTCATGGGTATTTTTCCATAGGTTGTCCTCAGTGTTTTTTTGTTTTTGTTTTTGTTTTGTTTTGAGATGGAGTTTCGCTCTTGTTGCCCAGGCTGGAGTGCAATGGCATGATCTTGGTTCACTGCAACCTCCGCCTCCTGGATTCAAGCCATTCTCCTGCCTCAGCCTCCGGAGTAGCTGGGATTACAGACATGCGCCACCATGCCCAGCTAATTTTTTTGTATTTTTAGTAGAGATGGGGTTTCTCCATGTTGGTCAGGCTGGTCTCAAACTCCTGACCTCAGGTGATCTGCCCTCCTCGGCCTCCCAAAGTGCTGGGATTACAGGCGTGAGCCACCATGCCTGGCCCTCAAGTTTTTCTTTGGACCAGTAGTAGTATCTGAATGAACTGCACCTGAAGGTTTGTTTCAATGTTTGGTTTTTGCCTCCCTTTCATGTTGGCTATAAAGAAAAGGAGCATTTGAGGCTGTGATGGGGGTCAGGGACTGAGAGGCTCCAGGTCTGAGGAGGCTGCCTCCACAGATAGGAGTGCTGGCTGAGCAGAGCAGGCCTTCCAGCTTTCTTTCCTTTTTTTTTTTTTTGAGATGGAGTCTCATTTGTTGCCCAAGCTGGAGTGCAGTTGATATAATCTCAGCTCACTGCAACCTCTGCCTCCTGGGCTCAAGTGATTCTTCTGCCTCAGCCTCTCAAGTAGCTGGGATTACAGGTGCCCACCACCATACCCGACTGTTTTTAGTAGAGACAGGGTTTCACTACGTTGGCCAGGCTGGTCTTGAACTCCTGGCCTCTGATCGTCTGCCCGCCTCGGCCTCCCAAAGTGCTGGGATTACAGGCGTGAGCCGCTGCGCCTGGCCAGGCCTTCCAGCTTTCTCACCCACACACAGACCTGCCTAGGCCCAGGTGCATGCCGCTGGCCTGGTCTACACCTCAGCACCTTAGAATAACACGAGGTGCTCTGGGCTGTTAATACCCTGTAGCATGCATTGTGTTTTCAGCCTTTTGAGTCATTTTCACGTCTGTCATAGCATCGGATTGGGGAGCTAGGAGTCAGAGTGGATGTGACTCGTGTGTGTTTGGCAGGTGCTCGTTGAGAATCTTGAAGGTCGAGGCTCCCAGTCAGAATTTTAGGTACCTGCCTGTTGACCTCTGGCTCTAGGATGTGTGTTTTAGAAACCTGTATCTAGTGTGCATGCATGTGTGCTCATTGGAGCGAGTACTAGGAGGTTGTAGGGAGGAACACCAGATATTGCAGAAGGGATCACTTACAGCTTGGTGAGTGGGTGGATAAGTAGGTGCCCGAGAGAGGTCAGGAGCAGGAGGAAGGAAGCCTGGTTAATGATTGTGTATTTTAAGATAACCTACATACTTGGCCATTACATAGCTCCTAGTCTCTCTGGCCCCAGAGAGAGGTTCTCCACACCTGAGCCTCATGACACTAACCCAGCCAGCTGAGCTTCAGCCAAGGGTTTGTTTGGTGTTTGACTGAGAGAGAATGTAAATAGGACCTGAGAAATAGACCTTTTTACCAAATTCCATTTAGTGGTATTTCGCTTTCTGTATATTTAAATGAAACTTAGGTTATGGCATAAGTAAATTTTTTTTTTTGAGACTGAGTCTCTGTCACTCAGGCTGGAGTGCAGTGGCACGATCTCCACTCACTGCAACCTCCACCTCACAGATTTAAGTGATTCTCGTGCCTCAGCCTCCTGAGTAGCTGGGGTAAATGTTTTTGTGATTGTTATCTTAAACTATTACTAGGATAGTGGTGCCTGTCTGATCTTGTTAAAAACAACTCTTGGGACTTTTGCAATTAGGTTACTGGGAAAAGTATTAAAATTAAAATGAGAAACAGACAAGTAGGACAAAATGTGCCAATAATTGAAGCTTTGTTATTCCCCTAGATAGTATTACAGAGAACGACGATGGTTTAGGTGACTTTATTCCTTAAATTATTTTACAATTTTTTTAATCTTGATTTTCAAAAGAGGAGTCCTGTAAGTAAAGAGATATTTTAAAACCAGTCTGTGTTTAGCTATTTTCTTTTCTTGCTGACTTTTCTGCAAGAAGAGAGTTGATCCTGAGATTTGATTTGAAGGGGAATATGTGGTATCTGTAAGGCGAGTAGAGCTTGTGTGATGAGACTAACGTCACTGAATAGCTGTAGATAGGTGAGCATGCTGGGCAAAGGGCAAAAGTGGCAAAAGACAGCCAGGGCAGTGGGCTGTTGCCATATCACGAAGGGCTGAGCCGAGGAGATTAACAATTTTCTTGCATTGCTTTCATTTGAGTCATGAAACAGCCAGTTTCTCACAACTGACAAGGTCAGGTTTACAGGCAATTTCTTTTATTTATTAATTTTTTTATATATGCTTTTATTTTTCCATGATTACAAACACAACTGAATATCAAATGCACAAAGTAAGAATTATACGGGGAAAAAAATCAGATACGTTCATATATATATCACCTTTTCAAGGCTATTTCCATCCAGAATAACCTTGGTTTGCCAGGGCCAATAGAAAGAAGTCACAAAATCGCCTTTAGTCAAATTTGTGTGTTTGCTTTCTTCTATAATTCCAGTACCTCCACCATCAACGACTTGAGATAGCTGCCAAGGTGTTATATAATCAGTGCCAGTGTCTTCATTCATTCTACAATGAAGGCTGTCACTTCACACTTGGAAGGTTGCACAGTGGCCAGGCAGAGGCGCTCCTCACTTCCCAGACGGGGCGGCCGGGCAGAGGCGCTCCTCACATCCCAGACGGGGTGGCCGGGCAGAGGCGCTCATCACTTCCCAGACGGGGCGGCCGGGTAGAGGCGCTCCTCACTTCCCAGACAATGGGCGGCTGGGCAGAGGCGCTCCTCACTTCCTAGACGGGGTGGCGGCCGGGCAGAGGCGCTCCTCACATCCCAGACAATGGGTGGCCGGGCAGAGGCGCTCCTCACTTCCCAGACGGGGTGGCTGGGCAGAGGTGCTCACTTCCCAGACGGGGCGGCCGGGCAGAGGCGCTCCTCACATCCCAGACAATGGGTGGCCGGGCAGAGGCGCTCCTCACTTACCAGACGGGGTGGCTGGGCAGAGGTGCTCACTTCCCAGACGGGGCGGCCGGGCAGAGGCGCTCCTCAGTTCCCAGACGGGGCGGCCGGGCAGAGGCGCTCCTCAGTTCCCAGACGGGGCGGCCGGGCAGAGGCGCTCCTCACTTCCTACACGGGGTGGCGGCCAGGCAGAGGCGCTCCTCACATCCCAGACGGGGCGGCCAGGCAGAGGCGCTCCTCACATCCCAGACGATGGGCGGCCGGGCAGAGGCGCTCCTCACATCCCAGACGATGGGCGGCCAGGCAGAGACGCTCCTCACTTCCTAGATGGGGTGGCGGCCGGGCAGAGGCGCTCCTCACTTCCCAGACGATGGGCAGCCGGGCAGAGGCGCTCCTCACTTCCCAGACGAGGCAGCCGGGCAGAGACGCTCCTCACTTCCCAGACGATGGGCGGCCGGGCAGAGGCGCTCCTCACTTCCTAGACGGGGTGGCGGCCGGGCAGAGGCTGTAATCTCAGCACTTTGGGAGGCCAAGGCAGGCGGCTGGGAGGTGGAGGTTGTAGCGAGCTGAGATCACGCCACTGCACTCCAGCCTGGGCAACATTGAGCATTGAGTGAGCGAGACTCCGTCTGTAATCCCAGCACTTCGGGAGGCCGAGGCGGGCAGATCACTCGAGGTCAGGAGTTGGAGACCAGCCTGACCAACACGGCGAAACCCCGTGTCCACCAAAAATACAAAAACCAGCCAGGCGTGGTGGTGTGCGCCTGCAATCCCAGGCACTCTGCAGGCCGAGGCAGGAGAATCACGGGAGCCCGAGGCAGGGAGGTTCCAGTGAGCCGAGATTATGCCGCCGCACCCCAGCCTGGGCAACAGAGGGAGCCCATCTCAACAAAGAAAGAGAGAGGGCGGGAGGGAGGGAGGGAAACACATCTTTAGAAATAGCACAACTATTAGGAACTCGTAATGAAACTCAAGTCCTGGATGTGCTGCAGATGCATCCCAATAATCAGGGTGGCCTCAAAACCCTGTCTGTCCTCTATAGCACTTTTATAAATGGCCTGCGACATTCACTGAGTGAGATCGAATTTTTCTGTCTTCAAACATCACCACTGATTTCTGTGGATATCCTTAGGGTGACACTCTGATGTAGGGGAGGAAGGGGTTGATGTGTCCGGAGAGCACGGCAACCACGTAGGAGATAATGAAGGCGGCTGACGACCAGGTCACCAAGAGGAAGGGGAGGAAAGCCATTCCCTTCAGGAAGCGCAGCATTGCCCCGCCGTCACCTACGGAGTGCTGTGCCTACGGAGTGCGACGCCCGGGCGTCGGGTTGCTCCGGGCTGCCTGGAGGCGGCGCTATTTATTAATTTTTAAATTTAGAGCAAATGCTTGACTGTCATGTAATAATATCATTCTCATTCATTTGCATTCCAGTTTGCTTTTCTGACTAAAAGGGAAGAAATATCTTAGCAACTTTAGAATTGTACTTAACCCTGGGTACACACACCCATGACTATTTGTATGAAAATTTGTATTTAAGTGTCTAAATGCAGCCTCACCTGTGCTTTTCCCCCATGGTATGGCATAAGAAAACAATTGGTGACACAAGCTGGGAATCTGTGGGAATTGAAGTCAGTGGAACAGATCGTGTAGGAGGAAAAATAGTTTCCCAGGCTTACAAGTGAGACAAAGTGATTTGGGATGGAATTGATATAAATCAAGCAGAAAGGTTGAATTGATACCTTAGGTCATTTAGTTCAGTTATTTTCCCAGTGCTTTTAGCCCTCTTCAGTCTAACTCCATGGCCCTCCAGTCTCAACTTGGACACCTCCAAAAAAAACATTCACTTCAACAAAAGTTTATTGAGTGCCTATTATGTGACAGGCTAGGAACTTGGGATACAGTAGTGAACAAAACAAAGATGTCTTTCCTGTGGTACATCTGGAACATAAGTTTCTTTTTTTTTTTTTTTTTTTTGAGACAGAGTCTTGCTCTGTCTCCCAGGCTGGAGTGCAGTGGCGCCATCTCAGCTCACTGCAAGCTCCGCCTCCCGGGTTCACGCCATTATCCTGACTCAGCCTCCCGAGTAGCTGGGACTACAGGCACCTGCCACTGCGCCTGGCTAATTTTTTTTTGTATTTTTTAGTAGAGACGGGGTTTTTCACCATGTTAGCCAGGATGGTCTCCATCTCCTGACCTCGTGATCCGCCCGCCTCGGCCTCCCAAAATGCTGGGATTACAGGCGTGACCCACCGCGCCTGGCCCATAACAGTTTCATGAGGTGGTCTGTCTCATGTTGTATGGCTCTGGTAGCTGACATATCTTGTGTTCAGACTCTCCACCAGGGAGAAAGAAGCCACAGCCAGTCCCCTTCTTGTGTTTGCCTAGCCCAGTGTGTGGACTTAAGTGCATGGCCCCATAGTTGTCCCTCTTGAGTTGTGTTGTTGTTGTTGGTTTGGTTTTTATTGGTCTTGTCATACCATCTGCGTACATCTCTGAATCCTTTTTTTTTTTTTTTTTTTTTTTTGAGATGAAGTCTCGCTCTTGTCGCCCAGGCTAGGGTGCAATGGCGTGATCTCGGCTCACTGCACCCTCTACCTCCCAGGTTCAAATGATTCTCCTGCCTCAGCCTCCTGAGTAGCTGGGATTACAGGCGCCTGCCAACCACGCCTGGCTAATTTTTGTATTTTTAGTAGAGAAAGGGTTTCACCATGTTGGCCAGGCTGGTCTCAAACTCCTAACCTCAGGCAATCCACCCGCCTCAGCCTCCCAAAGTGCTGGGATTATAGGCATGAGCCACCACACCCAGCCTCTGAATCTTTTAAAATCCTGGTTATGTCATCTAGCATATTCATTACCCTCCAGTTTCCTAACTGCAGGTTTTGTAAAAGCACCAACAGATCTTTGTACTAAAGTCCTTCTATGCAGCCTCTCCAGATCTGCCTCTTATATCTATAAAAAGACAGTGAGGTTGATCTGGCGTGACTTGTTCTTGGTGGGCTCATGCTGCTTCCAGATGCTCCACTTCCCATTCTAAATCCTCACAAACCATCTGTTAGCTAGTCGCATCCAGAATTTTGTCTGGGTTTCATTTCAAGCTCACTGTTTTACATTTTATGGAATTTGCCATCTTTTGACAAAAAACGAGAGAGTTGACCCTTCCTAAGTCTTCCAGTGTCCTATGATGTAATTTCTCTGTGACAGGAGACTAGTCTTACTCTTACTCCTGCTCGCCAGTGTGTTTGGTCAGCTCTTAAGAACACCCTTTCCTCATCTTTGGTGCTCTTTTTTTTTTTTTTTTTTTTGGCATTTTTTTTCTTAGTGATACTCAGCGTTCTTTGAGCTTACTAGCATCCTCAACATTCTTGCTCTTCGTTCCCATAATTGCTCTGTGTCATCTGTGATTGCGTTTTTATAATTTCTTCTTGGATTGTCTTTGTCCCATTTCAAAACCTGTAGTAATTTGGATTACATCTGGTCTCTGTGTCTTTTGAATTGGCCTTCCCAAGGGCCCATGGTACAACTTCCTTTACTGACTGACGTGGAATTAGCAGATTCCCACTTTACCAATTGGTTTTGCTTCATTGCTTAGAATTAAATTTGTATTAGCATTTTCTTCATTGCTGCTTCTGCTTGCTGAGGTGAAGTAATCTGCAAAGTAAGTTTAGGTTTCAGTAATACTGATTGGACTTTGTAATCTCTTAGGGATCATCATGAGTTCCTCCTGCTGGGTGGCCTGCAGTGCTGTTGGGCCTGTATGTGTTCATCGTGAAGCATCTGACTCAGCCCTGGGGGTCCATGCGGCAAGCTTACAGCCTCCCATTGTAATGGGGCTTCTGTCCCTCACCTCACGTCACATTCTAGCACGTGAAGCCTTCTTACCAAGGCTTCCCAGAAAGGCCCACAAGTTAGCATTCACCTTAAGCAAGAATCTCAGGTGTGTCCTACCCATGCCGTGGTGGTGTGTGGATGTCTGGTGCCCGAGGAATCATTTCCACTCGCCTCCTTGGACCTTTCATCAGGACTGACCAGGATCCTCCTCCACCCTTCTGTCTTTGACATTGTGTCAGTTGTCCTTCATAGCATCTCAGCTTTATTTCTTCAGTACCAAAAGTGCATTTTTCCTTGATTATAATACCATGCAAACATAGGAATCTTTAGAAAGTCCTTCAGAATTTTAGAAGATTCTCGTATTTAAAAATATATAAATATATGTGTTTGTGTATGTGTATATGTATATTTTTATATATATATATATTTTTGTTGTTGTTGTTGTTGTTGAGATGGAGTCTTGCTCTGTCGCCCAGGCTGGAGTGCAGTGGCGTGATATCAGCCCACTGCAACCTCTGCCTCCTGGGTTCAAGCAGTTCTCTGCCTCAGCCTCCCGAGTAGCTGGGATTACTGGTGCCTGCCACCAGGCCGGGCTTTTTTTTGTATTTTTAGTAGAGATGGGGTTTCACCACCTTGGCCAGGCTGGTCTTGAACTCCTGACCACATGAGCCATTGCGCCCAGCCCAGAAAAAAATATTTTTAAAAGGTTTTTGTTCCTCTTTCCTAATGTGTAAATTAAATGAGAATGCCATGGAATTGGGGCCCTGGTGTGGTTCAGGCAGGGCCTGTCCCATCCTGGTCATTAGGCTGACCTCTGTTTTCTGTGATAGCTGTTTTCTGGTGGTAGCTGTTGAGTGAGAAGAACCATCAGCTAGGGGTTCACAGAGAGAAGTTTATTCTCATGACTACCCCCACACTAAGAGCTTGAGGTTTATATAATTTGCCAACAATCTACCTTCTGTCTATGAATTTACCTATTCTAGGTACCTGATATAAGTAAAATGATACAATATTTGTCCTTTGGGTCTGAATTATTTCATTGGGTACAATGTTTTCAGAGTTCATCCAGATTGTAGCATATATCAAAACTTCATTCCTTGTCCCAGCATGAGGTGGCTCACACCTGTAATCCCAGTTCTTTGAAAAGCCAAGGTGGGAAGATTACTTGAGGCAAGGAGTTTGAGACCAGCCTGGGCAACATAGTGAGACTCCATCTGTACAGGAAATTAAGATAAAGACTTCATTCCTTTAGGGCTGAATAATATTCCATTGTTATGTATATATCATGTTTTGTTAATCCATTTATCTCTTGATAGATACTTGAGTTGTTTTTGTTATTTTGGCTATAGTGAATAATGCTGCAGTGGACATGACACACAAATGTTTGAGTCCTTGCTTTCAGTTATTTTGGTTATATGTCTCGGAGTGGATTTCTGGGTCAAATGGGTAATTCTGTGTTTAGCTTTTTTTTTTTTTTTTTTTTTTTTGAGATGGAGTTCTGCTCTGTTGCCCAGGCTGGAGGTGCAGTGGCACAATCTCGGCTCACTGCAACCTCCATCTCCTGGGTTCAAGCGATTTCTCCTGCCTCAGCCTCCCGAGTAGCTGGGATTACAGGCGTGTGCCACCACACCTGGCTAATTTTTGTATTTTTTAGTAGAGACAGGGTTTTGCCATGTTAGCCAGGCTTCGAACTCCTGACCTCAACTGATCGCTCACCTCAGCCTCCCAAAATGCTGTGATTATAGGCATGAGCCTCCTATGTTTAGCTTTTTGAGGAACTGTCAAACTATTTTCCATAGCAGCTGTACCATATTCCATTCCAGCCAGCAGTATATAAGGGCTCCCTTCTTCACTGCCAAAAAAAATTCTTCCACATCCTCATCAACACTTATTATTTTCCGTATTTTTTATTATAGCCATCTTAGTAGGTGTGAAGTGGTATGTCATTGTGGTTTTGATTTGCATGTTCCTAGTGACTGATGTTGAGCATCTTTTCATATTGGCTGTTGGCAAATCTTTGGATAAATATTTTCAAGTTCTTTGCCCATTTTTTAATCGAGTTATTTGGGCGTTTTTGTTTGTTTTTTATTTTATTTTATATTTTTTGAGACAGAGTCTCACTCTGTCGCCCTGGCTGGAGTACAATGGCACGCATGATCTCGACTCACTGCAACTTCTGCCTCCCAGATTCAAGCGATTCTCCTGCCTCAGCCTCCCAAGTAGCCAGGATTACAGGCACTCACCACCATACCCCACTAATTTTTTGTATTTTTAGTAGAGATGGTGTTTTGCCACGTTGGCCAGGCTCTTCTGGACTCCTAAACTGAGGTGATCCGCCCGCCTTGGCCTCCCAAAGTGCCGGGATTACAGGCGTGAGCCACCATGCCTGACCTTAGTTATTGTATTTAGGCTGTTGTTCCATTTTAAATGACTTTTTGTGTATAGTGTGAGATAAGGTTTCAGAGTCTTTCTTTTGCGTGTGGAAATTGGTGCAGTTGTCCCAGCAAGGTTATTCTTTCTCTGTTGAATGGACTTGGCACCCTAGTGAAAAATCAGTTGGCCAAGCTGGGTGTGGTGGTGCATATCTGTAATCTCAGGTACCCTGGAGACTGAGGTGGGAAGATTGCTTGAGCCTAGGAGTTGAAGATCAGCCTGGGCTACATAATGAGACTCCCACGTGTTAAAAAAAAAAAAACACTTGATCATAAATGTGTGGGTTTATTTTTGAACTCTCAGTTCTATTTCATTGTTCTGTATGTCTCTCCATATGCCAGCACCACACTGTTGATTACTATAGCTTTTTGTAGTAATTTCGAAGTCAAGGAAGTGTAAGTCCTCTAACTTTGATGCTTTTCAAGGTTGTTGTGGCTATTCAGGTTCCTTGCAATTCTATATGAATTTGAGGATTGGTTTTCCCATTTCTGCAAAAAAAAAAAAAAGGCTATTAGAATTTTGATAGGGATTTTGTTGAATTTGTAGATCACTTTAGGTAGTATTAGCTTTTTTTTTTTTTTTTTTTTTTTTTTTTTTTTTTTTTTGAGACGGAGTCTCGCTCTGTCGCCCAGGCTGGAGTGCAGTGGCGCAATCTCGGCTCACTGCAAGCTCCGCTTCCCGGGTTCACGCCATTCTCCTGCCTCAGCCTCTCCGAGTAGCTGGGACTACAGGCGCCTGCCACCACGCCCGGCTAATTTTTTGTATTTTTAGTAGAGACGGGGTTTCACCATGGTCTCGATCTCCTGACCTTGTGATCCGCCCGCCTCGGCCTCCCAAAGTGCTGGGATTACAAGCGTGAGCCACTGCGCCCGGACTGCCGTTTTTTTTTTTTTTTTCTTTTTATGAGACAGGGTCTCACTGTGTTGCCCAGACTGGTCTCAAACTCCTGGGCTCAAGTGATCCTCCTGTCTCAGCCTCCCAAAAGTGCTGGAATTACAGGTGTGAGCCACTGCGCCTAGCCAGTATTAATATCTTAATAATAAGTCTTTCCATCCATTAACACAAATGTTTTTGCATTTATTTAGGTCTTTAATAATTTTTGGTATGCAAGTCTTTCACCATGGTTAAATTATTCTCGGTTTTGTTTTGTTTTGTTTTGTTTAGACAGTCTTGCTTTGTCACCAGGCTGGAGTGCAGTGGCGCAATCTCGGCTCACTGCAACCTCCGCCTCCCCGGTTCAAGCGATTCTCCTGCCTCAGCCTCCCAAGTAGCTGGGACTACAGGCGCCTGCTACCACGCCTGGCTAATTTTTTGTATTTTTAGTAGAGACAGGGTTTCACGGTGTTAGCCAGGATGGTCTCGATCTCCTGACCTCGTGATCCGCCTGCCTTGGCCTCCCAAAGTGCTGGGATTACAGATGTGAGCCACCATGCCCGGCTTGGAATTACTTTCTTAATTATGGAACCAAAAAACTGTTGTGACGACCAGTGCTTGGGCCCTCCAGTGCCTTGACTGCTCTTTGAATCAAGTGCCAGATGCCAGTCAGTAGAGTCATTTCTTGGACAACACTCTGGACAAGTAGGGCTGTAGGAAACTATTGCCAGCAACAAGAGGTACCCTCTTGCCATTTAACTCTTGATAGACATAAAAGGGCTGACTAGTGTCCCTGGCATATGTGTTTTAGAGTTAATTTGTCCACTCCCCAGGTGCTAAGTGCGGCCAGCCACAAAAATAGTATTTTGACAGTTCTAATAATGACTAGGATTGTCCTGTTCCATAGGGTGAAAATTAATAAAGATGATGCATTAGGTATGTGCTTCCTCTTAATCTGTTGATAAGGGTCAGCCACATCTTCCAGGTGTAGTTTGCCCCTTGAACTGAGTTGGTATCTACCCACATCAAGATTGATCTGTCCTGTAAGACTATACTTTCAGGGATTATTTCTATAGTTCATTACTAAAAAAGTTTCTCTGAAGGTGTAGAGCACCTCCCCCCCCCAAAAAAAAAAAAAACAGATTGATCTGCCCTCCAAACTGAGTGCTTCTTTGAGCTGGATCCGTGTACCATGAACCCAGAGGAAGAGCACCACACCAGAATAGGGAGTGATGAGGGAAACAGCAAGATGGCTGCCAAGCTACCAACCATTTTAGGATCTGAGCACAAGCACTGTTCGGTAGAGCCATGGAAGAAGCTGGTCCATAGCCAGGCCTGTAAGTGGACAGCAGGCTGCATAACAGCCAGGATATCTTTTCTGTGTTGAGATAGAAAACAGCATGAAGAATGATGATGGTGTTTTAGCATGTGGAAACTCCTGCAAGGCCACAATGAGGCACTAATGGTCAAGAGGCCACCAGAAGTCTGTCAGCCATTCTCTTCCTAGGCTGCTCCTTGACCTACTTCTGCTGGTCCAGGTTCCCTCTGTCTAAGCAGTAGCTCCTTGATCCTGTGCTCTGCAGCATTGATTTAGTAGTGTTTTTCTGCCACTTGCTGCTTTAATGTGTTTTCTCTCTCTCTGTCTCTCTTTTTTTTTTTTTTCAATAGAAGCTAGGTCTCACTATGTCCCTCAGGCTGGTCTTGAGCATGTGGCCTCAAGTGATCCTCCCACCTTGGCTTCCCAAAATGCTGGGATTACAGGTGTGAGCCACTGCGCCCAGCTACACCAAGTGCAGTGACACAATTTTGGCTCACTGCAACCTCCACCTCCCAGGTTCAAGTGATTCTCCTGCCTCAGCCTCCCTAGTAGTTGGGATTTGGGATTACAGGCATCTGCCACCACGCCTGGTGATTTTTGTATTTTTTAGTAGAGACGAGGTTTTGCCATGTTGGCCATGCTGGTCTCGAACTCCTGACCTCAGGTGATCCATCTGCCTTGGCCTCCCAAAGTGTTGGGATTACAGATGTGAGCCGCTGCACCTAGCCTTTTTCTTTTCTTGTCTTTTTCTTTTTTTCTTTCTTTTTTTTTTTTTTTTTTTTTTTTTTTTGAGACAAGGTCTCGCTCTGTCACCCGGGCTGGGGTGCAGTGGTGTGATCACAGCTTACTGCACCCCTGCAACCTCTGTCTCCTGCGCTTAAACGATCTTCCCACCTCATTCTCCCAAGTAGCTGGGACTGCAGGTGCATGCCACCACGCCTGGCTCATTTTTGTATTTTAGAGACAGGGTTTCACTGTGTTGCCCACGCTGGTCTTGAACTGCTGGGCTCAAGTGATCCACCCACTTCAGCCTCCCAAAGTGCTGGGATTACAGGTGTGAGCCACTGCGCCCGGCCACTTCGTGCTTTTTACACTGTGTTATTATCTGACAAAGATTCATTGTGTATCCCACTCAAAAGACAGAAGTTTTTTAAGGATATGAACTGACTTGCCCATTTTCCATGGAGTAGATGTTCAGTAAATTTATTTAATTGATTAGGTAGGATCATGTAGAAAGTATCCTGTTGAAGACTGCCAGACTCACAAGTTAATTGGAAGGCGTGAGGTGTGAGTGTTTTTGGCAGCTTTCAATCCTTAGCCTCATCTTTAATCTTCCCGTAGTCTTCCTCGGCTGCTTAGTATCCATCACAGTAATTTTTTAGACCCCGTTTTCAGCCTGTTCCTCATTGGTTTTGAGAGGACCCTTGTTGGTGACAAGGTTGGAAATCCTCTGATATATACAGTGCTGTGCTTCTCAGTGCTAATTCCAGCTCTTCCCTTCATGCATCCAAAGGGTATGATCATTAGAGGAGGCGTGGGGTTGGGGGCTGGGTTCTCATTAGAGGGGGCATGGGGTTGGGGGCTGGGTTCTACTCAGAAATCTCTACTCAAGTAACAATCATTTAATTACTGCAAGAACCTTTCAAAGTTGGAAGGAAACTGAGACTTGGAGAACTTAAGCAGTTTGCTACAGTCATGTAGTTTCTAAAAGTGGCAGAACCAGGACATTTGTTTGGTGTCCTGCATGCTCCAAAGTTCATGGCATGGACCACTGGACTGTGCCATAAAAACCTTGTGCCCGTTTTTATTTTGAGATGTGGTCTTGCTGTGTTGCGCCGGCTGGTCTCAAACTCCTAGGCTCAAGCAGTCCTCCCACCTCAGCCTGCCAAGTACCTAGAACTACGGGCACGTACCACTATGCCTGGTTCTATATGTGTTTAAGCAGACAAAAGCTTATTTCTTACTGTCTTAGATCTTAGGTGGGTCTTATATTCAAGTAGTGTTTTTATGGACCTAAGTACACAATACAGAACCTTAGATTAGTGCTCTGCTGAACAGAGTAACACCCTGTCTACAATGGCTACCACCTGAAGGTCTTTTTTTAAAATACACCTTTTTGTGTAATTTGACGTTAACCATTCTCAGAATCGTGTTCATTTCTATCCTGTTGGGGTTAGTGGCCAAAATAGAGGGTTAGTGTCGGGGGAAGTGGGGGGGAGCTGCTTTGTGCTCAGAAGCTGTTTCTGTGTGTGTGTGTTTTGATTTTTGTTTTTTTTGAGACAGAGTCTCACTCGGTTGCCCAGTCTGGAGTGCCGTGGCATGATCACGGCTCACTGCAGCCTCAGCCTTATGGGCTCAAGCCATCCTCTCACTTCAGCCTCCTGAGTAGCTGGGACTGCAGTTATGTACCACCACACCTGACTAATTTTTCTATTTTTTAGAAGAGATGAGGTTTCACCATGTTGCCCAGGCTGGTCTCAAACTCCTGACCTCAAGTAATCCCAGGAGTTGGTTACAATGAGCTGTGATCGTGCCACTGCATTCCAGCCTGGTTGACAGACCCCGTCTATAAAAAATAAAAAATTAATGTGCATGGTGGTGCACGCCTGTAGTCACAGCTATTCAAGAGGTGGAGGTGGAAGGATCACTTGAGCCCAGGCGTTAGAGGTTACATTGAGTAGGGATCTCACCACTACACTCCAGCATGGCTAACAGAGTGAGACCCTGTGTCTAAATAATAATGTATGGGCCCTTTGGATAAGGTAGTGTTTGTGATTTAATGTAAACTGTCTTTTTCTTGTTGCAGAGAAATGCTAACTTTGTCTTCTTCATCCATACAGGTTGGTGACATCGTGAAAGTCACAAGGATGAATATAAATGGCCAATGGGAAGGCGAGGTGAACGGGCGCAAAGGGCTTTTCCCCTTTACGCACGTGAAAATCTTTGACCCTCAAAACCCAGATGAAAACGAGTGATTGCTGTTGCCCTGTTTCCTGCTGCTTTGTTGTTCTGCCTGTCCTAGTCTCCTTTGAAGTGGGAAAGCATTTTCTCTCATAGGCAAGTCACACTGCATTGCCGAAGTCCAGCTTTCTGCAGACTGGCAGTCGCACACACATTTGGAATGCACACAGCGGCTGCCTCCTGACGTTTGTATCATAGTCGTATTGTCAAAGAGTAGCCGATTTTAGAGTTCTTTTGGATCATAAACTGGAAATACTGATGGAAGCACACAAGTGGAGAGAAGTTGACGAGGAAAGGGTCTTCCTTCTCATTGCTGCCCGTTTGTACATGGGACTGATTCTGTCGTGTTCACCAGAGAAAGCTTGAGGCCATGGCGAGATACTGCATGTTTGCTGTTCTACAAAGCCGTGGCTCAGCTGCCATCTTGCTTTTCTTTGGACAACAGGAAGTGAACCTTAAGGAAGAGAGAATTCTGTCCTAAAACTCCAAAATCTGGCTTTTTTTTCTTTTGTTTTGGTTTGGTTTTGGAAAACTAATTAATTAGACTTGTGTGGGGGTTTTTTTGGTTTTTTTTTGTTTGTTCTGTTTTTTTTGAGACGGAGTCTCGCTCCGTCACCCAGGCTGGAGTGCAGTGGCGCAATCTCGCCTCCCTGCAGTCTCCGCCTCCTGAGTTCAAGTGATTCTCCTGCCTCAGCCTCCCCAGTAGCTGGGACTACAAGCGCGCACACCACGCCCAGCTAATTTTTGTATTTTTAGTAGAGACGGGGTTTCATCATGTTGACCAGGCTGGTCTCCAACTCCTGACTTCAGGTGATCCACCCGCCTCAGCCTCCCAACGTGCTGGGATTACAGCTGTGAGCCGCCGCGCCTGGCCTAGACTTGTGTGTTCTAAACAGGTTAAGTAGTAGGTTGGGTTTTTATGATAGTGCAAGGAATGACTCATGCCTCTGAGCTTATAAACTGAAGCTGCTGTAACTAAAGGAATCTGAAAAGAACAACCCTGAAGCAGAGGCCTTTATTGTCTTGGTTGCCAGTAGTACCTTGTTTTGCCATGTAGCAGACAACACACAAAATAATGCAGTTGTGGTGTGCCATGCTATGTGCACAGGCCCTTGGATTACTTTGTTTTAAAAAGCATCAGAGTTGGGGGGTACTTTAGGGAAACCTTTGCTTACCTTGTTTTGCCAGTGATAAGAGCAGTGGGTTGGAGGGCAGTTGGCCAGTTTTCTGTTCAGCTTTTCAGTGAATATACCCCTTTAAGGTTAAGACTTAAACTTCCTTAAAAAGTGGGGTTGTTCATAGAATCACTGGGCTCATTAATGAATCGTTAAACTCCACTCACTGACACCCAGACCTCCGTGCCCAGGCCCAGTCTCGCCAGGCTGCCAGAGAAAGTTGGTGCTGCCCATACTGGTCTCACAGTCTAAGTAAGTGTCTGTGATGCTCCCAAGCAAAGGAAATGCAAGCTCTGGAAATTCGTTAATGTATTTGATGTCTTAGAGTTTTAGTGACTAGGGAGACCATTAACCAGTTTATCATTAACCACTTATCAGTGTATTGATATTAAAGCATTTCCCTGTTAGCTAAAAGAGGCCTGTTCATACAAGCCAGCTGGTATATATGTGTGGTTCATCCATCATCTGCTGCACATAGCAGACTAGAATTCTGGGAACCCTGTGCAATTCAGTCTGCTCTCTCTTCTGGACCCTGGTAAAGACAAGCCTCAGCTCATAGTGAACACAGCAGACCTAGAAATGTAGCAACAGCCTAATGAGTAGCTGTCATTTACTGAGCATCTGCTGTGACTGTGGCCCTGTCTGGAGGTTCCTGGGTTTTGAGATTTAGAGCAATGCATTCTGGAGACAGAACCAGCAAAACAACCATTTTTCGATTTTTCTTTAAATCAGTATTCCATCAGGCAGATAACTGCCATATTCATGAATCTTGACAGTGTTCCTGAGACAGAATTAATGGTCAGTTGGGAAAACTATCACCATGGCTTCCCATCTGTGGTTTTCCTCTAAAAGCCTTGGAGATTAGCCCTTCCTTGCCAGTGAGAACGGTGGCCGCCTCCTGCTCTGCACGATCTGCGGCAGTTGCCGCTTCTGGTTAGGTGTGTCAGGTTGGCTCATTTTGGGTTCAGGCCTGGCGTAGCACCCACAAGTGGCAGACATATCACAGTCCCCAAACTCTGCCTAGAAACAGTATTTGCCCTTTGGCCAGTGACGTGGTTCATCCCTGCCCATGTTGAGTCGTGAGTGGAGTTTGCAGCAGAGGGAGGAATGTGTGTCTTGTTCAAGGAGGGCACAGACCCTTAGGCCTTTTTCAACCAGATTTAGCTGAAGGGCTTGACACCTTTGAATTACAGCAGTTGACTCAGCGCAAGAAGTCTGTGACCATTTTGGAAAGCAACGTTTCCTTTCAGCCCTGTCTACTGACCAATACCCCGACTCACCTTGTGTGGCGCACTTCAGAATCAGATATACCTAGAATATACCTGTGGTTTGTTTTTATAATTAATCAGCTCATTACTTCAGCCCATGAAAATGGCATCCAGGGCTGCCAGGAGATTCAGAGCTCAAAACAAGGTGAGCTTGAGTTCTGCACTCCAGATATGTGCCAAAACTAGTAAAACTTACTGACTTACAGCCTTGTCAATTTTTTTAATCAGGCAGGGATACTCTGTTTTTCACACTAAACATATGAACGCAGCACTGCTGCGTCAGCTCAGCTTCATGCCTGGGTTCCCCACTGGTCTAGGAAGACTGTTGTGCTCCATAGAGCAGTGCACATCTGACCCAGAGGGTGGGTGTTCATAACTGCTACTTGCTCTGCTCTACCATGTTTAAAGAAATATTTGGATGTTAAATTAACTCACTATGGTTTTTCACCTGGGAAGGAAACAAATTATGTACTAGAGGGCATTGACTGGTTAAAAAGTTGTGTATCCCGGGAAGGACCTGCGGTACAGGAGTCAGCCATGTCTGTGCTGTGTGGAACCACCTGACGACATGGCTAACGAGGAAGACGATGTGTTGACCGGCTGCCATTTGAGGACTTTGGTCACCCAGACTAGATACCTTCTGTGCTCATGTTTGGAAAGCTGAAAGGGAAGGACAGCTGTGCCCTCCTGGGAGCTCACGTGTCCCTGGCGCTGTGCTAGCTTTCCTTTACAGCTGTTTACAGACAAGGCAGGCCTGAGGCAGATGGCCACTGCTCTTGTGATGTTTGCTCAGAGGAATATGAACATTTTATTTTTGAAAAGGGATGATGTGGTTTTGTGCCAGGTGTTTATAATTTAATCCTTTAATATTATGGTTATTAATCTCTTAAACATGAATGAATTCTTGATTGTTTTAACACAGTACCTAAGACTAATGCTTTCTGTGGACACCACTGAGCTCTGCCTCAACTCCACCCTCTGGGACCGGAGGACTATGCCCCTGGTAACTGCTGTCGGTGTGGACACTGTGCTGGTTCTATTTTCTAAAGGAGCAGAAGGACAGGTCTCTGAGACAGGATCGTTGTCCCTACAGGAGGAACAGTGGCCTTGCTTCTTAGACGGTCTTCACTGTGTGTTTTAAAACAAAAACAACAACAACGTAAAACTCTTTTGACCTGTAACTTAAAGATCATAAACTTCAGGCAATAATATTTTCTGTGTAAGCTTTTAAAATTATTTTTGGGGATCATAGCTTGTTTTATTTTGTGCTATAAAATTAACAGTATTAAATGACTTATATTCTTAGAATACATCGAGTGTCTTTTCTTAACAGATTAGTGCCTTTTTATTTTTGTATGCCGTTTTACGTTACTGGTCCCAGCATCAAAACCCTTGTTTCCATGGCCTGTTTGTATATTGTCTCAATAAAACTTGCATCAGCCGGTGGTGGCGGCAGCTTTGGTGTTTCAGTGTCTCCTCAGTCCGCTCCCACTAGCCTCCTGGCAGTTCAGCAGTGGTGAAATCTCTGATGCTCCTCAGAGACCCCTTAGTGCTGCTGCTGACCAAGAGCTAGAATGAAGTCTTGGCATCCGCCTATTCCAACACTCGGGCACCCAGAGGAGAACACTTGGGGTCTCCCTCCAAAAGAGAAAAAACCTGGCTCCTAGAGTGTCTGCCTTGTAGGTACTGTATGGGAGCCTAGTGCTTGGCCTTCTGAGCATGAGGCAATAGTTCCCACAGGTTGCACCACCACAGAGAACTTGGATCTTTTTCCTTCTAGGCACCCATATCTGGGGCTTCTAGTAAATATTTCTTCAGCATGAGCTAACCAGGGTTGAATGGTATCAAGCAGAAGTCATGGGAAGTGAGCAGCCTCATCGCAGGTCAGGGCATGATACCTGTGCGGCTTTCTTGAATCCTTTTCTGTTCTTGGCTGTACATGGTTCTCCTGATGAACTTTGGGAGACCTCCAAGTGGATTGGCTTGAGGTGCTGGGAGGCCCACTGACACCCCCTCAGCCAGGGCCTTGTCTCTCCTACTCCCAGCTCTCAGTACATTTTATCTTTCACTTCACCTGTACTCTATTCCCATGCCTATTTGTGTATCTTGAGGTGCACATTTTCTTGTAAAACCTCAGGAAGCCATTTTTTAAAATTATGGCTGGGTGTGGTGGCTCATGCCTGTAATCCCAGCACTTTGGGAGGCCAAGATGGGCAGATCTGGAGTTCAGGACCAGCCTGGCTAACATGGTGAAATCTCATCTCGGCAAAAAATATGAAAGTTAGCCAGGCATGGTGATGCACGCCTGTAGTCCCAACTACTGTGCAGGGAGGGCCAAGGTGGGAAGATCTTTTGAGCTTGGGAGGCGGAGGTTGCAGTGAGCAGACATACCACTGCACTCCAGCCTGGGTGACAGAGGAAGATCCTTTCCCCCTCCCCCCACCGAGACAGTCTTGCTCTGTCGTCCAGAGCTGGAATTCAATGGTGTGACCTCAGCTCACTGCAACCTCCACCTCCCGGGTTCAAGCAATTCTCCTGCCTCAGCCTCACCTGAGTAGCTGAGATTACAGGCGCATGCCACCACATCCAGCTAACTTTTGTATTTTATAGTAGAGACGGGGTTTCACCATGTTGGCCAGGCTGGTCTCACTCCTGACCTCAGCTGATCCACCCGCCTCAGCCTTCCAAAGTGCCGAGTTTATGGGCATGAGCCACTGTGCCCAGCTGAGACCCTGTCTTAAAAATAAATTTAGCAGCACTTTGGGAGGCTGAGGCAGGCGGATCACAAGGTCAGGAGTTCCAGACCAGCCTGGCCAAGATGGTGAAACCCCGTCTCTACTAAAAATACAAAAATTAGCTGGGCGTGGTGGCAGGCGCCTGTAATCCCAGCTACTCGGGAGGCTGAGGCAGGAGAGTTGCTTGAACCCGGGAGGCAGAGGTTGCAGTGAGCCAAGATCTCACCACTGCACTCCAGCCCCATGGGTGACAGAGTGAGACTCATCTCAAAAAAAAAAAAAAAGTTAAAAATTTATTTAAGACAATGTCTTGCTCAGGCTGGAGTGCAGTGGTAAGATGATCGCTCACTGCAACCTCCAACTCCTGGGCCCAGGCAATCCTCCCACCTTGGCCTCCTCAGAAGCTGGGATTATAGGCATGACCCTCTGTGCCTGGCCCAGGATATCTATTTATATAGAACTATGAGGCTAAAATGTCCCTGGTTCCTACTTTCAGGTTTCTGCTGAATTTGAGAGAAGTCTGTCTTGAAATATCAAAACTGTCACATCATTCTGGGAGAAACAATACTCCAGAGACATCTTTGAAAACTACCTTTAGACCTGGTGCGGTGGTGCACTCCTGTAGTCCCAGCTACTCTGGAGGCTGAGGCTGGAGGATTGCTTGAGCCTAGGAGTTCCAGACTGCAGTGAGTTATGACTGTGCCTGTGAATAGCCACTGCACTCCAGCCTGGTCGACATAGTGACCCCTATTGAGACATAGTAGCATCTCAATTTTTTTTTTTTTTTTTTTTTGAGACAGTCTCCTCTGCAGTGGTGTATTATTGGCTCACTGCAACCTCCGCCTCCCAGATTTAAGCGATTCTCCTGCCTCAGCCTCCCCAGTAGCTGGGACTACAGGCGTGTGCCACCATGCCTAGCTACTTTTTGTATTTTTAGTAGAGGGTGGGTTTCGCCATGTTGACCAGGCTGCTCTTGAACTCCTGACCTCGGGATCCGCCCACCTGGGCCTCCCAATGTGCTGGGATTACGGGCATGAGCCACTGCGCCTGGCCAGCATCTCAATTTTTAATAAATAACTAAAAGATAACTTGTTTAAACAGGTGTATCTTGGCCGGCAATGCTGGACTGGGTTCCTTTGAGGTGAGGGAAACTCTTGGACATGGGACCTAGTGGGGGCTACGCCTCTGCTTGCCTCCCTGCTGGGTTAACAGTACAGCTGGCCCAGCTAGTCTTGAAACCTTACCCTGCAACAAAAACTTGACACCTCCAGGCTGGTCATTCTGGAGGTGTCTTCTCTGGCCAAGTGGGTGACTCCCCAACCCATTATTATGGCTGGACTCTGCTCTTGCAGTCTTAATGTACACCCTGGTTCTTCAAGGGCAGCAAGCAAGACTATTCCGGTAGCAACCAGAGCTGGAGCTCAGGGCCCTGCGCTGGAAAGCTGGGGCAGCATACGTGGTGACCAGTGCGCTGAGGATGAGGGGCGCTGTGGAGCCCAGGTGAGTTTAGGAAGCATTCCTGGCTTCCTGGAGGAGGGGAAATACTGGTAATCCAGGCTGAAGGAGCTGGATGGGGCCAGGGGCAGTGACTCACGCCTGTAATCCCAGCACTTTGGAAGGCCCGAGACGGGAGGGTCGCTTGAGCCCAGAAGTTCGAGACCAGCCTGGGAAACATGGCAAGACCTCGTCCCAAAAAAGCCACGCGTGGTGGCATGCGCCTGTGCACCCAGCTGCTTGGGAGGCTGAGGCTGGAGGATCGCTTGAGCCCTGGAGGTCGAGACTGCTGTGAACCGTGATTGCACCACTAGACTCCAGCCTGGGTGGCAGTGAGACCCTGTCCCCAAAGAATTGGGTGATCTCGACCCTCCACATCGCTGGCTCTCCACGAGCGCTGCACAGTGGACACCCAGGATCTGATTGCATAGGACTGGGCACTGAAGTTTAAGTTCTCCAGGGGGGTTTAATACGCAACGAAGTTGGGAACCACTACCAGTGAACCCCTTCATTCTGTGCGGCTCCAGCTCCCGGAAGCCCTCGGACAAGGAACTGTAGCCCATGTACCGCGTGATGTGAGAGCGGAGCCCGGGTCTGCCGGGCGTTTGGATCCCAGATCTCAGCCCCCGCGCTCAGTCCGGGCTTCCTGACCAGCGCTCTCCCCGTCCCTTCTCGCGCGCCCTTACCTGGGGTGGAGGAGGTGGGGACAGAGCCGGGCGAAGTCGGGGGCACAGCCCTGAGGAGGGGCTGTGGGCCACTGTGCTGAGGGCCAGGCCGCCACGCCCCTGGACGCTGAAAACGGGCTCGGACCCCCGCTGCAGCGTGGACTCCGGCGTGGCCGCGTGGCCTGCAACCTGGACCCTGGCCAGCTCCGTGTCCTCCAGACCTTTGCTCCTGGCCACGCATCGCCAGGCCAAGCTGCACCTTCGGTCCCCGCCCGCGGCAGCCGAGGTGGGGCATCTCCAGCGCCGACTTTGGGGAAGGTGGAAATCGCACGGAAGGGGGTGAAGGGCAGGGAGGATCCCAGCTTGGGATGGGGGGAAGAGGGTGGCGGACTTTGCGCGTGGTGGGTGTGGAAGGCGGCCCAACTCTTGTGGCCCCTGGTGCTTCCGGGAGTTCCGTCCTCGCCCTCGGATCCCAAGGAAGAACTTGACTTTTCTCTGACATTCTCCAGTGCCCATGGCTTCTGGCATCCACGGATGGCGGAGGCGCATTCAGCGACTGCAGAAACTGGGGGCTGTGGGCCAGGGCAGCTGCGGGGCGGAGGGTGGCCTGTGGTGGGGTTGGGTGGCGTGGGGTTGCGGAAGGCGGGGCATGGGTCCCAACGGCCGGCTGCGCCGCCCTTCTCCGTATGGCTCTTCGGAGCCGTTGCATTTGCCCTCTCGGCTTCCTGGGCTCTCGGCCCAAAGTAACCTGTGTCCCTGAGTCCCTGAGGGAGGCGCAGGATCACCGAGCTCTGCCCTCCCTAAGATGGAAGCAGGACCATGTGGAGGAGGGACGGCCGGATGGGATGGCCAGGGTGGCGGCCCCAGGAGGACAGCCTCCGCCCGCCCGCCCACCCGCCAAGGAAAGCCCTGGGGGAACACACTTTCAGGCTAAGGGGTCTGAGGAAGAGAAGATTAACAAGGGGGAAGCCCTCGAGATGCCCAACAGTCAAGTCCGGGAAGGACGGAGTAGGTAACCAGTAACTGCCTAGAGGGTGGGAGCCAAGAAGAGGAGGGGCCTGGACAGGGCTACAAGGAGGAAGACACAAGCCCCCATGCCAGCCCTCTGGAAATAGCGGTTTGCAGACCACCTGAGCTCACCAAGACAGCTCTGAAGAATTTAAGGAATTATGCTTTGGCTTCTGGGTTGAAGGAAAAAAATATCTATAGGACGCAGCATTCCAAAGAGCTGTAGGCAGGGCGTGGTGGCTCATACCTCTAACCCCAGCAATTTGGGAAGCTGAGGCGGAGAGGATCACGTGAGCCCGAGGGTTCAAGACCAGCCTGGGCAATATAGTGAGTCTCTACAAAAAAATAAAAATAAAAAAATTAGCTGGGCGTGGTGGCATGCCTATAGCCCCAGCTACTCCACAGGCTGAGGTGGGAGGATGGCTTGAACCTGGGAGTTGGCCCAGGTGTGGTGGCTCATGCCTGTAACCCCGGCACTTTGGGAGGCTGAGGCAGGCGAATTACTTGAAGTTAGGAGTTCAAGACCAGCCTGGCTAATCATGGTGAAACCCCATCTCTACTGAAAATACAAAAATCAGCCAGGCCTGGTGGCCCACGCCTGTAATCCCAGCTACTCAAGAGGCTGAGGCAGGAGAATCGCTTGAACCTGGGAGGCGGAGGTTGCTGTGAGCTGAGATCACACCATTGCACTCCAGCCTGGGCAACAAAGCAAGACTCAGTCTCAAAAAAAAAAAAAAAAAAAAAAAAAAAAAAGAAAGGCCAGGTGCGGTGGCTCATGCCTGTAATCCCAGCACTTCGGGAGGCCAAGGTGAGCGAATTGCTTGAGTCCAGGAGTTCAAGACCAGCCTGGGCAACATGGCGAAAACCCGCCTCTACGAAAAAATTTTTAAAATTAGCCAGCCATGGTGGCACACTCCTGTAGTCCCAGCTACTCAGGAGAATGAGGTGGGAGGATCACCTGAGCCCGGGAAGTGAAGGTTGCAGTGAGCCGTAATAGTGCCACTGCACTCCAGCCTGGGCAACAGAGCGAGACCCTGTCTCAAAAGAAAAAGAAAATATTTAAAATATTTAGGCCCAGCACGGTGGCTTATGCTTGTAATCCCAGCACTTTGGGAGGCCGAGGCAGGTGGATTGCTTGAGCTCAGGAGTTTGAGACCAGCCTAGGCAACATGGTGAAAACCTGTCTCTACCAAGAAAATACAAAAATTAGCTAGGCATGGTGGCGAATGCCTGTAGTCCCAGCTACTCGGGAGGCTGAGGTGGGAGGATCACCTGAGCCCGGAAGGTGGAGGCTGCAGTGAGCTGTCATCACGCCACTGCACTCCAGTCTGGGCCACAGAGCAGGACCCTGTATCAAAAAAAAATATGTATTTTTAACATAATTACAAAACACTGTTTATAATTAAAAATAATAAAATGTTTGTAATAAAAAACTTTTTCATGGCAGAATAATATTCCACTGTGTGGACTAAGACAGCTGTTTTTTGTTTGTTTGTTTTTGTTTCTTTTTTCTTTTTTTCTTTTAGACAGAGTCCCGCTCCATTGCCTAGGCTGGAATGAAGTGGCATGATCTCCGTTCACTGCAACCTCCACCTCCTGGGTTCAAGCAATTCTCCTGCCTCAGCCTCCCAAGTAGCTGGGATTACAGGTGCCTGCCACCATGCCCAGCTAATTTTTTTTTGTGTGTGTGTTTTTAGTAGAGACAGGGTTTCGCCATGTTTGCCAGCCTGGTCTCGATCTCCTAACCTCAGGTGATCCGCCTGCCTCGGCCTACCAAAGTGCTGAGATTACAGGCACGAGCCATCGCGCCTGGCCTGAGACAGCTTATACTAGCCCATCAGTCACTGGGAGTGTGGAGATTGTTGTCAATCGTGTGTGTGTGTGTGTGTGTGTGTGTGTGTGCGCATGCGCATGTGTGTGCGTGTTTAGAGAGGGGGTTTTGTCATGTTGCCCAGGCTGGTCTTGACCTCCAGGGCTCCAGTGATCCTCCTGCCTTGGCCTCCCAAAGAACTGGGATTACAGGTGTGAGCCACACTCCTGGCCTATTGCCAAATTGGTGATAGAAATTCCTCATGGGGTCTAATTAAGGGCCGCAGGGACAGGGCTACCCTGCAGCCCTGTGGGCTAGCTCTTGCCCAGCCCTCACTGTAGGAGTCCTCTGACCTCTTCCCCCTACCTCTTGCCTCCTTCTAGTCCAACACCAGTCTTAGATTTCTTTCCTGAAGACACATGTAACCTGGCACAGTGGCATATGCCTGTAGTCCCGTCTATATGGGAGAATGAGGCAGGAAAATCCCTTGAGCCTAGGAGTTCAAGGCTGCAGTGAGCTATGATCGCACTCCTGAACTCCAGCCTGGGTGACAGAGAGAAACCCCATTTCAAAAACAAAACACGTGTGATGAAGACTCCTTAACCAGCTCCCCTCATTCCTCCAGACCAGCCAACCTCCATGCCAGGCCCTTGCCCAGAACTTCATGGCAAGCTGGACTGGACTGGCATATTCTGAGTTCTCCAGAGTTTACCATCTTACCTCCTTGCCCACACTGTTTCTTCTGTGTGAATGCCCTTTTCCTCTCCTATGAACACCTATGGGCATCTGCCCTCAGCTCCTGCCACCTCCCTCCATGAGAACAGGGATTAAGACTGGCTATCCCTCACCAGGCGCGGTGGCTCACGCCTGTAATCCCAGCACTTTGGGAGGCCAAGGCAAGCAGATCACTTGGGGTCGGGAGTTCAAGACCAGCCTGACCAGCATGGAAAAACCCTATCTCTACTAAAAATACAAAATTAGCCAGGCATGGTGGTGCACGCCTGTAATCCCAGCTACTCGGGAGGCTGAGGCAGGAGAACTGCTTGAACCTGGGAGGCAGCGGTTACGGTGACCCCAGATCATGCCATTGCACTCCAGCCTGGGCAAAAAGAGTGAAACTCCATCTCAAAAAAAAAAAAAAAAAAAAGGCCAGGCGCAGTGGCTCACACCTGTAATCCCAGCAGTTTGGGAGGCTAAGGTGGGCAGATCACAAGGTCAGGAGATCGATACCATCCTGGCTCACACGGTGAAACCCTGTCTTTACTAAAAATACAAAAAAAAACTTAGCCGGACATGATGGCGGGCGCCTGTAGTCCCAGCTACTCGGGAGGCTGAGGCAGGAGAATGGCGTGAACCCAGGAGGCGGAGTTTGCAGTGAGCCAAGATCGTGCCACTGTACTCCAGCCTGGGGGACAGAGCAAGACTCCGTCTCAAAATAAATAAATAAATAAATAAATAAATAAACAAACAAACATACAGGACAGTGTGCGCTGCAAAGCCAGCCATTTGAGGAGGGCCTAGTCTGAACTGAATAGGTCAATGGGCTGGAGCTGACTTTGGACAGAGTTGAACAACCCCAGAGAATCCAGTGGGTGCTGGGCATACAGTGGTCAGGCCTGTGTAGACAGACCTGGGCTGAGAAGAGGCTGGGCTGCAGTAGCCAGGGCAAGGCAGAGGGGCAGGAACAGGCATGGGTGATGGGGTTGGACCCCAGTTCTTTGACCTGGGGAATCCCCCAACCTATGCTTCCATATGAATGAATCACTGTGCATCTGTGGGCACCACTGCATCAGCTTGCCCCTCCACACAGCTGCCCTTGGCTCATGTTGGCTGTGCTATATCAGTCCTTCAACGTTTCCTGGGGATCAGTTAATTAAGTTGAGGTCTCTGCATCTGGAAATCCACCTCAGCCTGCAGGGAAAAGGCCCCTAGTCTTGGTCTCTGCCTTCAGAACCCTAAGACTCAAGGAGAATCCTGCTGATTCTCAGATTGGGCTCCAGGGGGCGACAGTGTCAATCACAATGTTAGATACTGAAGCTCAGTTCTTTTTTTTTTTTTCCTTCCCCTTCTCCCCTCCCCTCCCCTCCCCTCTCCTCCCCTCCCTCCCCTCCCCTCCCCTCCCCTCGCCTCCCCTCCCCTCCCCTCGCCTCCCCTCCCCTCCCCTTCCTCTCTTTTCTTTTCTTTCTCTTTTTTTTTTTTTTTTTTTTTTTTTTTGACGGAGTCTCACTCTGCTATCTCACTCTGCAGTGGCGCAACCTCGGCTCACTGCAACCTCTGCCTCCTGGGTTCAAGCGATTCTCCTGCCTCAGCCTCCTGAGTAGCCAGGATTACAGGTGCGTGCCTCCACACCCAGCTAATTTTTGTATTTTTAGTAGAGATGGAGTTTCACCTTGTTGGCCAGGCTGGTCTCGAATCCCTGACCTGAAGTAATCCTCCTACCTTGGTCTCCCAAAATACTGGGATTACAGGTGTGAGCCACTGCACCCGGCCTTTTTTTTTTTCTTTTTTTGAGACAGGGTCTCACTTTGTCACCCAGGCTGGATGTAGTGGCAGAATCATGGCTCACTGCAGCCTTGACTGCCCAGGCCCAAGCCATCCTCCCACCTCAGCCTCCCAAGTGGCTGGGACTACAGGCTTGCACCACCACACCAAGCTAAAGTGTTGTTTTGTTTGTTTTTTGTAGAGACAGTTTTGCCATGTTGCCCAGGCAGCGATCCTCCTGCTTCAGCCCCCCAAAGTGTTGGGATTATAGGCGTGAGCTGCTACGCCCGGCCACTTTCTTACCTAAAATACCTGCACACCCTGCTTGGAGACCCTAGGGTGAGGGGAGTGGGGAACAGGAGAACCTGACAGTAGAGGGTAGCTGTAAGGAGGAGAGGGACAAGCTTGCTGCGTGGTGGGGTGCTCCAGGGCTGGGGTTGCCTAGGGATCCACCTTTCTCCCAGGCTGTGGAATTATCCTCCCCACACTCACTGCTTCTCTAACCTTGGCTATCTCCTGCTGCCTTTGGGGTGTCTGATGGGCCTGAGGGACCTGCCAGCTGCTCTAGGTCGTCTCGCCACAGCCATGTGCCCCATTTGGTACTGTCAAAGCTGCTGGAATATTATCGCCTTTCCAGAAACATCCTTGGGGCAAGATCAGGACCTCAGGCTGCCTGGGGCTTAGACCCCTCCTGGGTCTTCCTGGGGCCCCTGGTCCACATGCATCTTCCCTAAGCCTGAGGGCCCTTCGGGAGAGGCAGCACCTCCAGCCTGCCCTTGGTTTTAGCTTTTGCTCTATGAAGATCTTGTGATTTCTGCCCCAGCATGGGGCAGCAGGAACCTCAAGCACAGTGCCTGGGGCCAAGGGAGCCACAATAGACTTGCCCTAGGTCAGGCCTGCACTTGCCTTGTGTCAGGGTATCTCCCCAAGTTGCTGGCCTCAGCCCCCACACTGACCTGTTTCCCCAGCTTTATCTCTGGCACTCCAAACTCAGCAGCCCCAACCCCACTTCCTGAGCACCCCCCGTGCCTGGCTCTATGCCTGTCATGGTGTCCTGGCAGCAGTCTGGGAGAATATTTCAGTTACCCCTGGTGTCCCAGGGAGGCTGGAACAGAGGGGTCCACTCACTGATTGCCACGGTCACAGAATAGGACTTGAATTGTGCACTGTAGGCCCTGTGGCCTTGCATGAGCCTGGTAGGCCTCTCCCCTCCTGCTTCTAGCCCTCCACCTGGGAGGCCAGCCTGCCCAGGGCTGCTCTGCCGCTTAGCAGCTGTGTGGCCCTGGAGAGTCCCTAACCTCACTGAACCTCAGTTTCTCCGTTTGTGAAATGGAAATAATACAAAGAGAACCTTCCTTCTCAGGCTGTTGTGATGGGTAAGGAAATAAATGCACGCAAAATCACAGCCGTAGTTATTATGAGGCACACTGTCTTCCTGGCTAGAGGAGATTCTGAAGGTGGGTGGGGCAGCAAGATCACCACGTGTATGAAATGGGGGTAGGCTGGTTGGAGACCAAGGGCACCAGGCCCAAGCACTGCCATCTGCCCTGTGATGGGACTCTCCTGTGGCAGTGGCAACGGTCCCACTGTGGAAGCAACACATGAGCTGAGAGAACTTGCCTGAACTGAGCCACATGTGCCCTCCAGGCCTGGTCACCCCACCACCTGCCCCCAGTGTGACCCATGCAGGGCCTGTTCCTGACCCTGAACAAGACCAGGACTCCTTGGGCTGCATTTCCTATCTGTAAAATTGTAGGAGGGTGGTGGTGGTGGGGGCTTGAACTTGCCCCTCGGTGGGGTGGGGCATAAATAGTCCCAGAGGATGGCCTGGGAAGGCTGGCTGGGCCTGGCACAGGGGACTTTACTGCTGTCATTATTGTCCTCCTTACAGGAAAGGAGAGCAAGGCCCAGACAGGGGAGGAACCTACACAGCCTCTGTGCTCCAGCCTGCTTGAAAGACAAGGTCTACCTACAACGCAGAGATCCATACATTAAGGACAATGAAACACCCAAGTGTTAGGAACCAGAATAATCAGCCCTAATAGAGGGGAGGCTGGTCAGGGAGGGCCTCCTGGAGGAAGAGGCACAACATCAGGGTGCACTGTGATTTCTGGAGACCCAAGGAGTTCTGGTAAATGACAGGTGAGAAAAAGAAAATGTAATAAAATATAATTGAAAACAGACTCTGGTATGTGTGGAGAGAGAGCCGGGAGGAACCTAGGACACCCGTGAACCTGAACTCCCCCAACCAGTGAAGGGAGCTATGGGCAGCAAGGTTTGATTGGGGTTTTCTTTCTTGCGGAGGTTTCTCAGAGTGATTCAAGTTCCCCCACCCCGCCCACAGATGGTTCTGAGACTTTGGAAAGAAAGAAAAGGAAAAAAGAATCAGACCCTGCCCGCGCCCCAGCTGGGCATCCCTGGAAGGTCGCGAGGATCCCCGGAGACCCATACTCGGGCCCGGGGCTCCCCCGGCCAGAGCGGCCCCTGGCTGCCTCCCTACGCCCCGCGACTCCGGTCCGGACGCCGAGGGCCTCGGCCTGCCCCTGTCCCCCGGCCGCCCCCCACCCGCTCCGGCCCGGCGGGGCGGTGCTGGGCGCCGCGGGCTCCCCGGCCGCAGTGCAGCCGCAGCGCCAGCCCCGCCCCGCCCGCGCCTCCCCGCCCCCCCTCGCCCGCGGCCCCAAGCGGTTCCCGAGCCCAGGCCCGCGCCGAGCCCCAGGTGAGCGCCCGCCCCGGGGACCCTGGTCCCCGGAACCCCGGTCCCCGCCCGCCGCCCCGCCTCTTCGCCCGGGCGCCGGGGGCCAGCGCTTGCGCTCGCAAGTCTCGGACCCGGGCCCGGCACGTTAGGGGTTGGGGGTTGGCAAGCGGGGCCAGAGGCACTGGCTGGGGGCCGAAGCGCACCTCGTCCTTCTCTCGTCCCACAACGGCCCCTTCCCGGCTCGCCGCGGGGCCCCACTGTGTGCCAGTCCTCCTTCTCGGGCTGCAAGGTCTGGCGGGGGCACCGGGACGGAGCCGGCGAGGCTGCTGGCATCGGCTTCCCAGAGAGAGGGAACTGCACGTGCAGAGGCGGGGAGAGTGGACCGAGGCTTGCGCCTGAGCTCCGTGGGGGAGGGGAGAGCGCGGAGCCCCCACACTCGAAGGCAGGACTGGGATCAGATGCCACCCCTAGGACTCCTGGAAGCCATTGGGAGTCCGATCTGGGCAGGAGCCCTTGGGATGAGGCAGTGGGGGCGGGTGAGCGAGAGATGGAGGAGTGGGGAGAGGACCCTGCCCAGCCTGCACCCCGGGAGCGCCAGGAGCCCTGGGAGGGTCAGGTGGAGCAGGGGCTGCTCTGTGAGATGGGGGTAATCCAGTCCCGCCTCACAGGTCCTGGGGTCCCTGGGACAGACACAGACTCCTGCTGGGTGGTTAGCACTGGGCTCTGCTAGAACTTTTCTGCAGTGGGCAGCTCATGGGCAAGGAATAGCACTCTGGCACTCTGAATAAACCTGGGGGCCCCTCCTGCCCTGCCCCTGGCAAGGACCTTTGCCTTTGAGTGGGGTGACTGGGCTCCAAGCCGATCTAGCACACAGTAGGCCGAAGGCACAGGGGCCCCACCCAGTCTCCTTCCTGGCCCAGGCTCTGGGGGATTCAGGTCCCTGGGTACTCGGGAAGGGACGGCACAGCCTCGGCAGGTCCCCAGTGGCAAGACCAGGTCTGACCTTTTCTCGGATCTGTGGCCCATCAGGTGAGGCCTGAGGTCAGCCAGGAAGGAAGTGGGCAGGGCTGAGCCAGGGCTGAAACCAGGACCCGGGAAGGGACCGCCTAGTGCCCAGGGAAGGGGCAGGTGGGGCAGGTGGCAGTTGAGTTTTACAGACCTTCTTTGATGACAAGTGGGGGAAAGAGCCAAGGCACACCCCAGTGGCTTTGGGAGCCACCGCCTCCTCCCCTGTAATGGGCACCTAGAGGGCCGACAGGCGCAGGGGCCAGGCACCAATGGTCCCTCTCCAACCTGGCCTTTTGTTTCCACCCCTCGCTCTCAGGCACCCACCCACGGCCCTTCCTGGTATCTGGGCCAGACCAGGTAGGTCTCAGCCCCACCTCAAGTGAGACTTCAGGAAGAACTTCCAGAGGAAACTGGAGGATGGCAGTGGGATGGACTGTGGGGAGGTCATTTGCAAACAAGGCAGTTATGGCTGTGCCCTGGGCCTTCCAAAGTCCACCTGTAGGCTGCATCTTCTGGAAGGCCCACCCTGTAGCCTGGAAGGCACCTGGCTACAGTGATCTCTCTGCTGTGCAGGTGTCCCCTCCCCCAGGGCACCTTGCAGGGCCTTAGGGTGATATGGGGGCCTTCTGGGCCCCTGCCCACCTTAAAACTGATTAAGGTGGGAGGGTGAGGTGGGAGGCCACAGGGATACACCTGCTGCTTGACCTTGATGGGACCTTGACCCCTTGCTTTCCCCATATGCTGTTGGGCATGACTGCCCACAGGCCTGGTGGGCATTTGTGAAGGGCTGGAGTCGGGGGTAGGGGGAGCTTATGGCTGCTGGGCACAGGCGTGGCAGGGCTGTGTGCCTGGCTTCCCTTTCCCCTAACCCCATCAGGCCCGGGCTGGCCGCCCACTTCTGTTCACCACAGAGCAGGGTTTCCCTGGGGACCAGTGGACTGGCCCAGCCCCACACCTCCCCCCCAGCCCCTCCTGGCCACAGCTTGAGCTGGGAGGAGGGTGGAGGCTGGGCCGCCTCCTGGACCCCTGCCCTCCCTGCCTGGCCTTCCAAGGCCCGGCAGCCTCAGTCCACTGCTGGGCCTGGAACACGCAGCAGTGGCTGCCCTGCGAGGAGGTGGGTGTCCGGAGTGCTAGCCAGGGTGGGGCTGGGCTAGGGGGAGCCTGATGTCACCCCCATTGTAGGAGGGAGAAGACCAAGGATGAGAAGGGCCTTGGCTTGCCCAAGGTGACCCACTCTTTGAGCCTAGGCATAGTGGTCTCCCGGGAGAATGGAGGGTCCCAGAGCTCTCAGGCTGTGGGATTTGGAGAGGGGAAGGGGGGCATGAGGAGGCAGCAGAAATCAGGAAGGATTTCCTAGGCAAGGCAGCCGCGGGGCTGGACGATGGGTGGCCGAGGTTGGGGCAGAGGGACTCCACTGGACGAGTGAGGGAGCTGAGCTTGGAGGGCTTCAAAGGGGAGGTGACCTCCAGGGCCCCATGCTCTGGGATCAGGCTCACCTACATGCCATGGTTTCCAGTTCAAATGTAAGACTCTTTCCGAAGCTCCCACTGTCTCTCTCCGTCCCTCTGTGTCTCTACCTGCCCACACGCCCTGGTCCTGATGGCTCCAGTCTCCCCTGCAGGTCCTGGAGCAGCTCCAGCAGAATGGTGGCTCCAGCGTCGATAAGGCCTGCAGGGGGTCCAGCCCCATGGGGGGCGCCCTAGGCCTCCGACAGCTCCCCATCTGTGCTCCTGCCTGCCGGCCATCCTCAGGCCACTCGCCATGGGTGGCTGCTTCTCCAAACCAAAACCAGGTACCTCCTGTCTTCTTGTCTCCATCCTTCCTCCTCCCTCCTCGCCTCTTCCTCTCCCTTCCCCCACTCCCCCTCTGCACTCGGCCGGCCTCTGAAGTAGGTCAGGCTAGGCCTGAGCCCGCTCGGAATGTTAATACGCTGAAGCCAGGAGGGGGTAGGGGGCCTGGAGCAGTTCCCCCGGCTGGCCCCTGCTCCAGTGGGTGCCCCTTTTTCTTTGGGGCTTTGAGTGTTGGTGGTGGGAATAACAGCAGGACGCTTCTTGGAAAAGGAAAGGCAGGGTTCCTCCTGTTGCAGGGTTGGGGAAGGGGCTATGCCCCCAGGGCCAGGGAAGGGGGGAATGGGGACACCCTCAGCCACTCTGTGACCTAGGGCATGCAAGTTACCCCTCTGAGCCTCTGTTTTTCTCTCTGCAAAAGAGAGGGCCTGGCCACCCTGACCTCTTAGAGTTGCTGTGAGGGTGTAGTGGGCAGATCCTGGCTCTCTTTGCCTCCTCTGATCCCCTGTGTGGTCTCGGGCTGCCTTCTTGGCCTTTCTGGGCACACCTCCCCATTTATACAAGAAATCACCACCCAGCCTAGCCTGAGCTACTCCAGCCAGAAGTGGGAGTGTCCTGGGGTGCTGGGGGAGGCCTGGGTCTTTTCTCCACTAAAGACTCATGTCTGCGGAGCTCTCCCTCTGGCCCCCCACTTTCCCTCTTCTCTCCTCACAACACCTGGGGAGGCAGGAGTGTGCAGCTTTGTCACAGATGGAGAAACTGAGGCTTAGCGAGACCTCAAGAGCGCAGCCAGTGCTCCACTCACCCCACCAGGCCACGCTGCCCTGGCCAGCTCACCCCAGCCAGCTCACCCCAGCTCCCCTTACCTGATACCCATCAGCTCTGTTACCTTGGAACTTGTGAGGCTTTTCTCCGCTTCCTGGGTCTAAGGGAGAACTTGGGGGAGGGAGGAGGGCTGTGATGACCCAACAGGCAGAGGGACCCACTTGCCTCTGCTCCAGGAAGCCACTCTTCCTGCCCCCGCTCCTGTGCTGTGGACACCTAGGCCTGGGCTGGATGCCTCTCTGCCTCAAAATGTGCCTTGGGCAGATGACGTCCATTGTCTCCCCCTAGAAGTGGGTGGGATGATGCCAGCTGGCCTCATACCAGGCGTCTGTGGCATCGCTGGGCTGGCAGGAGGCCCTGGCAGAAGATGCCACCTGCAGGTTCTTTTAAAGGACCCCAAATGGCTGGCCTGCCTGGGACCCGTGGCCCCAGGACTTCCAGTGTCGGGGGTGGCCACTCTCACAAAGGCAGTGCTAAGAACTTAGGCAAATCCAGCCCTGCCCCTTCCCGGCTGTGTGGCCTTGGGCAGGTGATTTCACCTCTCTGAGCCTCTGCATCCTCATTGTAAAGTAGGGGGCTGTTGTGCCTAGCATGAGGGCCTGGCACACCAGAAGCACTTGCAGAATTTTTTTTTTAAGACAGAGTCTCGTTCCTTCTCCCAGGCTGGAGTGCAGTGGAGCGATCTCGGTTCACTGCAAGCTCCGCCTCCCAGGTTCACGCCTGCCTCAGCCTCCCAAGTAGCTGGGACTACAGGCACCCCCCACCACGCCTGGCTATTTTTTTGTATTTTTAGTAGAGACGGAGTTTCACCGTGTTAGCCAGGATGGTCTCGATCTCCTGACCTTGTGATCCGCCCGTCTCGGCCTCCCCAGGAATATTATCTGTTATCCCTTCTCTGAGCTGGGCTCTGTGCTGCCAGGCCTCCCCCGTGGGGCCGTAGCCAGAGGCTCAGGCCCCAGGTGCCCATGCTGGGCAGGTCAGGCATGAGGCTCAGGGAATTTCCAGATATGGGAGTGACAGCATTTGGGTCATGAGGGTTCAGCTGGGGTCTTAAGGGGCCACAAAGAGACTAGAGCAAGTAGAAGACCTCTGTGCAAATCCCTCACTTTCTATCTTGCTCCACTCGATTCTGTGGCTCCGTGTGCATTAGAACCTGCTTCCTGGGTCCCCTCTGTGCTCCTGTGTGTCCTGTCTGAGTTCTTGATAAGAAGATATCAGGCCAGTCCCTCACCTAGCTCAGAGCTAGGAGGAAGTGCAGCTCTCTTAGCATCTGTTCACCTGCCTTTTATTAGGTGATACCTAAAGGCTTTCCATCCTCACCATGGCTGCTAGGAGGCTCAGAGCTAACTGGTAAAACACTGCTGCCCAACTCCATCTATTGAGCTTCTACTATGGGTTACATACATTATTTCCTTCAGCATTCACTGTCACCAATGAGGTAGGCATTTGCTGTTCTCTCTGTTTTATTTTCATTTTTTGAGATGGGGTCTCATTCTGTTGCCCAGGTTGGAGTAAAGTCGCATAATCATAGCTCGCAGCAGCCTAGAACTCCTGGGCTCAAGTGATCCTCCCACCTCCTGAGTAGCAGGGACTACAGGCCTGCACCACCACGACTGGCAATTTTATTTATTTTTTAAATTTTTTTATTTTTTGAGAGACAATCTCTCTCCCTCACCCAGGCTGGAGTGCAATGGCGCGATCTTGGCTCACTGCAACCTCCGCCTCCCAGGTTCGAGTGATTTTCCTGCCTCAGGCTCCCAAGTAGCTGGGATTATAAGCGCATGCCACCATGCCTGGCTAATTTTTATATTTTTAGTAGAGACTGGGTTTTGCCATGTTAGCCAGGCTGGTCTCGAACTCCTGACCTCAATCTGCCCGCCTCGGCCTCTCAAAGTGCTGGGATTACAGGCATGAGCCATCATTCCCGGCCAACAGGCAAATTTTTAAATTTTTTGTAGAGACACCCTGTTGCCCAGGCTGGTCTTGAACTCCTGGACTCAAGCAATCCTCCTGCCTTGGCCTCCCAAAGAGCCACCGCACCTGGCCTTCTCTCCGTTTTATAATAAAGGCATCTTAAGGCCCAAAGGGGCTAAGGCAGGTCTTATGGGCAGCCAGAAGTCACGGAGCTGGGGCTGATCGAGTTTTGTGGGTGAGCAGAGACACCCCTCCCCTCTACCTTTCCAAAGGGCCCCTGACTTAATGGCTTCCGTTAGACTGCATCAGTGAGCCGGCTTGGAGCCTTCTGGGAGGAGGTGGAGGATGAGAGCAGCCTGGCTTGGTGTTATCTGGCCCCCCTGCCAGGCTATTTGTGAGCTCCCACAGCTTACACAGCTGGTGTCAGCTAAGTCCAAAGTATTTCTCTTTTTAATTCTTCCAAAAACATTCTAACACCATTACATAAAGTATAGAAAATGGAATGAAAGCCCCACCCATAACCCCCCACCTGATAGAACGGCCTCAGTGCGGCTCTGTGCTCTGCATCCTCCCTGCTGGGCTGGGGTCAAGGAACTGATCTTTTCTTTGCCCCTGTCCCCTGCTATGCCTGGGCCTGAGCTGAGGGCTGGGACTTGGGGCTGGGGAGGGGACCTGGCCAGGGTGGAGGATTTAGCAGAGCATGAGATGATGGATATGCAGGGGCTGGGCAGCCAGGAGAGGCAACTCCTGAGCCTTATCTGGGTAGATAGGAAGGATGGCAGCCCCAGCCCAAGGGACAGCTCAGGCAAAGGCCTGGAGGTGCATCTCGGCAGCCTCTCTGGGTGCTTGGTTTCTGGAGTGTCAGTTCTGAGGTGGAAGGGATGAGAGGTAAAATCCAGAGGTGCTGGTGCCTTGGGAAGTGAGAGAGGTACCTCCTGCTCCAGCATCGGGCCCATGCTGTGCCAGGGGCTTAGTGTCCATCACTCAGCTTCCTCCCTGCAGCAGCAGCCTGGGAGGCCAGATTATTGCTGCTAAAAATTCTGTTTATTGTTCCCTTCTAATTAGAAAAATATCCCAGGCACATCACAGGGAATTTGGAAAATGTGGAAAAGTATAAAGAAGAAAATGGCAATCTCTGGCTCACTCCCCGCTAGAGCTGGCCCCGTGGGTGTGCTGGGGAAGTGGCTCTGTACGGAGGCTGTGGGGGGTGGAGGTGTGCCCCCTCTGTACCATCCACATGCATTCCCATGCTCAGATTCACCCCCAGGGCACATGAGGACACTGAAAACCCAGCACCTGGTTAGTGATGAAGGATTCTCAAATTGGTGAGAAGAGCTATTTTAAGAAGTTGAAATCGGGCCGGGTGTGGTGGCCCACGCCTGTAATCCCAGCATTTTGGGAGGCCGCAGCGGGTGGATCACCTGAGGTCAGGAGTTCGAGACCAGCCTGACCAACATGGAGCCCTGTCTCTACTAAAAATACAAAAATTAGTCAGGTGTGGTGGCACATGCCTGTAATCCCAGCCGCTCAGGAGGTTGAGGCAGGAGAATTGCTTGAACCTGGGAGGCGGAAGTTGCGGTGAGCCAAGATCGCACCATTGCACTCCAGCCTGGGCAACAACAGCGAAACTCCATCTCAAAAAAAAAAAAAAAAAAAAAAGAAGAAGTTGAAATTATGCTGTGAATTATTCTGTGTACATTTTTTTAATTTTTGAAAAAAAATTCAAATATATGGGAAAGTTGTAAGACTAGAACAATGAACCCTTGACTTCCTGTCACCCAGATTCACTGGCTGGGGACTGAGCTGCTGCCACTTTTGAATTCCTGTGTGCACATGAGTCATACCCTGAGATGTCAGGGACATCGTCATTGTCCATCGGAAGATGCAGGACTTTAGGGCCTCAGGGTTCTTTCTGCCACAGAGGTTTCTGCAGCCAGGAGAACTGCAGGGTCGAAAGAACTCAGCTCTGTGTCCCCCTCACTAATACTGTAATTGAAAAAGGAGGCGGGGTGCGGTGGCTCAAGCCTGTAATCCCAGCACTTTGGGAGGCTGAGGCGGGCAGATCACTTGAGGTCAGGAGTTTGAGACCAGCCTGGCCAACATGGCAAAACCCTGTCTCTACCAATCCTGTCACGCCACACCTCTGGCTTGGTGGTATGCACATGTAGTCCCAGCTACTGGGGAGGCTGAGATGGGAGAATCGCTTGAACCCAGGAGGCAGAGGCTACAGTGAGCCGAGATTGCATGACTGCACTACAGCCTGGGCGACAGAGTGAGACCCTGTCTCAAAAAAAACAGAAAAAAAAAAAAAAAAAAAAAAAAAAAAAAAAGAGACATGCAGAAACGAATTCAAGCAGACCCGGGTGCACCCCCACCCATCCATGCCCCTCCTCTGCTTCGTGCCAGGTTTAAGGCTCTTTGCTGGTGATGCAGAGGGAATTCTGGGGAGGTTGCCAGGCAGGACTGAGCCTACCAGCACCCTGAAGAGCTGGCCTCTGCACCCAGCTTGAGGGATGGGGGAGGAAGTTGGCTGAGGTGGGGGCTCAAGGCGCTGCCTTGTCCACAGTGGAGCTCAAGATTGAGGTGGTGCTGCCTGAGAAGGAGCGAGGCAAGGAGGAGCTGTCGGCCAGTGGGAAGGGCAGCCCCCGGGCCTACCAGGGCAACGGCACGGCCCGCCACTTCCACACAGAGGAGCGCCTGTCCACCCCTCACCCCTACCCCAGCCCTCAGGATTGCGTGGAGGCTGCTGTCTGCCACGTCAAGGACCTTGAGAATGGCCAGTGGGTTCTGGGCCTGCCTGGGAGGGGGGATCAGGGGTCCCAAGGTGGGAGGGTGAGGTACAGGCCATAGCCGGGGGTTGGGGTTGGCCTGAAGGGGCTATGATCAGCTGCTGCCCTGGTCACTGCCTCTGTGGCTTCTACCGGTCTGGGCCTGCTCCCCAGAAGGCTGGACACTGGGAGGAGCTGCCAGGAGGTTGTGCCTGGTGTCTGGCCTGACCTCTGAGTGCTGCGGTTCCCCAGGATGCGGGAAGTGGAGCTGGGCTGGGGGAAGGTGTTGCTGGTGAAGGACAATGGGGAGTTCCACGCCCTGGGCCATAAGTGTCCGCACTACGGCGCACCCCTGGTGAAAGGTGAGCTGTCAGGTGGGAGGCTTGAGGGGTAACCTTCCAGGCCCCATGCCAGCTTGGCTTCTCCCTAGACCCCAGGATCTTCATCTATTAGTGAAGTCTCCTGGGCTGTGGGGAGGGACCTGCAGTTGCTGGGGCACTGAGATCCTTGGGAAGCAACCCCTGCAGGTGAGCCCAGCCTAGCACCTCTCCTTCCCAGGCGTTCTGTCCCGTGGTCGGGTGCGCTGCCCCTGGCACGGCGCCTGCTTCAACATCAGCACTGGGGACCTGGAGGACTTCCCTGGCCTGGACAGTCTGCACAAGTTCCAGGTGGGACAAGGAGTGCGGTGGGGTGGGAACCTGGGGGTGTGGGGTTTGGGGCTGGTCCTGAGCAATGCAGCCCTTGCAGGTGAAGATTGAGAAGGAGAAGGTGTACGTCCGGGCCAGCAAGCAGGTGAGGGGATAGCTCGGGGCTCAGGCAGAAGGGAGGAGCCCGGAGGTCATCTTGGCCCAGAGAATGCCACGTGCAAAGCCCTGTGGTGGGAGGAGCTTGGCACGTGTCACTGGAGCAGAGTGAGGGGTTGTGGTAGGGATGAGGCTGGGCTGGAGCGCCAGGACCTGCCTGCCAAAATGATGGCATGCGGAGGATGGCAATGACCCTCCACCCTCTTGGCACCCACAGGCCCTACAGCTGCAGCGAAGGACCAAGGTGATGGCCAAGTGTATCTCTCCAAGTGCTGGGTACAGCAGTAGCACCAATGTGCTCATTGTGGGTGCAGGTTGGTAGTGGGGTCATGAGGGGCAGGGTGGGAGATGGGATTGGTGAGAAGTGGTCCTCGGCCCATGGGCCCCTCCCATCAGGTGCAGCTGGCCTGGTGTGTGCAGAGACACTGCGGCAGGAGGGCTTCTCCGATCGGATCGTCCTGTGCACGCTAGACCGGCACCTTCCCTATGACCGTCCCAAGCTCAGCAAGGTAGGGGGGGTGGGGCAAGTAGGGACCCTATCCCTCTGGGTCCCAGTTAAGCCCACTTCAAGCCTTGCTTGTCACCCCCACTGGGGTCTGGCCAACTGCCCTCCGTGCTTATGCCAGGCCTGTCTGTGGTACCCCCAAAAGATCTAGATTTGTTGTTGTTGTTGTTTTGAGACAGGGTCTCACTCTGTCGCCCAGGCTGGAATGCAGTGGCGCCTTCTCGGCTCACTGCAACTTCCACCTCCTGGGTTCAAGGGATTCTCATGCTTCAGCCTTCCGAGTAGCTGGGATTACAGGTGTGCACCACCACCATGCCTGGCTAATTTTTTGTATTTTTAGTAGAGATGGGGTTTCACCATATTGCCCAGACCAGTCTTAAACTCCTGAGCTCAGCCCATCCACCCACCTCAGCCTCCCAAGGTGCTAAGATTATAGGTGTGAGCCACTGCACCTGGCTTTTCTTTTTTTGAGACAGGGTCTTGCTCTGTCACTCAGGCTGGAGAGCAGTGCCTGTCTCACGGCTCACTGCAGCATCGACCTCCACCTCCCAGGCTCAAACGATCCTCCCACCTCAGCCTCCCAGGTAGCTAGGACTACAGGCGCACACCACCACGCCTGGCTAATATTTTGTATTTTTTGTAGAAATGAGGTTTTGTCATGTTGCCCAGGCTGGTCTTGAACTCCTGGGTTCAAGCGATCCTCCTGTCTCAGCCTCCCAAAGTGTTGGGATTACAGGCATGAGTCACTGCGCCCGGCTTGATCTGGGTTTACTGAGTTCTGTCCTGCAGCCCCTATGTGACTGGGGCTGGCCCCACCTTCCCTGGGCCCCAGTGTCTTCTGCTGTAAACTGGCTCCTCTCAAGCTGGCTCTCCCCCGCAGTCCCTGGACACACAGCCTGAGCAGCTGGCCCTGAGGCCCAAGGAGTTTTTCCGAGCCTATGGCATCGAGGTGCTCACCGAGGCTCAGGTACAGGGTCAAGGGTGGGAAACAGGCCCGAGGAGGGAAGGTGGGAACCGTGAGGTTGTGTGGGCCTCTGGGGTGGGGTCTTGGTGCTCTACCTTCCTGGCCCCACTGCCCAGGCACCTGGGAGGTGCTCCAGGCTTGGGAGACAGCAAGGAGCTTTTTCCCGACGGGTCATGGGCACACACAGAGCCCCAGGGTGTGCGGAGATGAATGATCAGGGCTGGATAGGAGAGACTGGTGGGACTTGGGAGGGTAAGGAGAGGTTTGAGGGGAAGGTGATGTCTGAAGCTTAAAGAATGGAGCCCAGGTGGCAGGATCTGTTTTAATGGGAGCTTCTCAGAGGCTGTGGCTGGGCTGTGGGTGTACTGCAGGACCGGGGTGTGGGTGGCAAGGCCCAGCCCCATGCTCAAGCTCATGCTCTGCCCGGTGGGGGTTGCAGGTGGTCACAGTGGACGTGAGAAATAAGAAGGTCGTGTTCAAGGATGGCTTCAAGCTGGAGTACAGCAAGCTGCTGCTGGCGCCAGGGAGCAGGTGGGAGGGTCTCCTTTTTACCCATTGGACACTGGGCAGGGCACTGGCCTAGACGGGGCTGGGGCTGCCAGGAGGCCCTCACTGACACCGCCATGTCTCAGCCCCAAGACTCTGAGCTGCAAAGGCAAAGAAGTGGAGAACGTGTTCACCATCCGGACGCCAGAGGATGCCAATCGCGTGGTGAGGCTGGCCCGAGGCCGCAATGTGGTCGTCGTGGGAGCCGGCTTCCTGGGTGAGAGGTAGTGGGCAGTGGGGATGGTGGTCAGGTCGTCATGGCCAGTCCCAGGGAAGTTCTGGTCGAGGAAGGTGCAGGTGTCAGCCTGCCACCCCCTGCCCATCACCAGGGATGGAGGTGGCCGCTTACCTGACGGAGAAGGCCCACTCTGTGTCTGTGGTGGAGCTGGAGGAGACACCCTTCAGGAGGTTCCTGGGGGAGCGCGTGGGTCGTGCCCTCATGAAGGTGAGCCCACCCCAGCACCCAGTGCCTTGGAGCCCTGGGGCCCAGCCCGGCCCCTGGCTGGGCTCTCATCCACCGCCCACCTGCCCACTTGCCCTGACAGATGTTTGAGAACAACCGGGTGAAGTTCTACATGCAGACGGAGGTGTCGGAGCTGCGGGGCCAGGAGGGAAAGGTGGGCCCTTCTCCCTTCTCCCTGCTGCTTTCTGTCCTCTGTCCCCTGAGCCTGGGAGCTGGGTCCACCTGTTTACCCACCTACTCCCCACAGCTGAAGGAGGTTGTCCTGAAGAGCAGCAAGGTCGTGCGGGCTGACGTCTGCGTGGTGGGCATTGGTGAGTTGGTGCGTGGGCAGGCAGGCACAAACCAGCCCAGCCGTCTGCACATGCTCACATGTGACCTTGGGCTAGTCCCTTCCCCTCCCAGAGCCTCAGTTTCCACCACATCTGTCAAATGGGGACCCCCAACCGCCCCCACTTTACGGAGCTGTTGGGGAAGGTGTGTACCGGGCTCAGCCCAGGCCTGGCACAGAGGATGCTCCCAGTGCCTGCTGCCCGGTAACACTCATCTCCATACCCTGCGAGAGTTGACATAGGCAAGACTCGAACTGGCTCCTGCTCCAGCTGAGGTGCCAATTTGGGTAGGGGCCAAGATGGGAGGTGGTAGCGCCTGCAGGGGCTGAGGAGGTATGGCATGCTGTCCCTCCACTTAAGGGCCTCATGGAGCACTTCTTGGAGAAGGTGATATCTGAGGTCTTGCGGGAGGCACCAGGTCTGTGGGATCCCGGGTAGTGGGGGCCAGGGTGCATGAAGGCTTCAGGTGGACAGCCCCTGGAGGATCAGTCCAGGGCTGGCACATCAAGCGCGTGGTGTGGGGTGTGGAGAGTGACTACGCAGAAGGGAGGGACAGGGGAGTGGATACGGGCTTCCGTCCTGTCAGGTGCAGTGCCCGCCACAGGCTTCCTGAGGCAAAGCGGCATCGGTCTGGATTCCCGAGGCTTCATCCCTGTCAACAAGGTGGGGTGGATGGCACTGGGTGGGGAGGGCCCGTTGCTGGGCTGGGAGTGGCAGGAGGTTCAGGTCAGGGCCCCTGTCACACCCATGGAGCTCTGGGCCCTCTCTCTGCAGATGATGCAGACCAATGTCCCAGGCGTGTTTGCAGCTGGCGACGCCGTCACCTTCCCCCTTGCCTGGAGGAACAACCGGAAAGTGAACATTCCACATTGGCAGATGGCTCATGCTCAGGGTATGGCCAGTCCCGAGGCACATGGAGGGGTGGGAGGGAGTCTCAGGGTCTCAGTGTCCCCATGCTCATGCCTCAGTTGCTGACCTTGGGTTCTGGACACTGTGTTAGGCATCAAAGCTCTGATGTGGATTCTCTGGCCAGCCTCATCCTGGCGATCCAGCCAACACAGAGAGCAACACCCCACTGAGCCAGCCATAGCTCCTCAGTCTCAGTTTTCCTTCTGGTAGTCTCTCCCATTTTTGTCTTCAAGGACATATATTCTGTAGAATTCCTGATCAACCTGTGCAGTTACCCTGGGGAGGGAGGGAGGCATTTAGTGGATCACCTTCCTACTTTATGCCTCTATTTCCCTTGGGCCACTCAAGTATCTCTGTGAACTCAGTTCAGCCTCATGCAGGTCCCGAGGTGCCATCTGAGCCCAGAGACCTGGGCTCAGTGGAGGCACTGTGCTTTCTGAGGAATAGCTTTCCCCTCCTGATGTCTGCTGGCCACCAAGTCCCCCAAGCCTCATCCACTGTGCACATCTGGTCTGGGCCCCTAAGCTGCAGGTGCCATCATGTTAGTTGCCTCACTGCCTCAGAGAGGGGACTGCCAGACTCCCAGCCTGGGACAAGGGACTTCTCTGCACCCATCTCCCCTTCCCTCTGCCTTTACAGCTGAGGGTCTGCTGCTTGAAACCCCACTTCTGGTACCAATTTCTATTCAAGTCCAAAGTCTAAAGTTGTTGCTAGGTTGTAAGTAACCAAGGCTACTTATCAGCCAAGTATAATTAGGATTTAACTGGGAGAGTTTAGGGGACTTTGAAGTACATCCAACTACAGGGGTCTACTGGGGCCTCATAGGAACTGGGGAGCCATCCACACGGGTCTCTTTGGGGCTTTGTGTGTGGCTGTCATCTGCGCTTCCCTGTGTACTTATGCCCCATTTTCCTCCCTCTTCAGACCTGATATGTCTGATTAGGTGTCTGTGTGCACAGCTGAAATGGTGGAGTACTCCCCCAACCCCAAGAAGTAGACCTTCCAGAGTCAGGGCACTTTATTCAGATTCTCTAAGGAAGCAATCAAGTGGCTAGCTTTGAGGCAGGTGTTCCCCTGCACCAGTCAGTTGCAGGTGCAAGTGAGCAGTGGGCTGAACAATGATGTCTCTTGACCTCTGGGGAGACCAGGAGGAGTAGCCACACGTGTCGCGGTCCCCACAGCATCAGCAGCAGGTAGTGTGGGAGTGGTAAGAGCGAGAGTCACGGTTCTCACGGCCCTGGGTCCCGCAGGGCGCGTGGCAGCCCAGAACATGTTGGCGCAGGAGGCGGAGATGAGCACTGTGCCCTACCTCTGGACCGCCATGTTTGGCAAGAGCCTGCGCTACGCGGGTAACCCTGGGGCCTCGGATGGGGGCGGGGCCGAGGGCGTTCAGGGGCGGGGCTTGAGTGTGGGGCGGGGCTGGCAGCCTACGGGCAGGGCTATGACCGCACTAGGAGGAGGCCGGCAAGAACTCGCTGGCGGTGAGGCTAGGAACTACCTAAAAGGACGTATGGAGGAGGGCCTGGGCGGGGTTAGGAGGGGATCCTGTGACGTCTCGTTCCCTCCCCCGGCTCACGTGGGTGCCACCCACCTGCCCGGCCCACAGGCTACGGAGAAGGCTTCGACGACGTCATCATCCAGGGGGATCTGGAGGAGCTGAAGTTTGTGGCTTTTTACACTAAGTGAGAGCACCGGGGTGCAGCTTGGCGCGAAGCAGCGGGAGCTCAGTCGGGAAGGGGGATTCATCCCAGGCAAAATCCCAGAACAAGAGTCTAGCCCTGAGCCCCGCTGAGGAGTGCTGGAGCCTCCTTAGGAAAGCCCGAAGCTTGTGCACGGTCAAGCCGCGATGTGCAAAGCAGGGAGGGCTGGGTGCTCAGGCCATTCCTGTTGCCCTGGGGTAGGTCCTTCCCTGGGCCCCAGATGGACAGGAGTGCATCAGGGTTTTCAAAAACGGGCTGCTGCCTCGCAGTCCTCAGGCTTGGCCATCCTCTCCTTGCAGAGGCGACGAGGTGATCGCCGTGGCCAGCATGAACTACGATCCCATTGTGTCCAAGGTCGCTGAGGTGCTGGCCTCAGGCCGTGCCATCCGGAAGCGGGAGGTGGAGTGAGTGTGGGTGTGGGAAGCCTGGGGGTGGGAGTAGTTCCCTGGAGGACTGGCTAAGGTGCCCATGACAGCCAGCCGCCCCCACAACCCTCCAGGGCCTTTCCCCTCTTGGTTTGCATCACCTGAGGCTTACAGGACTACAGGGAGGTGTGGGGCAAGGATCATGGTTTGGGAGCAGGCTGGTTATGTGTTCATGGTGGATGGAAGGGATAGGGATGTGTGTCCCCAGGCAGGGCCAGTGCTGTGGGGAGGGGTCAGGGCCCAATGCATGGGCAATCACCAGGCCTGGGACACCTAACTGGACATGGTTGTGCTGAGCCTGGCAGAAGCTAGGTGGGAAATGCAGCTACTGATGCCCTGGGTATGCTCTCCACAGAGATAGTGGGGGGTGGTTCTAGGTTTCACTCAACACCAGCCAGTTCCCTTATCCTGGTGTGGTGTCAATGAGATTCACCCTCTGGGAGAGAACTCCCAGGGACTGGGGACAGCCTGGAGGCTATGAGACAGGGGCAGGCTTCAGGCTGGAAACAATGGAGGACCAGAAGGGGACATGATAAATGACATGCTCTCTCCTTGGCCTTCTCTCTGTTTCTCTCTCTTGCCTTCGTGAAGGCTGTTTGTGCTGCACAGCAAGTACGTGTGTCCTTCATGTTGACCGTTCTGAGCCTTTCCCATGTCAGCCTAGACCCTCCACCCAATGGTCTATCTCCATCTGTCCAAGTACACCTCCCTGCTGGGCACTAGGGTCTGGCACAGAACAGACCCCCTGCTGTCCTCAAGGGCCAGCTGTTCAGGGTGCCCAGAGTGGACAGCCTGTTTTCTTCTCTCTTGACCCCTCCTCCCCTCATTCCTGCAGGACTGGCGACATGTCTTGGCTTACGGGTAAAGGATCCTGAGCTCACATGCAGTAGACTTGGGCAGGCAAAGGGGGGCACCAGGGGCAGAGGCCAAGCCTTGGGGGCAGGTGCCAATCTCCAGTCCCAGGATCCCCCAGGGTAGAACCTGAGCCCTCCCAGTGCTTGCCTTCAGCCACCTGGCTCCCCTCCTGGGAGGCCTCTGCTGGATCCAGAAGATGCTCAACCCTCAAGGTCTCTGCTGCCACTGACAGCTGGCACTGGAGGCAGGACAGGCCCTGCCTCTTCTCCCTCTATTGGGACTAGTCCCCTGAAGAACCCTGCAACATGTTAGATATTACCGTAAAATTAAAACGCACACATTTGCAGATCTGTATGACTCCCAGTGTAATTGGGCCAATAGACACAGGACCAGACCACAGGGAAACAGGCACAATCACAGAATGCTAGGTGCCACACCAAGGAAATTTGGCCTGTGAACGCCCAGAGGAGGTAGCAACTAATTCTGCGCCGCAGGCCCTCCCACATCCCTCTCCCCCTCTGCGATCAGCGAACTCTTTTTGCTTTTGACTCTGAATTTTGAAGGAAGGGTATTCCAGGTAGAAGGGACAACATGCCCAAAGGTCTTCAGATAGTAAATGCTCCTTCAGAGGCGGCTCATGCTTGACACTTTGGGGCATTTGCCCACTTAGGGCTGTGGGAGCTGTGTCCTGAGACAGACCCCATGCTTTTCATAGCCGGAGCATTCTCAATCCACATGTCAGAGGTGAAGCAGCTGAGGCCCTGCTAAGTAGGAATGAGAATCCAGAGGCTCCTCGCCGGGCTGCCTCTCAGTCAGTAAGAAAGCCAAAGGGAGAGGGGAGTTGCGGGGAGTCAGGGCTGAGGGCGCTAGCAGGAAAGGGAGCGTTGAGCCGCCTGCAGAGGCCGCTGCGAGCTCGGAACTCTCCATGTGGGATCCCGGCAGCGGCAGACGATCCAGGCCAGAGCCACGCGCAGACCCAGGGCATGCCGGGAACTGCGAGCCCGCCGCGGGTCGTCGGACTGCGTGGGCCTGGGAGGCGCCGGGAAGAGCAGTCGCGACGGGGCTAGGGACGAGACACTGCATTCACTGGAAGGGACAACGCGGCGCCAGTACATAGCCTGAAACGCTCCCCAGAAGGTCCCACGCTCGCCGCCCGGTCGCCAACCGGGTCCCGCGCTCGCCCCCGGTGTCTTAGCAAGCGCTAGGCTTGCCGGGAAGAGCGGGAGGGCGCAAGTGCGGCGCTGGCCGGAAGTGCCGCGCCGTCAGCGCAGGGCTCGCCGGGAAATGTGGTTCCTCCAGCCGGCCCGGGGCGGTGGCCGCAAGTTGGGCGGACAGCGCGGCCGATCCGGCGTGGACCCGGGATGGCTGGACTGGGCAGCACGGGGGGCCAGATCGGGGCTGGGGCCCTGGCAGGCGGCGCGCGGTCCAAGGTAGCCCCGAGCGTGGACTTCGACCACAGCTGCTCGGACAGTGTCGAGTACCTGACGCTCAACTTCGGGCCCTTCGAAACAGTGCATCGCTGGCGGCGCCTCCCGCCCTGCGACGAGTTCGTGGGTGCCCGGTACGGTGGGCTTCGTGGGGTCCTGAGGACAGGAAGGGCGATCTGCGAGGGTCCCAGGGCGGGTCCAGTGGCGAGGCCGGGGGGTGGTGTCCTGGGGTAGGATCTGGTAATGAGGTGGATGGTGCTGTACAGGACGCTGTTCAGGGCAGGGGAGAGGGTTCCCAGAGCCCGATGTCCCGGGACAGGGTATTAGAACTAAGTTGTGTTTGTGGATATTGGGCTGGGGTCCCAGGTGCTCTCAGGTGGGGTGAGGAGTCCAGAGAGTCCTGGAGCCGTGTCAGGGGTCCTCACTTGCAGGGTGATTGGTGTTATCTTAGAAGATGATGAATCTTAGCAGTTGAGAGGTGATATCTAACTTCCGCGGCAGCTCTCCTGTTTAGTCCCATAACTTGGGTGACCCCCAGGAGGGTCCTGTCCTTACCGCCCTCCACTCCTTTCTTTCCAGGCGCAGCAAGCACACAGTGGTGGCCTATAAAGATGCCATTTATGTATTTGGTGGAGACAATGGGTGAGTGAGTCTGAGCATCAGTGTTTGGACCAGGTAGGGAGAAGTACTGTGGTCAGGGACTCGAGCTCGGAACCCTCCATGTGGGATCCCGGCAGCGGCAGACGATCCAGGCCAGAGCCACGCGCAGACCCAGGGCATGCCGGGAACTGCGAGCCCGCCGCGGGTCGTCGGACTGCGTGGGCCTGGGAGGCGCCGGGAAGAGCAGTCGCGACGGGGCTAGGGACGAGACACTGCATTCACTGGAAGGGACAACGCGGCGCCAGTACATAGCCTGAAACGCTCCCATTACTGTCCTTTCGGATGTTAGTTAGCTGGTGCCTCTAAGCTTAAGTTTCCCCACCTGTGAGATACCTTGCACTCACCTCCCTGGTTGCGGTGAGGATTAAATGAGATCGTGCACTCATGGTCCTCAGCACAGCTTCCAGTGGGTGGCACATGCTCAGTATGTGGAAATGTCCGTCTTCTGAGTAGACGCAGCCTTGAAAGAAACACAACCACCCTTGCGGCCAGGCCTGCAAGGCACTTTTCTTTCCCTGGGCCTCATCGGTATGGAGGACACAGTTTTATTTATTTCATGCATTTTTCACTATTTAGGAGGGTTTTCCCACATTGCTCCAAACGTCAGGCAACAACGTGATGTTTTGTTGGTGGGCACACCTCTTTTCACATAAACTGTCTCCAGTTAAGTTGTGGCTGGTTTCCTTACGCAGAGGGTGGAGTATCTGCACATGACCAGTTGTGTCCATGTGTCCTAGCCCTGCCTCTCAGCCCCGGCAACTGGCATGAAGCCCTGGAAGGGCTGGCCTCTTACTGGCTCTGCAGCCTTGGTCCTGCAGGCCTCCTTGGGAGCTGGCTTGAGGATGGTGGGGTAGTCTGGACCCCACCAGGATCTGCAGACTGGGCAGAAGAGCCTCCTTGGGCATGGTCCCCTGGCTTCAAGCCTGTCTTCCTCCCACTCTGTTTCCCCAGGAGTAGCCGGCGGGGCCCATTTACAAATGCAAGTCAGAGTGTGCTCCTCCTTGGCTCATCCTCCTGTGATGCCTCCCTGCCTCTCTGAGTAAAAGCCCAAGTCCTCATGACAGTCTGCTGCTCCTCTGCCCGCAGTCCCTCACTGCACTGGGGCTGCACAGGCTGCCTTGCTATGTTTGGATTGTACCAAGTGCCCCCCTGCTCAGGCCCTTGCACTGCCCATTCTCTCCTCCCACCTTCTTGCCCCTCCTCTGATGTTTCTTGTGACTGAGGCCTTCCTTGGCCATCTGGACCAACTGGAGACCATTGCTTCCCCTCCATACCTCTTACCATCTTCATTTGTTCCTGAGGCACACAGATGTTGGTTACTATCCATCTCTTCAGTCAAGGCAGGGCCTGTGCTCCTTTTACCATTGTGTCCTAGCATCTAGAAAACTCAATAAATGTTTGTCAAATGAAGGAATGAAATGAAGAAGAGATGCCTACCCACAGGCGTTTACTGGAGCCTTAATGAGAACCCTCCAAACCAGAAAATGTTTTGGTGTCTAGTACAAGGCAGCAAGTGGGAAATGGAGGACCTTCATCCTCAAGAGTGTCCTTAGCAGGTAGTTTGTGTGACACCTGTGTAGCAATAAGCAGAAGCATTTTTGCTGCAGTGTGACAAAGAAATAGGATACAAATTTGTCTCATGCTAGTCTTAACTTTATAAAGACTGAATACAAAGAAAGATGGCCTCCTGTGGCACCTGGGGCAAGTAAGGGAGGGAGGGGCGGTATCACAGTCACCACCAGCTTCTAGGCTCCTGGCTTCCTGGCTGCATGGCCTCAGACACAGCCTTTGAGCCACTAGGCTTTGTTGCTATCTGTGAAATGGAGGTGAGAGAACACTCACTGCTGCAGACTAAGTGAGATGGTGCACGGGGCACCCAGCACAGGCTGGGTGTGAGGGGGCGCTGGGCTCCTGTCAGTTTGCCCTTCTTCCCAAGGACTGGGTAGTAATATGCCGGCTGGTAGTGTTAGGTGGTGCAGTGGCCAGTGAATTTGTTTTCTATTTGATTGTATCTTTAACATGATTATTACATTGGCTTTTGCAACAAAGAAGTGGCAGGGGCCAGGTGCAGTGGCTCACACCTGTAATCCCAGCACTTTGGGAGGCTGAGGTGGGAAGATCACTTGAGGCCAGGCATTCACGACGAGCCTGGGCAGGAAAACAAGACTTCGTTTCTATTATTATTTTTTTTTTTGAGACAGAGTCTTGCTCTGTCTCCCAGGCTGGTGTGCAGTGGCGCCATCTTGACTCACTGCAACCTCTGCCTCCCAGGTTCAAGCGATTCTGCCGCAGCCTCCTGAGTAGCTGGGATTACAGGCGCCTGCCACCATGCCAGGCTAATTTTTTGTATTTTTAGTAGAGACAGGGTTTCACCATGTTGGCCAGCTGGTCTCAAACTCCTGACCTCAAGTGATCCGCCCGCCTAGGCCTCCCAAAGTGCTGGGATTACAGGCGCGAGCCACTGAGCCCAGCCCATTGTCTCTATTTTTTTTTTTTTAAAGAAGTGGCAGGAAGATCAGAGAGAAGCAAAGGGCCTCCCCTGAGGCATGGGCAAGCGCTTGCATTGTGGGGTACAGCCACAGAGGAAGGGGATTGGGATATGTGAATAGGGGTTCTGGAGGCTAGGGTGAGGTGTGAGGGTGACTCTGGCCTTTGGGCCATTTCATGCCTTCATGTCAGCTGCTGGTTGGGCTCCTGGTGGCCACATTCATGCTTTGGTCCTGACCCCCGGCAGGCTGGTGGCTGCCTGTGTGGCAGTCCTGGTGCCCATATTAGTTGGGGAGCCTCGTTTGTGGTCACCACTCTTGTTCTTGGGCATCAGCTGGTTGCCTGGCTATGTTAGTGACCCAGCCCACAACCGCCCCCTACTCTACCCTGGCTACATGCAGTGCCCATCTCTGGGGTTCCTGCAGAGCAGACCTGGCTAATGCCGCCCTCTCTTCTGGCTGCCTTTCAGGAAGACCATGCTCAATGACCTCCTGCGGTTCGATGTGAAAGACTGCTCCTGGTGCAGGTGGGTGGCCCCGTGCTCCAGGGCCCTGCTTTCCTCCTAGAACACAGTGGCACAGTGCTGGGTCCCAGTTGCTAGCAGAGTCTCTCTCATCATGGGAAGCTAGAAAGAAGCTTCCAGGAGGAGATAACTACGGCCCCAGGGATGCCACGTCCAGAGCCACCCTGTCAGGGCTGAGGAGATCAAGTAACCACCCAGCACCTGCAGCTGCCAAGCTGGGCACACAGGGCGGCTCCCTTCTGGACTGTCCACCTCTACCTCGAGGCTGGTGCTAGTATGGGTACAGAAGTTGCTATGTCATTTCTCTCACACTTGATTTTGTAAGATGGCTAGTAGTTACAAATTAATTTAAAAAATCATTCTGAAGGCTTCACAATTATTTGTCAAAAATTGCTTAAGTATAAAACTCAGAAAAAAGCTAGGAGTTCAAGACCAGCTGGGCAACAAAGTGAGACCCCGTCTAGGAAGATAGATAGACAGATGATAGATAGATAGATAGATAGATAGATAGAAAGATAGATAGATAGATAGAAAGATAGAGAGATGATAGAAAGACAAAGAGAGATGATAGATAGATAGATAGATAGATAATAGATAAATAGGTAGATAGATGATAGGTAGATTAGACAGATAGATGACAGATAGTGGATGGATGATAGATGACAGATTGATAGATGATAGGTAGGTAGATTAGATAGATAGATAGATAGATAGATAGATTAGATAGACATAGATAGATAGATAGATAGATAGATAGATAGATAGATTAGATAGACAGATAGATAGATAGATAGATAGATAGATAGATAGATAGATGATGGGTAGATAGATGACAGATGATAGATGAATAGATTATATAGACAGATGATAGATGATAGGTGGATAGATGATGGATATATAGATTATATAGATGGATATATAGATTATATAGATTAGATGATAGATGATAGATTAGATAGGTAGATAGATGATGGTTACATAGATAGGTATTAAATGAAATTGATGGACCCTGTGCTCTAAGACGCTGCACTGCTGCTGAGAGCAGGAGTGTGGATGGTCCTGGAGTAGTATGAGGACCTGGTCACATTCTGTGCGTTGAATAAGGAATTTACAAAATATCTACCACTTGATTCCATTTTAAAGAATTCCATGGAAGCCTAAGTATGCACAGGAGAGGTGTGCAGGGAAGACCTCAAGGTGTTGCCAGAGGTTTTCTGGTAATGGGAATTTGCATGAGCTTTAGTGCCTATTTTGTTTTTTCCTTATTGGTGATTTTTTTTTTTAAGTTTCTATAATGAGACAGGTATCACCTTCAAAATACAAAAGTGAAACGTAGCCGGGCGCGGTGGCTCACACCTGTAATCCCAGCACTTTGGGAGGCCAAGGCGGGCGGATCACCTGAGGTCAGAACTTCAAGACCAGCCTGGCCAACATGGTGAAACCCCGTCTCTACAAAAATACAAAAAATTAGCTGGGCATGATGGTGGGTGCCTGTAATCCCAGCTACTCAGGAGGCTGAGGCAGGACAATCGCTTGAACCCAGGAGGTGGAGGTTGAGCCACTGCACTCCAGCCTGGGTGACAGAGCGAGACTCCGTCTCAAAAAGAAAAAAGAAAGGCAGCACAGGGATGCAGGGCCACCCTGTGGGGGTGTGGACCTCATGGGTGACCCCGGCTAACTCTCACTACCCCTGTGCCCACCCCAGGGCCTTTACCACTGGGACCCCACCGGCCCCCCGTTACCACCACTCGGCCGTCGTCTATGGGAGCAGCATGTTTGTCTTTGGTAAGCAGCCTCTTGCCTCCCAGGGGCTGTGTCGCCCCAAGGCCCACAGACACCCTGCCCTTCTGCAGGCCTGGGGCATTCGTGCTGGTGCTGTGTATAGCAGGGGCTCTCTCTCCACCCGTGGCTTTGTCTGCCAGTCTTCTGAATTCTGCGCTGGATCTGGGACCCCTTGCCCTAATGGCCCTGAGCTCACAGGGTTGGGTGTCTTTCTGTGTTACTGCGCTGTGGTTGGGAACAGTGTCCTGCTCATCTCTGTGTCCCCAGAGCCCAGCACAGAGGCAGACAAGCAGTAGGTCCTTCTGGGGCTTGTGGAGGGAGTCCTGACTTATGCATTTTCAGTGGGGCCAAATTCTGCTCCACCTTCCAGGGTTTGAAATCTTCAAGACTGCCCTTTGGGTTTGACGGTTTCTCACTCTCTTTACTCAGGGGGTTACACTGGGGACATTTATTCCAATTCTAACTTGAAGAATAAAAATGACCTCTTTGAATACAAGTTTGCAACTGGCCAGTGGACGGAGTGGAAAATTGAAGGACGGTGAGAAACTTTGCAGAAACGTTTGGGACAGGCTGGGTCCTGGGTGGCATTGGACCTGGGATCTGCCCCCTTTTGCCTCCCAGATGAGGACCCTGAGGGCACGCAGTGGCAGGGAGCTTGGGATTGGTGGAATATCCCCCGGTGCAGCTGTGCATGGCCTGCTCCCAGCCCTTAGATTCCCTCCTTTCAGAAGAGACCCAAATGGGCCAGGCGTGGTGGCGCATACCTGTAGTCCTAGCACTTTGGGAAGCCGAGGTGGGAAGATCACTTGAGCCCAGGAGTTCAAGGCTGCAGTGAACCATGTGTGCCCCACTGCACTCCAGCCTGGGAGACAGAACAAGACCTTGTCATAAAAAAATTTTCAGCCGGGCGCGGTGGCTCACGCTTGTAATCCCAGCACTTTGGGAGGCCGAGGCGGGCGGATCACGAGGTCAGGAGATCGAGACCACGGTGAAACCCCATCTCTACTAAAAATACAAAAAATTAGCCGGGCGTGGTGGCGGGCACCTGTAGTCCCAGCTACTCGGAGAGGCTGAGGCAGGAGAATGGCGTGAACCCGGGAGGCGGAACTTGCAGTGAGCCGAGATTGCGCCACTGCACTCCAGCCTGGGAGACAGAGCGAGACTCCGTCTCAAAAAAAAAAAAAAAAAAAAAAAAAAAAAAAAAAAAAAAAAAAATTTTCAAAAAGATCCAATGTACTGCTGATGGCGCTTCTGGGGTCCTGCTTTTTGAGCACCCCCTTTGATATTTTGGTGGCACCTAGGAGAAGGTTCTGTGCCTCTGTGGCTGTCTGAATTCCTCTTCAAGCCACTAGTCGGCCTCTGGGGCTGTTGTTTATTCCTAGTGCCTTGTGGAGGCCCTGAAGCCCCAGTGTCGGGTGGATGTGGCCATGCAGCCTGGCTGTGGCCCCTGCACTGACCACGTGGGGCTGGGAGGCTCAAGTCTGTGCTGGGCGGCCTCACTCCCTCCCCTCTTCCCTCACACTCCAGGTTGCCAGTCGCTAGGTCAGCCCATGGAGCCACGGTGTACAGTGACAAGCTATGGATCTTTGCTGGCTATGACGGCAACGCCAGGTGGGTGGTGGTCCGGCCTGTGCACCCCACCTCCGACTGCACTGAGACCCGGAGCAGGTCGTCCTGGCATTTGAGGGCTTAGGCTGGGAGAGCTCTGCCTGGTGGATTTTGAGTGCCACTCTGTCTGGGGGTTTCTTGGGAGGGGGACGGGGAAAGAGGAGGATGGGCAGATGGAGGTGAGGGCCACTGGGTGGAGCCCCGTGGCTGAGTAGCTCGGATGAGGATCCTCAGCCAGGAGTCGCCCTGCGGAGCTGAGTCGGTGGGCGGGCGGGCGGTGCCCGAACTCAGGCCCAGCCCTTGTTCTTGCCCAGGCCAAGGCCTTTTCCTCCTTATTTTAGAAAGTTGGCTTTGCTCTCTTTTTCTGATTACAAAAGTACCATATGCTGGTTTCCCAAAACTTCAGCATCATAGAAACTCCTAACAATGCATTGATGGTGGTGGCGTCTGGGATATCTGTGTCCTCTCCCCACCCAGGAGGGACACTGAGTGAGGAGCTGGCGCTGCCACACTGCCCCGATGTCATGCATGAGAGTACTTGTTCTGTCTGGGCTGGGCAGGGGGCCCGGCACGGCAGGGATTTGAGGCAGTGCCTGCCACCCCACACAGAAGTTCCCGCCTCATGGCCACACAGGTCTCCCTGTGTGGGGGTGGGGCTCCTCCCTGCAGCCATCCCTTCTAGCCAGGACTAGGCCCACCCTGACCACCAGACCCAAGGGGTCCTCACTGGTCTGTCCTAATACAGGTTGAATGACATGTGGACAATTGGCCTCCAGGACCGAGAGCTCACCTGCTGGGAGGAGGTGAGGGGCGCGGGGAGCCAGGGTGCAGGTGGAGGGAGGTGGGAGGCAGGGGGAGCCAGGCTGGGGGTCGAGGCTGCTTTCTTCCCCTTGCAAAGCCCAGCCCCGACCTGAGCCTCGCTCTCCTCCCTGGCGACCTGCGGGCCTTCACGACCAGTTCCTCACTGTGGCTGCACAGTGATTCGAGCCTTGGTGCTTTGGATGGGCAGAGCGCCACGTGTGTGAGGGATGTGGTTTTGCTTTAATGCACCCTTTATTTCAGTGCAGTGAGGGCCGTCTGCTATCCAGTGTCCTGCTCCCTGGAGCTCCCCCTGGGCTTGCTTTCCCCTTTAGAAACATGGAATTTATTTATTTATTCATTAAAAAATTTTTTTTTTCAGTCTTCTGGGCATGAAAAACATGAGTTTAGCCCCTGATGATTTAACCCTGATGATTTTAACCCCAGCTGTTCACAAGTGGGCCCCGTGAAGTGGATGAGACAGGGCTATGAGCTGTTCCAAGACAAGTGAATCTGTGAACCCTCATCTGGGGAAGTTTCAAGAATAGAAGCAGTCCCATCTCAGCAGTCGAGTGTGGTGAAATGTGAGCAGGCCCTGTGAGGCCAGGGCTGAGCTGTCCTCTCCCCCTGCAGGTGGCCCAGAGTGGCGAGATCCCCCCGTCTTGCTGCAACTTCCCCGTGGCTGTGTGCCGGGACAAGATGTTTGTATTCTCTGGGCAAAGCGGAGCCAAAATAACCAACAACCTCTTCCAGTTTGAATTCAAGGACAAGACGTGAGTACTCTGGCCAGTGGGGTGGAGGAAGGACGGTCAGTGCCCCCGAATCCTTCTGAATGTGAAGAATGCCCCTTGCACCTGGTGGCCGTGGTAACTGTCCTTCTGAGCTCTGCAAACAGCAGGAGGTTACAGCCCAGAGCAGGGATGTGCGGTGCCCCTGGCAGGTCCCCAGTATATGGCTACAGCTTAGCAAGATAGGGCCTGGTGAGGAGGCCCCTGGCTAGGCGTCCCTCTGAATGTGAAGGACATTCCCTTCCCCGTGAATGGCTTGGTCAGTGCCACCAGTAGCAAATGTGGCCTGCATAGATCTCAAATGATGGCAGAAGACCAGAGGGGCCTGCAGGTCCTGAGAGTTCTGGCCCATGCTGCCCCTGGCTGCTGGCCAGCCCTTGATCCCTGCAATAGGGCTGCAGGAGAGGGCACAAGGAGTGTGAACTGCAGGTACAGGGGGTTTGGGAAGGGACTTGGGAGCTTCCCTGGAGGCCACAGGTGCGTGGGAGGAAGGGCAGGGAGCCCCAGGATGAGGGAAACTGTTGAGGGCCTGGGGCTCAGCATAGAGCCAGATGGCATAGACCTGCCAGGCCATGATCTGTTCTGAAGTCTTCAGCTAACTTAGCAAAGGAGAGGACTTGCTGGGAGGTACTGGGAAGCCTGGGAGGTGGAAAGTGCTGGAGCAGCATCAGGATGTGGGGTGCAGGCAGCTCCCAGGATGGGGACTCAGCTGTAGGGATGGTCTGACTGGGCAGCATGAACACAGTGACTTGCAATGGTCTCTGCACAACTTTACTCCCCAGAGAGCAGGACTGCCTGGCGGGTCAGATGCCACCCTCCTGCCCATCACTGCTGCCTGCTCCATGGGGAGAGGGGGGAGCTCTGGCAGGACCCCGCGGTGGGCCACATGGAGCCAGGCAGGGCTGGTGCCAGTGCTGGATGGGGTGAGGGGTGCTCAGTGCAGGTGTCTAGGCCCTCCCTCTGGACCCTGGGCTAGTCACCGTAGGGGATGCAGGGGGACCTCCCAGTGAGGGCCTGCTGTGGGGAGGCCCCGAGGGTGAGCAGGAGCTCCTGTCCCAGCATTGGTTCACTGTTGTGTACCCCCAGGTGGACACGCATCCCAACTGAACACCTGCTCCGGGGCTCCCCACCACCCCCGCAGCGGCGCTACGGGCATACCATGGTGGCCTTTGACCGCCACCTCTATGTGTTTGGGGGTGCGGCCGACAACACGCTGCCCAACGAGCTGCACTGCTATGATGTGGACTTCCAGACCTGGGAGGTCGTCCAGCCCAGCTCTGACAGTGAGGTGAGGGTGCCCAGGGGTGTCCTGACCTGCCGGCTGCACACCAGTGGCCCCTACCCTGCTCCCCCCTAGCTCCTCACAGCTTTGGGGCCCCTTGGGGTTCCAGACAGCTACCAGGAACAAGGCCAGGACACCTGGGCCTCAGCCCTGGACACCTGCCCCGGCCTCCAGCCCCAGCTTCACCCCACAGCCTGCAGGTAGTTAACACTTCACGCCCCATCATGGCTGCATGGGGCTGCTGTGCTGCAGACCTTTCCTGGGAAGCCCACAGCCATGCAGCTCTTCCTTCTTTCAGAACTCACTCTCAAGGCCAGGATGGTGGGGGTCTCTGGGCACCTACCTGGCCCTTGCCAAGTGGTCTCATGCCCACATGTCTCTCCTCTTCAGGTCGGTGGGGCTGAAGTGCCTGAGCGAGCCTGTGCTTCCGAGGAGGTGCCCACCCTGACCTCTGAGGAGCGGGGTGGCTTCAAGAAGTCCCGAGATGTGTTTGGCCTGGACTTTGGCACCACCTCAGCCAAGCAGCCCGCCCAGCCCGCCTCGGAGGTACAGGCTGGGATCCTCATTAAGACTGCATCACCCCCTGAAGCAGGTCCTGTGATCAACCCCTCTCACACATGGGGAGACTGAGGCCCCGAGAAATACTTGCTTGGGGTCACACCACAAAGGAGGTGCAGGGCCAGGAGCCCTCACCCTGCTGGCCAGGCTGCAGCTTTCTGGGGTGGGTGCCACACACTGGCTCAAGTGCCCTACCCACTCTGAGGGTCTCCATGGCCCGTCATGCCCCACTCGCCTACATGGGTACCAGGTCCCGCCTGTGTCTGTCATTGCACCCAGGGGCCCTCATCCCTTGGGGACCCTGCCCCCTGGCCCTTCATGGCCATGAGGTGCTGCATCCTTGCCCTTACCTGGCTGCACCAGCCCCACTGTGGAAGCTCCGCTCCCCCCAGTTCCACCCTGCCTTCTTGTCCCCCAGCTGCCCAGCGGGAGGCTCTTCCACGCAGCTGCTGTCATCTCAGACGCCATGTACATCTTCGGGGGCACAGTGGACAACAACATCCGCAGCGGGGAGATGTACAGGTTCCAGGTGTGGGGCCTGTGGGCCTGTAGGGAGATGTATAGGTTCCAGGTGTGGGGCCTGTGGGCCTGTAGGGCCGGCTGGGTGGACAGATCCCCCGTGATGAGAAACTGAGGCCAAGTGGGGGTGGGGCAGGGCTTATCCAGGCCATTGCAGGGCCACACCTGGCAGGATGGAAGCCTTGGGAGGAGCCCTGTGGGCTGAGGGTGGGCTGAGGTGGCACTAAAGTGGGCAGCCTTCATGCAGTGGGGCAGGCAGATGGCGCTGGGGCTCACGGCAGAGTCCGTGGAGGGAGCCAGGCCAAGCTGGGCTCAGAACCAGAGCCTCACAGGCATCATAGCCTGGCCCAGGGCAGAGCCAGGGCTGACAGTGGCTTGCGTTGACAGGCCCTTCCCAGGCCTGGAGGAGCAGGTGGTCAGAGCAGGGACTCACAGCCACAGTGAGGTCAGGGCTGGCTTCCTGGAGAGGTTGGGATGTGCTGGTGGGGGCCAGCGTGAGGATGCAGGTCCAGGCAGAGTGGAGATGGCAGAGCTCTGCTGAGACCTGGGGCCCAGCCAAAGGCGAGAGAGGCGGGGGAGCCCTTTCCTGCTGTGGAGCCAGCCATGGACAGTTGCAGGAGCCAGGCTGTATTTTCAGGGTGGGGTGGCGGCTGCTTCCTCTCTTCAGCCAGGCCCACCTGCCTCCTGGGCCCTGAGGGTCAGCATGGGCCAGATGGGGACCTCAGGGTTGGCCTGCGCAGCCACACTGGGGCCACCCTGCTGTCCTCAACATCTAGCCTCACTGGGCCCCTCTTGCAGTTTTCCTGTTATCCTAAATGTACACTGCATGAGGACTACGGGCGGCTGTGGGAGAGCCGCCAGTTCTGTGACGTGGAGTTCGTGCTGGGTGAGGTGGGTGCCTGTCCTCGCGCCCTGCTCTGCCTGCTGTGCCCGGGCAATGGGAACTTTGCCCCCCAGAAAAACAGCTGCTTGCCTGGTGGTGCTGACCCTGGCCGGCTGGGTCTCTGTTCTCTGCGGCGAGGGTCCTGTGCCCTCTGCCAGTGCATCATTCTTTATGCAGAAGGAGGAGTGCGTGCAGGGCCACGTAGCCATTGTCACAGCGCGGAGCCGCTGGCTTCGCAGGAAGATCACGCAGGCGCGGGAGCGGCTGGCCCAGGTGAGGTGCCTAACCACCCTGCCCTAACCTGGCAGCCATGCCTGGTGTCCACTGGGGTGCCCTTGAGCTCCCTTCTCCCCACAGAAGCTGGAGCAGGAGGCCGCCCCAGTTCCCAGGGAGGCCTCTGGCGTGGCTGCTGGTGGGGCCCGGCCGCCCCTGTTGCATGTGGCCATCCGGGAGGCTGAGGCCCGGCCCTTCGAGGTGCTCATGCAGTTCCTCTACACCGACAAGATCAAATACCCACGGAAAGGTCCGCCTGGGTGGGGGTGGAGCAGGATTGGTGTGGGCTGGGGCGTGGGCAGCGGAGCCAAAAGGTGGGTGCTGCCAGCCCTGCCTTACTGATGGGCCCCGAGGCTCAGAGGCTGCGGGTCACCCTCATTACCCATGATCACTGCAGCTGGATGCCATCTGAGTCCCCCGAGGCCTCGTTCCTACCTAGTGGCCCCAACCCACACTCTTCCATTGGGGGAGCCCTGCGCCCTGTGCTCTGCCCTCCCCTCTCCGGCTCCCTGAGATTCGGGGGCTCTGGGGCGCAGGCCACGTGGAGGATGTGCTGCTCATCATGGATGTGTACAAATTGGCACTGAGCTTCCAGTTGTGCCGCCTGGAGCAGCTGTGCCGCCAGTACATCGAGGCCTCCGTGGACCTGCAGAACGTGCTGGTCGTGTGTGAGAGTGCCGCCCGGCTGCAGCTGAGCCAACTCAAGGTGTGGGGTGGGGTCAGCACGATCAGGGTCGGGTGGGGTGTGCTCAGGCTTAGGCCCCCTCCCTGCCCACCACTGTGAGCCCCTCGCCCAGCCTGGGGCCCTGGCTTGACTCTGCCTGCCTGCCTGTGCCTGTCTGCCCCAGGAGCACTGCCTGAACTTCGTGGTAAAGGAGTCCCACTTCAACCAGGTGATCATGATGAAGGAGTTCGAGCGCCTCTCCTCTCCACTGATCGTGGAGATTGTGCGGCGGAAGCAGCAGCCGCCCCCTCGCACTCCCTCGGACCAGCCAGTGGACATTGGTAGGGAGCCCCGTTCCCCTTCCCTGGGGGCTGGGAGGGATGGTGTTCATCTGCGGCAGGAGATTGGGAGCCATGGAGAGCACCTGCCAGGCCCTCGGGGTGGGGGTGGGTGCCATGGGACCCCAGAGTGCTCTCCTGGGTACAGGGAGGAAACAGATGGAGGCAGAAGCCCCTGACCCATGGGGCTTGCCACGGTGGGCTGTGTCCTGGTGAGCTGGGATTTCCTGAGCCAATTTCTGGGGGTGGACATGGGGCACCTCTTTCCGGCTGGGATGTCAGGTCTGATGGCCCAGGGTCACAGTAATCAGTCTCTGGACTTCTCTTTGCTTGTAATGTCACAGGCCTCTTCATTCCCCCAGCTCTCCCTGGGGCTTGTGCTGACCCCGGCTGCTGGCTCTTGGTGACGTCTGCAGGCACCAGAGGCCATGCTGTGGGCCTGGAGGGGGTTTGATCATGAGGGCAGCGAGGGGGTACAGCAAGCTGGGTGGAAGATGAGACGCTGGGTGGTGGGCTGTGCGTGGGGCATAGTGCTCGAGTCGGCCAGGGCGCCGAGGGAGGACAGAATGTGGCTGATGGTGCCTCAGGGCCAGAGTGAAGCCTTCTGCCTGGGTGAAGTTTTGTTCAGGGCAGCAACATGGGCAGATATGCAGGAAGGTAGTGCCGTGGGGTCCCAAGGCCAGAATCCCAGGCTGTACCTGCTCAGGGACCCTCCTACCCCCAGGCACATCTCTGATCCAGGACATGAAGGCATACCTGGAGGGAGCGGGCGCGGAATTCTGTGACATCACTCTGTTGCTGGATGGACACCCACGGCCAGCCCACAAGGCTATCCTGGCTGCCCGCTCCAGGTGGGTGGGGACTGGACAGGAGGGGAGGGTGGGCCTGGATGGTGTCTTCATTCTGCTGACAGCTGGGTGCCTGCCGCTCGTTGTCTGCAGCTACTTTGAAGCCATGTTCCGGTCCTTCATGCCCGAGGACGGGCAGGTGAACATCTCCATCGGGGAGATGGTGCCCAGCAGGCAGGCCTTCGAGTCCATGCTGCGCTACATCTACTACGGCGAGGTCAACATGCCGCCCGAAGACTCGCTGCATCCTCACTCCCCAAGGAACTCCCAGGTCCCCACCAAGGGTCCTGGCACCCACTTCGGGTGGCTTTGAGGCCTGCTCTCCTGCCCCAACCAGGCGATCTGGGCCCAGCGCCTCCCTCCAGAGGATTTGCTGGTGCCTGGGGCTGGGCCTGGTGCTCTCTGAAGCAGTTGGCAGCTGGCAGGGAGGGGTTTGCAGCCAGGAGGAACCAGTGGGTTCCTGACCCTCACAACTGCGCAGAGGATGGAGTGGGTCATTGCTTTGTGCGACAGTTGAGCACAGACATGGAGCTACTCCTCTTATGTCACTTCAGTAGGGGTCTGAACATGGAGGGTCAGGATGCCTGTTAGGCCTGCAAGGCCATGGAACAGCGCTACAGATGCGCAGACAGTATTTTTCTGGGGAGGGGATTCATGGTTTTCTTCGGATCCTGAATGGGGCCTTTGACCCACTAAGTAGTTCAGAATCCATTTAGAGAGCATGCTGGCGTGTGGGCTGGATTGGAGCCTGGCCCCTGGTGGGCTTGGGGCTCCAGCTGCGCCCTTTCCTGTCCTTCCCTGGGAGGGTGCGGGTGGACCAGCTTCCTTTGGTCAGCTCCTTAACCAGTCCCCAGCTACTTGTTTGCGGCCCCCTACTACTATGGCTTCTACAACAACCGGCTGCAGGCGTACTGCAAGCAGAACCTGGAGATGAACGTGACGGTGCAGAACGTGCTGCAGGTAGCCCCCCAGCCCCGTGCCCACGGCTGCAGCTCCCACTGAGTGGGTGAAAGGGGCAGCGCCTCAAGGTCTCTGCCATTGCAGATCCTGGAAGCAGCTGACAAAACGCAGGCGCTGGACATGAAGCGGCACTGCCTGCACATCATCGTGCACCAGTTCACCAAGGTCAGGGCTCTGGCCTCCCCTTCAGGACTCGCTTCCCCTTGGCAGTGGCCATGCCCAGGCAGGGAGGGTGCCCAGGCTCTGTGGTCCCCTGCAGTGGTGGGTCCTGGGGGTGAGAGAAGCAGAGCAGCCCATCACTGGCCACATCTTGCTTCATCCTTGGGACCAGCCTGAGCTGTGAGCAGGGTGGGCCCCAGAGGGCTCCACTGCCCACCATGGCCCTTAGGTGGATCTGGTCCCATCTCCTCCTGGCCTGCTTGCCTTGCAGGTCTCCAAGCTGCCCACGCTGCGGTCACTGAGCCAGCAGCTGCTGCTGGACATCATAGACTCCCTGGCCTCCCACATCTCAGACAAGCAGTGTGCGGAGCTGGGCGCCGACATCTGAGGCCCTGTGGCGCCTGCCTGTTGTGAAGAATCGACGTGCCTGCCTGCCCTGCCTGAGAAGACTACCCGCTATGTGCATGCCTATGGCAGAGTGGGTGCACCTGCTGGGCCAAGGGTCAGGGTGCCCAGAGCCTCCAAAGAGAGCTGAGGGGATGTGGGGCCCCCAACTCCTCAATTCACTGAAGACACAGGTCCCACAGGGAGTGGATGATGAAGCAGACCCCCTCCCGTCATCACCCTCTCCTGATGTGGTGTGGATGCGAGGCCACGGCTCAGTGATGGGCTCACCACCCGGAAGTGGGGAGAGACCTTGGGCCTCCCACCCAGTGGGGCTTGGCCTGGCTCCTGTGGCCTGGGCGTGTTGTAGACTCAGGCACTGGGGGCTGTCACCAAGGCTCCAACATGTGGGAGGAGGTTTAGCAGACTTGCACTGCACCAGCGAATCTGCCTGGGCTGCTCCTGTCCCGCCCACCCTCACTGAGATCCATGTAAGGGGCTCCTCTTCCCACCTGGAACTTGTGAGTGGGGACCCATGATGTATGGGTCTCACCTGACTTGAGGTGAATTTTGGAGCGAAGGGCCCTGAGGTCAGCTCCCAGGTCGGTCGTGCCGGGCCAGGCCTGGTTTTCACAGGGGCTGAAGGATCCCAGTCCACCTGTCTGCATGTCAGGGCTCGGCCGGGAAGAAGCCAGCAAAGTTCCCCGTGTCCCTTGCTGAGTATTCTATCACAGACAAGCCTCCATTAAAGCCACAGCAGTGCTACCTACCACACACATCTTGCTGGCCTGGACACCACTGCTGGCTTCAGCCCCTTGAGCAGCCCATGGCTTAGAGACCCCCAGACGTAGGTCAGTTGGTCTTACCTGTCTCTATCCATGCTGTCAACTCCTGCCCCCACCTGGAGTCACCCAGTCACATTGGGAAGGCCTGTGAAGGCCTCCAGGCCGGTCCCTCCCAGGGGAATCCTGGAGGCCTAGGGTGGGCTCCTGCCTCTTCTGGCCTGCCTTGCCCCTGCACTATGCTTTTGGCTCCTGTGGAAGGAGGGCTGCCCTCTTGTCCCAGTGAGGGCCCCATGTGGATCCACTCTGGTGCTGGGAGCCAGCGCTCCCTTATCAGGAACAGGATTCCAGGACCCCTTTTTTGTCGTGGCTGCCATGAAGCCACAGCTCACCTTGGGGAAGTGACCTGCTCCCCTTTGGCTGTATGCACGTGGGTAGGGGGCCCTGAGTGGCAAGTTGCTTAGCTAACAGAGGCAGATCCATAGGCAGCCTGCAGGCTAGGAAGTGGCCTGGTGCAAGATGAGCTGGGAACAAGGGAGGAGAGAGCAAGAACTAGGGCAGAGGCTGAGCCAGGAGGCCCTTAAAGTGAGGACACAGCAGGCCCAGGACCATGGCTGGGGAGGATGTCAGCACCTGGAAGTGGAGTGCAGGCTGGGGCGGCCAGCCATTTGGGCCAGGTGCATTCACTCAGAGTGGGGCCACACACCCACCTACCCAGTTTCCACAAGATGTGGCTCCTGCCACACCCACAGGGCAGCCTCCTCCAAATCCCTCTCCTGGAGGGGCTGACCCAGAAGCCTCCTTGAACTAGCCTGCAACCCTGCTCTCTGCTGACCCTTGTCACTGAACCCTGAACTGTCTCTTCTAGACTTATATGAATAAATGAAATTACATGCCAAGGGCCCTAAAAAGCAAATTTTACAAAATTGTGTGGCAGTTTCTGGGACTAGAATGAATTCAGTTGTGCTCCTTGGCAGGGAGAGGCCATACTTGCAGTAAGTCACCCCACACATGGAGCTGTTTGGGAATTGCAGCTGCAGCAAGGCCTTCCAGGTTCCTGGGAGTTGAAGGAAAAGGATGCTGAGGCCAGGACCTGAGTGCTTGTCTCCATGTTCTGGCCACCTCTTCCTAGATTTCCAGGGATTAGCTTGTTGGGGCTTTACTACCTGCTGACATGCCCCAGGAGGTTGATGATTGTCATCATCATCCCCGTTTTTCAAATAGAGATGGTAGTGAAGGGGGCAGGGAGAGAGGGTTGTCCTGCTTACCCACCAGGCTGATGGGGCCTGTGGACAGAAGCCTGTCATGCTCCTGCTTGAGAACCGAATCTAGACTGGGTTTTAGAAGTGTTCTCAAAGGGGCTGGCTGGTTTAAGTCAGGGCTGTTTCAGATCCTATGGAAAGGGCACCTGGAGCTGTCTTCCTGGCCCCTACTCACACCATCCTGCCCCTTCAGAGAACCCTGTGGGGCACGGAGCTGCACTAGCAGGGCTGACTGCCACCTGTCTACCAGTAGCTCTGAGGGATGAGAGCCAGGCTCCCTGTTCTCCTTGGCAAAGAGCTTGGACTGAGCCCTTTGGGAGCTGCAGCCACTGTCTGGGGCAGCAAGCTTAGTACTCAGAGGGGCTCCAGCCCCCAGCTGAGCCAGACAGCAGGCCCTCCGTCTAGAATCCGCTTTATTACGGCACCTGGTGGGTCTGGTGGGATCTGAGGGAGGAAGAGGCTGCAGTCTTGCTGGGCAGCCCCTCAGTCAGTCCAGCGGCCCCTCCCTTAGGCCATGCTGCTGCTCAGCTGCATAGCAAAGTCCTGCACATGCTCCTTCAGAGTCTGGCGGGCATCTGCCTGTGCCCGCTTCTCCCGTGCCCGCTCCTGCTGCAGCTTGGTCAGTCTCAGCCGCAGCCGCTGCTCCCGCCGCTTGCAGGCCTGCAGCTGGCGCTGGGCCTTGTCAAGGGCATCAAGGGCTGCCTCAGCTCGCCGCTTCCAGAGTAAGGCGCTACCCACCTGGTAGCTGTGTTCATTCTGGATGTAGGCTCCGGCAGGTGGGGGCAGGCGCAGCATATAGGCTGAGGGGGAGACTGGCCGTGGTTCGAGAGGGGAGGGCTGCCGCTCTGGTGAAGGCTGGGCACTGCAACCTGCTTCATCTGCCTGGGCACCCAGGGGGCCCAGTAGGTCTGAAAAGGGGCTGCTAAGGCCAGGCTCCAGCCTCCCAGCTGGGGAGGCTGGCAAAGTGGCAGGTGCTGAGGCCTCTTCCACAGGAAAGCAGGTGACATCAGCAGGTGGAGGTGGAGAAAATGGAGTTGTGGGCCCTCGGCCCTCGTTGCAGCTGGTAAGGGGGAAGAGAGAGACTGATGGGCTAGGCTGAGGGCTTGCCAGACCCCACTCCACCAGCCCACCTGATCAACCCTTAACACCCAAACCCGATCCACAGGTTCTGTGCAGCAAGAACCCTGTCCAGCAAGACTGCTGGCAGACACCCCTAGGGCCCAGTCCCTCAGCCTAGGGGTGGGAGTGGGGCAACCCCCACCCATACCACATACCGCTTCCTGCATCGTCTGAGCCGGCTGACTTCAGGGGGGCCAGGTGGATAACTGTGTCCTTTGGTCTTGGTTGTCCGGCGCAACTTGGAGAAAGACTCAAATATGGTGGGGACTGCCCCCTCCTTTAGCCTGTGATATCCGCTGTGGGGAAAAGCAACCCAGATGAGCTGGAGAGCAAGTGCTGTCTCCCCAGGCCAATCTGCCCCCAGCACCAGCGCCGTGGGAGGCTGGAAGGCATCGTGCAAACAATACGTCTGGGGAATGCCAAGTTAGAGCTACACCAATCGCTTCCCTGCAGGACTCCTCAAAGTCCAGGTGTGTGGAAAGCCTGCACAAGCTGAGCTGGGCTGACCAGCCAGAAAGAATTCTTTGATTTGTGGACTTGCTGGCAAGACTGGGGCTCTGAAAAATACTCTCTGGAAAGGCTCCTGTTTTCCCCTTGTGTCACAGGCACAGTGATCCTGGGGATGGGTTTCACTGTGCAGAGCTGGGAGGAGGAAACAGCCCCCTTGGACGCAGGCTGCTCAAGGGACTTCCAGGACCCGCAGCTGTCCCAGTCCGCCGGAAGCCCCACATCCTACCCCAGCGTCGGCGGGCAGGGAGGCCCACCTGATTCCCACCAGCTCAAAGCAGTTCTCCTCAAAGTGTTTGGAGCAGAAGTAGATGTACTCGGATGCCGGGTCCCACAGGCCCTGGCCGCTGGGGTCCAGCCGCTGGCAGTTGGCCAGCCACAAGCCTCGCCTCGGGTTGTCCTTCTTGGGAAGTCTGTGGAGCCACAAACCCGTGAGCACCAGGCTGTCCACAGCCCTGGGCTCATGCTGCCCAAGCTCCCCAGAGGGGAAACGCAGACCCAACACGCGCCGCCACGAGACCTCCCTGCGATCCCCGCCGGGTAAGCACCACCGCCCGGGCACAGACGAGGCAACGGAGGCCTCGAGAAGAAAACCAGTTTCCTTAGCGTCATCTGGCAGGTAACAGAGTGGGGCAGGTCCAAGCCGGCTAGACTTCCCGTCCTCCCCTTCCCGACTGCACTCGGTCCCGCCGGGACCGTCCCGCTTCACCTCCCACCCACAGGTTCAAGCCTCCTCCGTATCCGAGAAAGGCGCGAAGCCTCTACGCAGTTGCGACCCGAGGCGAGCAACAACTAGCGCATGCGCACGTGAGCCCGCGGCGCACGCGCGCTGACCTGTGGAAGGAGATGCCGCGGTTGCGCGTCTCGCGCGTGTCCCGTGTGCAGCAGCCGGCGGCGGAACAGTGACGCGGCATCTAGGAAAGAGGCGGGAGTTAAGTTGCAAGCGGCTCTCCGGGCATCCAGAGGAGCCTCGCGCCTCCAGCCGCCGCTCCTCCCCAAGGGGCTCTGGCCTGTCGAGTTCCCCCCGGCCCGTTGTCGCCCCAACCCTGTCCCAGCCGATTCTCTTGACTTCTGTCAGCGGCACTCACGGTCTGGCCATTGCTGCGCCGCCGAAGTCTCGCGAGGGGTAGCGCGCGCCGGAAGTTGGTACCATAGAGACTGGAGAGCCGGAGGTGCTCCGCCGGAGGGGCGGGGCGCGGCGGGGCGAGGCGAGGTCCTAGCGAACTGGGTCAGGAAGCGGCTCGAGTGTGCGAGTCTCTGTCGAGCCCGCATCGTCGCAGCTCCCTGGACTACCAGTATTGTCGCCCACGTGGGCTTCTCTTTCGTCCGTTCAGGCCCCACTCTTCTCTGTAAACACCCCGGCACGATGGAGCGGCCCCGGTGTACGAGTCGGCGCGGGAGCGGAAAGCTGCAGTGTCCTGGGAGCCTTGAAAGCCGCAGGGGCGGCAGCTCGCCTCGGGAAGACCTCTGACTGAAGGAAGAAAACGGGGCCTGGGACGCTTGCACGAAAGAACCCGACAAAAACCAGAGTCCGCACTCACTCTCGTACCGGGGAGGTGGACTTCAGGGAGGGTTATCTGGAGGAGGAATCTCTCAAAGTACAACACAGGAGAAAGACAATATCGCAATACAGAAATTTTATTTTTTGTTTTATTATTTTTTTGAGACCGGAGTCTCGCTCTGTCGCCCAGGCTGGAGTGCAGTGGCGCGATCTCGGCTCACTGCAAGCTCCGCCTCCCGGGTTCACGCCTTTCGGCTGCCTCAGCCTCCCAAGTAGCTGGGGACTACCGGCGCCCACCACCACCCCCGGCTGATTTGCAGTACAGAAATTTTAATAGGTAATTAGCTCTCCTAGCGTTATGGTGGGGAATACAGAGGGATGGTTGCCTGCCGCACCCTCCCCTCACTATTCTTCGCCTTCTTCAGCCTCAGCTTCCACGGCATCTATGCCCACCTCTTCATAATCCTCCAGAGCTGCCAGATCCTCGCGGGCCTCGGAGAATTCCCCCACTGCCATGCCCTCCCCCACGTACCGGTGCGCTAAGGCGCACTTAGCCGAACTTACGGTCCAGGCAGGCCCAGGCCTCCATGATCCAACACACGCCGCCACGAGACCTCCCTGCGACCCCGCCGGGTAAGCACCACCGCCCGGGCACAGACGAGGCAACGGAGGCCTCGAGAAGAAAAGCAGTTTCCTCTGCCTTTTGGCAGAGCTGTGCATGCTGAGCCGTGGTGTTGCTCAGCATGCACACCGCCCGCCGCACTTTGGCCAGGTCTCTCACAGGGACCACCGTGGGGGGCTGATAGTTAATGCCCACCTCTCAGAGATGGGCAGCATAGAATGAAGTTTATATTGGCCTCAGAAATGGGAGCTCATTAAAAATTAGAGCTGTGGACCAGTTCCAACACTGTGTTTAAGAATTGGTTCTATATTTTTTGGCATTATTTGTTATCTATGGACAATTAATATCCTTTGACGACTTTTTTCTTTTTTTCTTCTCCTTTTTCCTCCTTGTCCTTCTTCTTTTTTTTTGTTGTGGTTGAGACAGGGTCTAGCTCTGTTGCCCAGGCTGGAGTGCAGTGGTGCAATCTCGGCTCACTGCAACCTCCCCCTCCCAGGTTCAAGCAATTCTCCCTCAGCGTCCTGAGTAGCTGGGATTACAAGCATGTAAGATGGAGCCCGGAAGACAGAGATTTCAGTGAGCCGAGATTTCGCCACTGCACTCCAGCCTGGGCTACAGAGCGAGACTCTGTCTCGGAAAAAAAAAAAAAAAAATTATTACCCATATTACCCATACAGTAAAACACATGAAAAAGAATGAGAACCCTGTCTTGGGATATAAATACATCCAAGGTATATTGTATACTTCGTAAAAAGAAAAGTGACTTGAAATCTATGTATTTATGTGTAAAAAAACTATGTAATAACATACACAGGCTAGAGCTTTGGGCAGCTAGGGTAGCATCATGCTGGAGGAGGACAAACGCCTGCTGAGGTGGTGACCCTGCCCTGCCCTGCCAAGCACGTCGCAGTTAGCACCAACTAGATACAGACAGACTCCACAGGAGTTGGAAGGGGCAGAGAGAAGGGTTCGTACCCTGATCAGGGAGTGTCCTCCCACGACTCTTAAGACCAAGCCAATCAGCCCTTCCAAGTGGGAGTGCTGCCAGTTTTCTGTTTACTGTGACCACTTGTGTGCAGTGATTGGGTCTGTCACCTACAGGAAAGGGACATACATGTCTGCTGGCCACTGTCAACATCACCTGTATAACAAGAGATTAATATGCCTTGAATATGTACAGAACATTTTTTGAAGGACAGAGCAGCTCTGGGGAAGAAGAGGACTTCAGCTTTTCAGTCTTCTGCATTCTTTTAGTATTTTGCCACATATCAGGTTTTGTTTTGTTTTTTGAGACAAAACAGGGTCTCACTCTGTCACCTAGCCTTAAGTGCAGTGGTGTGATCTTGGCTGACTGCAACCTCTGCCTCCTGGGTTCAAGCGATTTTCCTGCCTAAAGTGATCCGCCCGCATCAGCCTCCCAAAGTGCTGGGATTACAGGTGTGCGCCACCGTGCCCAGCCCATATCAAGTTTTTGTTTTTTTTTTTTTTTTGAGATGGAGTCTTGCTCTGTCATTCAGGCTGGAGTGCAGTGGCACAATCTCGGCTCACTGCAACCTCCACCTCCTGGGTTCAAGCGATTCTCCTGCCTCAGCCTCCAGAGTAGCTGGAATTACAGGCAACCACCAACATGCCTGGCTAATTTTTGTATTTTTAGTAGAGATAGGGTTTCACCATGTTGGCCAGGCTGGTCTCGAGCTCCTGACCTCAGGTGATCCACCTACCTCGGCCTCCCAAAATGCTGGGATTATAGGCGTGAGCCACTGACCGCACCCAGCTTTTTTTTTTTTTTTTTTTTTTTTGAGATAGGGTTTTGCTCTGTTGCCCAGGTTACAGGGAAGTACAGTGGTGCCATCTTGGCTCACTGCAGCCTCAACCTCCTGGGCTTAAGCAGTCCTCCTGTCTCAGCTTCCTGAGTAGCTATAGCACTACAGGAAATGTGCCACCATGCCCAGCTAATTTTTTATTTTTTGTAGAGACAGGGTTTTGCCATGTTGTCCAGGCTTGTCTCAAAGTCCTGGGCTCAGGCCATCGACCCAATGGATTACAGGTGTGACACACTGTGCCTGGCCAACATAAGTACTTTTATAATAAAAAACCCAAATGTTCTTTTTTTTTTTTCTAAGGGTCTTGTTCTGTCACCCAGGCTGGAGTGCAGTGGCGCAGTCATGGCTCACTGCAACATCTGCCTCCCAGGCTCAGGTGATCCGCCTACCTTAGCCTCCCAAGTAGCTGGAACTATAGGTGTGTGCCATCACACCTGGCTAATTTTTTGTATTTTGTGTAGAGATGGGGTTTCACCATGTTCTCCCAACAGATCCTGAACTCCTGGACTCAAGCTTTTTTTTTTTTTTTTTTTGGTGAGAGAGGGTCTCACTTGGTCACCCAACCTGGAGTGCAGTGGTGCAATCTTGTCTCACTGCAACCTCTGCCTCCTAGGCTCAAGTGATCCTCCCACCTCAGCCTTCCAAGTAGCTATAGGTGCGTGGCATCATGCCCGGCTAATTTTTTGTATTCTTGGTAGAGATGAGGTTTCACCATGTTGCCTAGGCTGGTCTCGAACTCCTGAGCCCAGGCGATCCACCGACCTCAGCCTCCCAAAGTGTTGGGATTACAGGCATGAGCCACTCGGCCCAGCCCCCAAATGTTTTTAAGCATGGAAAAGACTCTTTGAAAATAGCGTGTCTGAGGCTGGGTGCAGTGACTCATGCCTATAATTCCAGCACTTTGGGAGGCCAAGGTGGGTGGATCACTTGAGTTCAGGAGCTCGAGACCAGCTTAGCCAACCAACATGGTGAAACCCTGTCTCTACTAAAAATACAAAAATTAGCCAGGCGTGGTAGCGCATGCCTGTAATTCCAGCTGCTTGAGAGGCTGAGGCAGGAGAATTGCTTGAACCTGGGAGGTGGAGGTTGCAGTGTGTTCCATTGTACTCCAGCCTGGGTGACAGGGCGAGACTTCCATCTCAAAAAAAAAAAAAAAAAAGCAAATGGTTGTTAAAGAACGTATGGTTGGCTGGGTGTGGTGGCTCACCCCTATAATCCCAGCACTTTGGGAGGCCAAGGCGGGTGGATCACCTGAGGTCAGGAGTTCAAGACCAGCCTGCCCAACATGGCGAAACTCCATCTCTACTAAAAATACAAAAAATTGGCCAGGCGTGGTGGCTCATGCCTGTAATCCCAGCACTTTAGGAGGCTGAGGTGGGCGGATCACGAGGTCAGGAGATTGAGACCATCCTGGTAACACGGTGAAACCCCGGCTCTACTAAAAAATTAAAAATAAAAAACATTAGCCAGGCATGATGGTGGGCGCCTGTAGTCCCAGCTACTCGGGAGGCTGAGGCAGGAGAATGGCGTGAACCCAGGAGGTGGTGCTTGCAGTGAGTGAGATCGTGCCACTGTACTCCAGCCTGGGTGACAGAGTGAGACTCCGTCTCAAAAAAAAAAAGAAAAAAAATTAGCCGGGCATGGTGGCGGGCCCCTGTAATCCCAGCTACTCAGGAGGCTGAGTCAGGAGAATTGCTTGAACCGGGGAGGCAGAGGTTGCAGTGAGCCGAGATCATATCACTGCACTCCAGCCTGGGTGACAAGAGTGAAACTCTGTCTCCAAACAAACAAAAAAGAATGTATGGTAAGTCACACTAAAACTGACAAAAAGGAACTTAGAGCAAAGAGAATTCAACAGGGTCAATGTGGGGCTGGACTATCTTCTGGGGGGACAGGAGAGGCTGTGACTTTTATCTCTCTACAGACTAGCCTCCCTGCTGTCTCACAAGACTTAGTTACAACAGGAAACCTCTGCAGAGCATAGCATCTCCCACAGTGCCTGCCAGCTAAGGATGTCTTCACCTTCCAAAAGTAACACCAATTGAAAGAAAAATTTCTCTACTCAAGTTGAGAGGCTTAATAATTAAGATACAGAATGGAAGGTTTCACCTCCTACCTGTAACATCTAACATCTAAGGTCTGTAATCCTCCTATGTAACATGTAATGAACATTCCAGGTTGGTGTAACTGTTGTAGATTTTACCCTTCTTTTTCCTTTTTTTTTTTTTGAGACAGTCATGCTCTGTTGCCCAGGTTGGAGTGCAGTGGTGATCTTGGCTCATTGCAATCTCTGCCTCCCTGTCTCAAGCGATCCTCCCACCTCCGCCTCCCCATTAGCTATGACTGCAGGCATGCACAACCACATCCGGATAATTTTTATCTTTTGTAGAGACAGGGTCGCACTATGTTGCCCAGGCTGGTCTTGAACTCCTGGGTTCAAGTGATCTTCCCACCTTGGCTTCTCAAAGTGCTGGGATTACAGGCATGTGTCACTGAGCCTGGCCGATTTTACCCTGTTCTATGAATCACTTTAAATCTGTCAACTTAAAGATGATTTACATCAACATGAGATGAAAAATAGAGATGATCTGTGTCGAAGTGCTGTAAAGTGGCTGAGAGAGGGCCAGACAGATTAAAGAAGTTATGTGCATTCAGAGGCAAGTTATGGCCATTCCGGGTGGGAAAAAGAAGACACATACCTGTGACTTTCTCGTATCATTTCAATCTGGAATGATCCTGGAACTTGCAACTCCTCAAACACCTTAGAACTCATTGAGACTTATAAATGTGGGATCTATAGCTTTGCCTAATGTGGGAAACCACTGTAGACAAGGACTCTTAACTAACCATAGGGCACAAAGTTGACCAACACAGGTGTGGTGAGGCATTTAGCCTAGTCATCACAACAGATCTTCGAGCCTGACATTCTGTTATTTGGCTTCCAAATACATGGTACTTTTCTCTTGGTAGACAATTGACTGTAAGCATAGCTAAAGGAGCACCAAATCATCAGGCTGATTGTGTGTGAGGCAGAGGTCTCTGCTTGGTTTGGAGAAAGGGCAAAGACCTGCCTTTGGTCTTCACGGTAAACACTGCACAATGTATTTAAAAATCTTTACGGAAATATTAGTGTTGCCCAAAATTCAGTGACAACAGGTGACCAAGATGATGTAAAGTGTAAAAACCACTATTTATAACACAAAAAATGATAACATAGATCCTGACAAATTACTAAAGTGAGCAGTGGAGTAATGTGGAGGACAGGCCAGGACCTGCACTCAGATAATCTCTGATTTCTCTCTGCATCACTTGCTGCCTGTGAGGCTTCAGACACCTAAAGCTATCTCAGCCTTTGTATTCTTTTCTTTTTTCTTTCTTTTTTTTTTTTTTTTTTGAGACGTAGTCTCGCTCTGTTGCCCAGGCTGGAGTGCAGTGGTGCAATCTTGACTCACTGCAAGCTCTGCCTTCCAGGTTCACGCCATTCTCCTGCCTCAGTCTCCCGAGTAGCTGGGACCACAGGTGTCCACCACCACGCCCAGCTAATTTTTTGTATTTTTTAGTAGAGCCGGAGTTTCACCGTGTTAGCCAGGATGGTCTCGATCTCCTGACCTCGTGATCCGCCCACCTCGGCCTCTCAAAGTGCTGGGATTACAGGCGTGAGCCACCGCGCCCAGCCTCGGCCTCTGTTTTCTAAAGTGTAAGATGCTGGTAATATTGCCCCATGAACTTTAAAGGGTAGCGGTAAGATATGAGGGAACATAAAGTATTTGGTAAAGCATAAGGAGGTAGGAAGTAAGTTACTAAAATTACTGTCCTTGCAACCTAGCTGACGTGAAAAGGGGTTGTCTTCACAAAGGATGTGGGCCTTCAGGGGCAGCATTATTCTGCAGGTCTGCTGCTTCCTGACAGCACAAGGACTCCACATCACCCAGTCCTACCTTAAATCCAATCAGACACCAGTCCACAAACTGGTTGGTGTGCTTGCTCTTGATGGTGGCGACAGCCGCACTGACATCTTTCAGGACCACATCCCCTCTGTACAACATGCAGCAGGCTGTGTACTTGCCATGGCGAGGGTCACATTTGGCCATCTGATTGGCTGGCTCGAAGCGGGCACTGGCGATCTCGGCCACGGACAGCTGCTTGTGGTAGACCTTCTCGGCTGAGATGATCAGGGCGTAGGTGGCCAAGGGGAGGTGGATGTGGGGGTACGGCACCAAGTTGGTTTGGAATTCTGTCAAGTACACATTCAGGGCCCCATTGAATCACAGGGAGGCCATGATGGAGGACACGATCTGCCCAATCAGACGACTGAGGTTGGTGTACCTGGGACACTCGATGTCCAGGTTGTACCGACATGTCATAGGTGGCTTTGCTGTTGACTGTGAAGGCACAGTCAGAATGTTCCAGGGTCGCGTAGGTGGTCAGGATGGAGTTGTAGGGCTGGGTCATGGCCGTGGAGACCTGGGGGCTGGGTAAATGGCAAACTCCAGCTTGGACTTCTTCCTGTAGTCCACCGAGAGCCATTCCATGAGCAGAGACACGAACCCAGAGCCGGTGCCGCCCCCAAAGCTGTGGAAGATGAGGAAGCCCTGCAGTCCCGTGCACAGATCCGCCTGAGAGAAAGCAGACAACGTGAGCCAATGCCCGTGGGAGCCACACCACCAACCTCCACCAAGCCGGGGCCAAATCTCTTTGCCTCTGAGAGTTGATACGGATTCAGACCATCCATAATGAACACGCATTACACTTTGAAGCAGAGAAAAGCAGACAATACGTATCTATGCACAAATCACCACGCACACTTCATAGTAAGATGTTGCAGAGGTCCAGGAAGGCTGGTTTGAAGAAATACATAGAAGAAAAATGGATGGACTAACCAGAGCGCTCAGCCAGCCTGCTGGCCTGGCACTGGTGGCTACAGACACTTGTTTAGCACCATGGAGAGCTCCCTGCGCAGAAGCAACTCAGGGCATTGCCCCCTCTACCTGAGAACTAGACTCAGCACCCAGCACTGGATTTCATAATACAGGTACTCAAATACATGTGCTTTCCTCTTTACTCAGACACTTCTAGGGCTGGCAGGGTCAGACAGTAATCCCCCACTTTGTGGGGAGGCCCTGTTTTTGCTGAACAGCTCAAGGGTAGGAAGATTCTTTCTTCCACACACCCCTGCAACTGCTAATGCTTGTTCTGTGTGACCCTTGCAACCGTCCTATGTGGTAGGTGCTACCATTGCCATGGATCAAGTGGGGAGGCACAGATCCAAGCTCCTTCACCTCAAGGGAGTCGGGCCCTCCCACAGATCTCCTCTTGGAGAAAAAAAATGGCCTTGCTGGGCCTGTCGATTTCCAGTCCCCACCCACCTCCCTCATGTACATGTGTCTGTTTGTGAAGCCTTCATAGCACCTTAGCTTCCAGGCCCTCCATCCCGGTTGCCTCTCTGGCACTTGCCCTTTTACTGTGCAGGTCCAAAGAGACACCTATATTCAGTTTGTCAAAGTCTGAAATAAGCCTGTCTTTTAATTTCACTGACTCCCAGTAGTAATTTTTTTAGAAGGCAAACTGCTTCTCTGGCAGTTACACTCCAGGGCCAATTCTCAAAGGCCAAGTCTGGTGCCACCCCACTCCCTCTAAGCTGCTTGATCCAGATGAGAGCTTATGAAACGCTGCCGAAAAGAGTTCTCCCGGGGCATCCATTACAATACAGATTCACCAGCATTCCCCTAAGAGTTTGGTTCAGCAGGTCCAGGGTCAGCATCTGCATGCCTAACCCAGGGTCCCAGGTGATCCTTACTATTATTAGACCATTTGAGGAGGCAGGTAGAAGTGTATATTCCTGGCAAAGCAAACACTCAGGGGCATGAGAGTGATGAGACCAAGGAATCCCAACCGTGTCTTCTACCTCACCTGGAACAAAATCTTTACCCTTTTTGCCACGGCCTACAGCCCTGCAGCCCCCTCTGTCCTCTCCACCTCACAGCCTGGCCACGCTTCCCTGGCTCCCTTGCCTAGTCACACTGCTGTCCGCCAGTCTGGGAAACAGGCCCGCATGCTCACTGTTCCTCTGCTTGAAATGCTCTCCCTCTGATCTTGCCATGGCTGACTCCTTCCTACTCTGCACATTTCAGCTTAAATGTCACCTCACAGAGGCCTCCCCAGCCACCTCTTTAAAGCAGGGGGTCCCCATTCTTCTCTAGAAGCATAAACTTTCTTTTGCAGTGCCAATAATTACTGAGAATGATGTTGTTAACATTGTTCCTTGAGGTCAGGAACTTGGTTTTGTTCAAGGTGGATTCCTGGTGGCTAAGTCAGTGCCCAGCACATACAGCAGTGGGCAATGAGATATTTGTGGAAGGAATTAAGAGTTCCGTGTGGCTGGACTGGAAGAGGAGTGGGGCAAGGTGGGGTGTGGCGAGCATGAGCCAGAGCACATGCTCCCTGGCGATGTGCAGTGCGGTCCTGCCAACCCCCACCCACCCCTGCCCCAGGAAGCTGAGCTTTCACGGCCATGGTGCCCTGGGCAGGCGTTACCTGCTTGGTCATTCAGCTGGTTATAGCTCAGGTCCAGGGACTTCAGGTCTGTGTGGGCCAGGAGTTCGGCAAGGTACTGGGCCGCCTGCTCCTCCAGGCCATTCCTTGACAGCTGCATCTTCCGCATTACCTGGTTCACAGTGAGGGCGGCACAGAGGGCCTGGACTCCTGCCACTCCCAGCTGGTTCTCCAACAGGTCCACATCTGGGGGATGGAGCCACTCCTCAGCCAGTGGGATGCAAAGCCGGGTACCACCCCCCCTCCTCCCTCTTCTGCCATCCCCCAAACCTCCAGGTCTGAGGCTGAGGAAGGGGCCTTACAGGTTAACTGTCCTGGGGTTGCATGGTGGCTCTGGCTCCCAATGGCTGGGTCCCTTCTGGCCCCTGACCTTCCCCTCCCTGTGTGCCCACGAGCTTCTGTGTCAAGCGGTTAAAACCGCCTACCTCCTGGTACTGTAGAGACTGCTGTGGCACCCCATTGATGATTGTGTCTGGCAGTGATATCACCACCCACTTTAGAAGCCCTCACAGCCCCATTCCCAGGATTGGCAATAATAGTCCAGGTGGCTGTGCATGGAGCACTTACATGGGTCACACACTCTGCTGATCACTTCAGCAGTGCATTTCACTTCATGCTCACCACAGCCCCAAGCCTATGAGGTCTTGTGGGGGCCATTTCACAGATTGGAAACTGAGCTGCTTTCATAGGTCACCCCATTTTCTCAGTGGCAGAGCCAGCATTTGGATTCAGCTTCAATGAACTCCCACCTTGCCCACCCCTTTCTTGAACTTCCCCGCTCCCAACTCTCTCTATTGCAGGACTTTCCACCCTGCATTCAGGCACTGGGAGTCTCCCATGTGCAGGGCAGGGCAGGAGAATGGTTGCCAGCCAGCAAGGAAGGAGAGTGGTGGGGTGGGGTGGATGAGGAAGGGACTTGTATCCAGCATTGGCTGCACAGCAGAGGGTCTAACTCCACCCCACATACCCCTTCCTGTGATGAGGCCCCTCCTTTATCCACCAGCAACACCAGCAGGCCCCAGGTGACACAGCCCAGCTTTCGGGGGTGGAGGCACATCCCTGAGGAAAGGGAGGACTCATGCCTACCCACCTGCCCCAGGCCCAGCACCTACCGCAGATGCTGCTGCTTTTGCTCAGGGCACCTGCCAGGGCCTCTGTACCTGTCCTATAGAGTCCACTGTCCCAAAAGTTCAGCCACTTGACATATGGATTGGAGCTCAATGAGGAAGCCAGAGCCCAGTCCCCTGGGACAGACAGAGCAAACACACTGGTCACTATCCTGGCTCATGGTCCAGGGCTCAGACCGCTCCACGTCCTCCACCTGGAAAGTAACCCCCTTTCCACCTGCTTGAGGGACACCTGCTTCTCCTTTTAGGCCCCACCTAGGTCTCCCCCACCCCCACCTCTCCCAGAGGCCCCAGCAGGTTAGAAGCCTGAAGGCTCCCCAACCCTTAACGCCGTCTGTCATAGCATCAATCCCATCTGTCTCCCAGATGTCGAGGGTAGGGCATGCCTGGAACAGGCAGAAGCTGGGTAGTATAGGGGACAGACTCAGGGGCACTCCCATGGCTGTTGTCTCCTGGGGCCTCTCCCTGTAAGTCTGGACCCAGTGTCCTTCCAGTGGTACCTGGGGCCCCAGGCCACCATGCAGCAGGTTCAGCTCTGGGGCGCTCCCTTGGTACAGAAAGCAGAAGACGGGCACAACGCTATGGATCCGGCAAGACCTCAGGTAGAGGGTGTCCCCGCCCAGTTCTCCAAGTCCATGGGTGCCTGGTAGGAGACGGGGGGATGAATGTGAACCCCTGCATGGCTATAACCACCTGCCTCCTCCCCTGCCCTGCATCACTACCTGGCCTATTTTTTGCCTCTAGAAGCACTGCTTCCTATGCTCCTTAGGACCACTGCCCCCATATGACAGATGAGAACATCGAGGCTAAGGCAACGCAAATATTTTCCTTAAAGTCATACAGCTGTCAGAAGAAAGCTGGACAACCTGGGCAACATAGCGAGATAAAAAATTATTTAAGTTAGCCAGATGTGGTGGCCCCCTGTAGTCTCAGCGACTCAGGAGACTGAGGCAGGAGGCTCACCGGAATGCAGAGTTCAAGGATGCAGTGAGCTATGATCCTGCCAATGCACTGAAACCTGGGTGACAGAGCAAGACCCTGGCTCTAATAAATAAATACATGAAGTCCCACAGCTAGTGGTAGCTAATCCCACCAGAGTCAGGCCTCTACCTGTCTGATGCCAAATTGCACACTGTGTCTTTTAACCTGATTGCAGACCACAAATGTTTTGTGAATATTTTCCCCAGGGAAAAAAACGGAAGTAGTTCTAAATTCTATACATCCATTAGATTAGTTTTACCTGTGGATTGGGAAAACCTAGCTCTGATTGCATTTCAGGGCGGGACAGCCTTTGGTGCACTGTCTGGCGGGATTTTCCATTTTAACCTCCTAGAAGTGCCTTCTCATGGTAGAGTTCCTGATGCCGCCAGGAGCTTCGAGGGGAGGGCAGGGGGCTGGAGACGCCCCGCAGAGGGCTACGTGCCCTGCTGGACAGGGGTCTCCTGCTTCCTCGGTCCCAGACCACCTCCCACAACCCCTGCGGGAGAAGCCCCCAAGGGGAGGAGACGGGCCGGGCCCCTGCCCCGAGCACCTTCCGTCTCTAGGTCAGAGTCCGAATCAGCCTTGGGACCCTGCTTGGCCTCGGGGACCCCTGCAAGACGTCCACAGGCCGCCGTCGCCTCTTCCTCCTGCTTTTCATCCTGCCCAGACCTCTGGCAGGAACCACTCATTGTTACGCCCCTTTCGCAGCCTTGGCGCTTGGCGCCTCACCTAGAGCGCTGCCCGGGGGATGTGGGCGGAGTCTGCGGCTGCGCTGGCCAATCCAGTGTAGCGTCCATCGACTGGCGTCGGCCACGGCAATTAGCGACGCGCTCCCCGGCGGCGGTCGCCCCGGCAACCCAGTGCTGTTGGTTGCCGTAGAAACCGTGACTCACCTGCGCTGAGGCTCCTCGCCTGAGAGGATAAACTGCATGAGCCACGGGCCATGCACTGGGCTGGGCGCCTTGTGGGCATTTTCCCTGCCTTCCTAGGGGGTTCCAGCATCGCCCCCCTTTCGTGGACTGGGCAACATGCCTGACTCCAGGACTTGTGTTGTCCTCACTGCACTGGGGAAGGTGGCGGGGGACAGCTTTTCAGGAGGGCCTGGGGAACTTCACAGAGCCAGGTCACCCTCTCACTCTGTGCCTCTTAGTTATCTTGCATGCTCTGGTCTTTGCATACGCTGCTCCCTGCACCAGGAACCTCCATCCCCATCTTTGTCTGCTTGTCGGACTTCAGAAATCTGCAAGGGTCAGCTTAGAGGTCACTTCTTCCGGAAGCTTTGCTCAACACCCTCCCCGCCCTGCTGCTGCTGCCCTCAGGCCGTCCTCTCACAGCACTGATGACAGCTGTCCGTCCCCACCCTCCCACCACCTCCACTCCCACCCCAGGAAATGAGGCCAGAGGGCAGGGACAGAGCTGCTGCTGTTCTCTGTGTGCCAGGGCCCAGCAAAGGGAATGTAGGGAGGGTGGGAGGTGCAGGGCAGCTGGGGTTAGGGGTTGAGGGCTGGGTGTTGGAGGCTGGATCCTGCTTTAGTGGAAGTGTCCCTTTAACAGCGGCTGGCCTGGCCTGGCTCGGGCCCTGCTTTGCCTCCTGTTCAGCTGTGGCTGCAGCTGCCATGCTGACTCATGTGCCCGCAGCTAGCAGGAGCTGGCAGCATGGGCTCCCCAGGGGCTACGACAGGCTGGGGGCTTCTGGATTATAAGACGGAGAAGTATGTGATGACCAGGAACTGGCGGGTGGGCGCCCTGCAGAGGTTGGGATCGTGGTCTATGTGGTAGGGTAAGAGAGAAGAGCTTTTGGCCAGGCTGGAGGGGCAAGGGAAGAGGTGGGGGATGGGGCTTGGTCCTGCTGGGTTGAAGTTGAGGGTTGGGCTGTTTAGGGGCTGGAGGGGAAGGGGGCAGATTGGGATGGGGGGCGGGCAGGGTGAGCTAGGCGATACAAGACAGGAGAGCAAGAACAAGCTGTGTGTTTGTCCTGTGTGCCCACTTGCCTCCTTCCCAGGCCCCCACCCAGGGGGCACAGGACATAGTCCCTAACATCTTTGAGAGCTGGAGCACTAGGTCCCCAGAGAGACCACCAGCTGTATCTCCAGTCAGGAGAGTCTGTAAGGGGGAAGCTGGATCTAGTCAGGTTGGGGGTGGGTGCTGGCTGGTGAAGGTGATTGTCTGAGGGTACTGGCTCTCTGATGCATGGCTGGAGCTTCTGTCTCATTCAGGGGGTCTGGAGTGGGAAGCGAGGCCAGAGAGGAGGTGGGGCCTTTGACGTTGGGCTGGGAGCCTGTAGGGTGTGGGGAGAGAACTGAGCATGTAGGGCCCAGCTCCGCCCCTGTCACTACACGCTGGGGACACACCACACTGCCCAACTTCTCCTCCCCAGGTGGGCTCTCCTCGCCAAAAAAGGCTACCAGGAGCGGGACCTGGAACCCCAGATTTCCATCATCACCAAACTCAAAGGGGTTTCTGTGACTCAGATCAAGGAGCTTGGAAACCGGCTGTGGGATGTGGCCGACTTCGTGAAGCCGCCTCAGGTGGGGCCCTGGTGTTGCTGATGGGGCAAGTCCTTTGCCCACTGACAGCTTGAACACCCGCCATGCAGCCAGTGCATGCGAGAGAGAAGCATGTGATGCCAGAGACGGCTGCAGGTTCTCAGGAAGGGCTTCACAGAGGAGTGGCGCCTGGACAGGACTTTCAGGGATGTGTAGGATGTTTCGGGGTGGAAAAAGGGGCCAGTCGAGAAGCCAGGCCAGGGTTGGGCGTGGTGGCTCACGCCTGTAATCCCAGCACTTTGGGAGGCTGAGGCAGGTGGATCACGAGGTCAGGAGATTGAGAGTATCCTGGCTAACACGGTGAAACCCCATCTCTATTAAAAATACAAAAAATTAGCCGGGCATGGTGGTGAGCGCCTGTAGTCCCAGCTACTGGGAGGCTGGGGCAGAAGAATGGCATGAACCTGGGAGGCGGAGCTTGCAGTGAGCCGAGATCGCACCACTGCACTCTAGCCTGGGCGACAAAGCGCGACTCCGTCTCAAAAAAAAAAGAAGCCAGGCCACAGAAACTGCATTTCCAAAGACTGCCAACAGAAAAGAAGGGAGTATCCAGGACTAATGGCTTGAGCTTGAGAGTGGTGTGAGGTGCTGGGGCATGGAACTTCATGTAGCCCTGCTCCCTGACCTGGAGCACTGCGGTCAGGTGCTGCTCCTCCCCTCTTCTCAGCTGCGTTTTCCTCCTGCCTCTACCCAGCTCATCCCTAGCCTCAACTGCCACTTCTGTTCTTCTGATGCCCAGGGTGTATTCCCAGTGATCACCTGCCCAGAGCACAGCTGTCTTCCAGGTGCACACCCACATGTCCAAAGATCAATTATTTCCCTCTCCTGGCATGGCCTCTGTGACGTCCACTAGTCACGATGGCTGTGACATCCACTAGTGCCTCAGTCAGACTCGTGACTCAGCCTTGACCCCTTCCTGTCCCTTCCAAGATTTTTTGCCACTACCCATGCCATGCCATGCATGAGTATAGCCTCCTAGAGGGCCCTTAGATGCCCCTCTCGCCTCCTCCCTACTGCTCGGTGCACACCACGCAGCAGCCAAGCTGAACTTTCACACCAGGCATCATGAGAGCCTGCAGCCCCTGCTTCTACCCTCAGGAATTCCCCCAACCCTGCCCATGACGGTGTCCACACTTTCCTCCCAATCCTAATGGCTGCCACTCCCAGCACCCTCTGGCCAGCCCTCACCTTCCCTTCCTGGGCATACGTTCCCCAAATTCACAGTGCTCTCACGAGCAGCACCAGAGGGTCAGCCTTTCTTTCCAACGGCCTCGGCCACCCGTTGACCACAGACACAGCTTTCCCTCTTCTCCTTTGGCCCCTGCCATGCCAGTGCTGCTGTGTGTGGGATGGGAGACTCACCTCTTCTCCATCCTGGGCAGGTGCCGGGCCCGGCTCTCCCCTGGATCTTCAGTACTAGAAGCAGCAGGCTGTTGGAATATTCTGGTTGAAGCCAGGCGCGGTAGCTGGAGCATGTAGTCCCAGCTACTTGGGTGGTTGAGGCAGGGGGACCTCTTGAGCCCAGGAGTTAGAGGTTGCAGTGAGCACTGATCACAACACTACACTCCAGCCTGGGCGACGAAGTGTAATCCTGTCTCTAAATACACACATACGCACACACGCACACACACAAATTTTGGTTGAGACAAGAAAGAAACTTGTCTCAAGAGATGGACATGGGCACAAGGCTTTCTGGTCTCAAAAATGGCCAGAACCGCTGCCAGCCTCCCATTTCTGCTTCAATCTGCCTTACGGGGGGACAGGGTTAATGACTTGATGGGGCCAACATCCCTTCCGTCATAAACCAGGCTGCTAGCTTCTGATCTTTCCAGTCAACGCAAGCCCAGCCAGGCCAACCTTGAGACTTGCCTCCTAGGGAGAGAACGTGTTCTTCTTGGTGACCAACTTCCTTGTGACGCCAGCCCAAGTTCAGGGCAGATGCCCAGAGGTAAGTTTGCCCAGGATCCTCCCAGCGGGCCCCTTGTTCCTCTGCCAGCCCCAAGTGGCCACCCGTGTTTCCCTTTATCCTTCCCAGGTGGCTGAAGGCTCAGCATGTGCTCAGTGTCCCCCAGGCACTGGGCTTCATCTTTTCATGAATCATTATGTTCAGTCTTCACATATCCTCTGCCTGGTAGGAAGTCCTGTGATCCCCATTTCAGAGGAGAAGACTGAAGCTCAGTGAGGTTGAGTCACTTTCTTAAGGCCTCCAGGCCTGTGGGTGACAGGACCCTGAGCTCTGGGCAGCAGCAGTTCCCATGAGGTGTCCAGGCCCTCCCCATCCTGGTCCTGCCTCCGGGTACTCTCCACGTTGGTAGTGTGACACCCAGAGCTGGGCATATGCTCAGGGAGGCTGTAATAGCAAGAGCCAAGCTGGAATATCACCTTCCCTTCTCTGTGCCCAGCCTCTATTAATATGTCCTGAGGCAGCTTTCATCTTTGTGGGCTAACACAGCACACTCTTGCTCATGGTGAATTCAGGATTGCTTATGATTTCTGGATAGTTTTTTTGTTTTATTTTTGAGATGGAGTTTCGCTCTGTCACCCAGGCTGGAGTGCAGTGGCGCGATATCGGGTCAATGCAAGGTCTGCCTCCCAGGTTCACGCCATTCTCCTGCCTCAGCCTCCAGAATAGCTGGTACTACAGGCGCCTGCCACCACGCCCAGCTAATTTTTTTTTTTTTTTTTTTTTTGTATTTTTAGTGGAGACGGGGTTTCACCGGGTTAGCCAGGATGGTCTCCATCTCCTGACCTCGTGATCCATCTGCCTCTGCCTCCCAAAGTGCTCGGATTACAGGCGTGAGCCACCATGCCCAGCCTGATTTCTAGATAGTTTTTACATCAACCGTGGTCAAGCCAGAGTCCCCCACCTTGTCCTTCTTCATTTCTGATCCAGAAATGCTGATTCTCCCCCTGACATTTCACCTCCCCTTGCCCGGGGATGTCCCTGGGATCCTGCATCTGCCACAGAGCACGCTCATTCTCTCCAGCTGTGAATTTTGTTTGAACTATTGTGACTCAGGACATAGTCCTAAAAGTTTACCTCCACAGCGACATCTTTAAGCAAGTCCATCATTTACCTGCCTCCTGGGCTGGAGGGTCATTGTGCAGACACCTGTCCCCTGAGCCCTGGTGGCTGGTCCTAGCACAGTTGCTGGAGACATCCCATGTCCGTAGTTGGAAGTATGCACAAAGGATTGCTTACTCTTTTTTTCTTTCTTTTTTTTTTTTTTTTTGAGATGGAGTCTTGCTCTTGTCCCCCAGGCTGGAGTTCAATGGCGCGATCTCAGCTCACTGCAACCTCCGCCTCCCAGGTTCAAGCAATTCTCCTGCTCAGCCCCTGAGTAGCTGAGATTACAGGTGCCCGCCACCACGCCCAGCTAATTTTTGTATTTTAAGTAGAGACGGGGTTTCACCATGTTGGCCAGGCTGGCCTCGAACTCCTGGCCTCAGGTGATCCACCAGCCTCGGCCTCTCCCTGTTGGGATTATAGGCGTGAGCCTGCTGAGATCAGCTTGGTCGAGGAGACCCAAACCCAGCGGTGCTAAAGGAATTAATGACACACACACAGAAATATAGAGGTGTGGAGTGGGGAATCAGGGGTATCATAGCCTACAGAGCTGAGAGCCTCGAACAGATTTACCCACATATTTATTGACAGCAAGCCAGTGATAAGCATTGTTTCTATAGATTATAGATTATAATACTTCCATAAGTATTCCTTATGGGAAACAGGGATGGGCTCTGGCTGGTTATCTGCAGCAGGAGCATGTCCTTAAGGCACAGATCGCTCATGCTATTGTTTGTGGTTTAAGAATGCCTTTAAGCGGTTTTCCGCCCTGGGTGGGTGAGGTGTTCCTTGCCCTCATTCCGGTAAACCCACAAACTTCCAGCGTGGGTGTCGTGGCCATCACAAACATGTCACAGTGCTGCAGAGATTTTGTTTACGGCCAGTTTTGGGGCCAGTTTATGGCCAGATTTTGGGGGCCTATTCCCAACATGAGCCACTGTGCCCAGCAGGATGTGCTTACTCTTAGTGAACCCACACAATGTCCTTCTCTTTCTTAATGCTCAGGTGTCTATTTAATGTTCAGTTTGTAGACTTCTGAAATTTGGCTGGATCCGTGGGTCTGTGTTTTTCAGAATCTGTGCAATTCCTTTTTGTCTGCAACCACACTCTGGCTCTTCCCATGAAATGTCAGGGCTGGGTCGTAATTATCGGATCTGACAACCTGGCTTTCCCAGAAGGCCAGAGTTCTGCCAGCTCTCAGGATCCTGGTGCCTGATCCCTCCCTTACATGCACCATGCTTCTTATAGTGTCACCTCCCTCAGCAGATACCGCTGAGCCTCCCCACTGGGCCAGAGGGCTAGCTATGCTAAATTCACAAAACTCCATCTCCCATACTTCAAGGACCACCTGCATGGACAGCCCAGCCAAGGTGGCAGGTCCTATGATGGGACAGAGGCTGTAGGTGGGGGACCTAGGGCTGCACTTGAGCAGAATCTTTTTTTTTTTTTTTTTTTTTTTTGTTGAGACGGAGTCTCGCTCTGTTGCCCAGGCTGGAGTGCAGTGGTGTGATCTCGGTTCACTGCAACCTCCGCCTCCTTGCTTCAAGCGATTCTTCTGCCTCAGCCTCCCAAGTAGGTGGGACTACAGGCACACACCACCACATTTGGCTAATTTTTGTATGTTTAATAGAGACAGGGTTTTGTCATGTTGGCCGGGCTGTTCTCGAACTCCTGACCTCAGGTAATCCGCCCACCTCGGCTTCCCAAAATGTTGGGATTACAGGTGTGCCAGGCCAAGCAGAATCTTAAGAAAAAGGTGAGGAGAAGCTGGCGAGCAGGTGGATTTGGTTGAAGCAGGATGTTCACACAGAGGGGGCTTGGTGGATAAAGACCCTGAGCTGTGTGAGGTGAGGTGCCTTTAGGGCTATCTGCCACTGAGTGGAGCTGAAGTGAAGATTTGGACTGGGGTGGGAAGAAGGTAGTTCAGGGTTTCAGGGGCCCCTGTAAGCCCCACTAAGGAGCTAAACTTTTTGTTTGTTTTCTTTTCTTTTTTTTTCCTGTAGCAATGAGGTCTTGCTTTGTTGCCCAGGCTGGTCTCGAACTCCTGGGCTCAGGCAATCCGCCCGCTTTGGACTCTTAAAGTGCTAGGATTACAGGCGTGAGCCACCGTGCCTGGCAGGAGCTAAACTTGATTAGAGGAACAGAAGAGAGCCATACGTGGGCTCAGAGGCAGGGAGCTCAATCTCCTGCACATTGGGATGCACCACTTGGGCTGCTGGGCATAGGTGGATGAGGGTAGGGGGAGACGTGGGGGCCCCACTGGTGGTCACTGTGGCGTCTAGTTGGAGGAGATGGTAGCCCAGCTGGGGTGAAGAGGAGAGGCAGACACAGGACATAGGTAGGGACAAAAAAGCAGAGCATGTGGCTCTGCACCGACCTCCACCCAATCATGACGACCCTGTCTTTCAGAAAGTCCCACCGCCTCTTTCTGGCTTCTCAGAGGCCCTCAGCCTTCCTTGCACCCCTGGTGCTGGTGTTCCTCCTGCTGCCCCTGAGCTGAGTGCCCAGGGCAGCCGTGTCCATCCTCAGCTGGGGCAGGACCGTGCCTGGGAGAGTGCCGTCCTGCTTCAATACCCACGCCCCTGTGACTCTAGGGCCCTGATCTTTGTCAGCCATGTCCCCATGCCGGGTATCAAAAACTCACCTTCCCAAGGTATCTTCACCTTCCCTGATCTGTCATCCAAATTGGACCAGAGGAGCTAGACCTGGAAGAATCACTTCCGTGTCCACCAGGGACAGAACTGTCAGGAGGGAAGGGGCAGGGTGCGTTGTCTCATGCCTGTAATCCCAGCACTCAGGGAGGCTGAGACAGAAGGATTGCTTGAGGCCAGGAATTTACAACCAGCCTGGTCAACATAGCAAGACTCCATCTCTACAAAAAAAAAATATTAAAAAATCAGCCAGGCACAGTGGTGTGTGTCTGTAGACCCAGCTACTGGGAATACTGAGGTGAGAGGATTGCTTAAGCCCGGGAGGGCGAGGCTGTAGTGAGCCATGATCATACCATTGCACTACAGCCTGGACAACAGAGTGAGACCGCATCACTAAAAATAAACTTTTTGAAAAAGGAGGAAGGCCGGGCGCGGTGGCTCATGCTTGTAATCCCAGCACTTTGGGAGGCCGAGGTGGGCGGATCACGAGGTCAGGAGATCGAGACCACGGTGAAACCCTGTCTCTACTAAAAATACAAAAAATTAGCCGGGCGTGGTGGCGGGCGCCTGTAGTCCCAGCTACTCGGAGAGGCTGAGGCAAGAGAATGGCGTGAACCCAGGAGGCGGAGCTTGCAGTGAGCCGAGATTGCACCACTGCACTCCAGCCTGGGTGACAGAGTGAGACTCCGTCTCAAAAAAAAAAAAAAAAAAAAAGAAAAAAAGAAAAAGGAGGAAAGGGATCTCCCTTTGTCTTTAAAATACAGCACTGTACCTTCATCTGGCCAGAGCATTGCTCCACACCCTCTTCTGACCACCTCCTTTTATTTGCACCCTCCAGCTTTCCTGTGTGGCCCCACACTCAGGGTACTCTGGTGGCGGGGTGGTGAGGAGGTTTAAGGTGGGAAGGGGGCCTGTCCTTTCCACCTTGAACCTCCTTGCCTTTGAGACTGGGCTGTGGAGGGGAGACATCCCCTGTGCCATTGGTGACTGCTCTCTCTCCCACCTCAGCACCCGTCCGTCCCACTGGCTAACTGCTGGGCCGATGAGGACTGCCCCGAAGGGGAGAGAGGCACGCACAGCCACGGTAACTGTGGGCTTTGTCTTCCAGTGCCCCCAGCAGGGTGGGAACCGGGCTGGGATCCTGGGTGGCTCCCGAGTGCAGGCCCTGCTCGCCTCTGTCCCTGCATCTCTCTTTCTGCCAACAACCCTCTGGCTGAAGCCCTCCCCAGGCCTGTGGAGATTTGAAGGTCTGGAGTTCATCTTTTGTTTTCTAGGCGTAAAAACAGGCCAGTGTGTGGTGTTCAATGGGACCCACAGGACCTGCGAGATCTGGAGTTGGTGCCCAGTGGAGAGTGGCGTTGTGCCCTCGTAAGTGTCCCCACAATCCCCCACCCCCAGTGGCGCAGGGCCCCAGGCCTGGCAGAGGCCATCACCTCCCTTCCACCTGCAGGAGGCCCCTGCTGGCCCAGGCCCAGAACTTCACACTGTTCATCAAAAACATGGTCACCTTCAGCAAGTTCAACTTCTCTAAGTAAGCAGAGTGGGTCTCATCTGCCCCAAGACCCTCCTTGTCCCCTACCTCTTCTGACCTCTCCCACTCCTCCCAGGTCCAATGCCTTGGAGACCTGGGACCCCACCTATTTTAAGCACTGCCGCTATGAACCACAATTCAGCCCCTACTGTCCCGTGTTCTGCATTGGGGACCTCGTGGCCAAGGCTGGAGGGACCTTCGAGGACCTGGCGTTGCTGGTGGGTCCCGAGTTGGGGGCAGGGTTCCTAGAGGGCTCTGGGAGAGGGTCCCGGGCCCACCCACCGGTGGAACAGCTATGTGCTATGTGCAGGGTGGCTCTGTGGGCATCAGGGTTCACTGGGATTGTGACCTGGACACCGGGGACTCTGGCTGCCGGCCTAACTACTCCTTCCAGCTGCAGGAGAAGAGCTACAACTTCAGGTGAGGCCTCACTGCTCCCAGTGCCCAGCTGCTGTGCCCATCGCCCTCTCCCTGTGGCGGCCAGGACAGACCATACCCAGGCCCAGCCCTCTAGATATTCCACTACATGTGCAAGGGGGTCCCAAGAGGAGGAGAGAGCTGTTCTCAACCCCATATCCTCCAGCACAAGCTCCATCCTGCTCCCCCAAGTCCTGAGCCCTCCACCCCATCTGTCCCAGGCCCCTGTCCAGCTCAGGCTCCTCACTGCCAACCCTTCCTCCACCCTACCCCGCTTCTATTATCTCCCCTCCACAGCAATGGGGTGTTTCATTTTTACTTTCTCCTTCTCCCCTTCAGCTTTTTTTTTTTTTTTTTTTTTTTTAAAGACAGAATCTCATTCTGTCACCCAGGCTGGAGTGCAGTGGCCCGATCTCGGCTCACTGTAACCCCCGCTTCCTGGGTTCAACCGATTCTCCTTCCTCAGCCTCCTGAGTAGCTGGAATTACAGGTGCCCGCCACCACTCCCAGCTAATTTTTATATCTTGGTAGAAATGGGTTTTCACGATGTTGGCCAGGCTGGTCTCAAACCCCTGACCTCAGGTGATCCACCCACCTCAGCCTCCCAAATGGCTAGGATTACAGATGTAAGCCACCGTGGCTGGCCTCCCTTTAGCTTTTACCTAAACATTTTTTTTTTTTTTTTTGAGACGGAGTCTCACTCTGTCGCCCAGGCTGGAGTGCAGTGGTGGGATCTCAACTCACTGCAAGTTCCACTTCCCAGGTTCACGCCATTCTCCTGCCTCAGCCTCCCAAGTAGCTGGGACTGCAGGTACGCGCCACCATGCCTGGCTAATTTTTGTATTTTAGTAGAGACGGGGTTTCACCATGTTGGCCAGGATGGTCTCGATCTCTTGACCTCGTGATCCACCTGCCTCAGCCTCCCAAAGTGCTGGGATTACTGGCATGAGCCACCATGCCCGACCTTTTTTTTTTTTTTTTTTTTTTAAATGGAGTTTTCACTCTCTTGTGGTCCAGGCTGGAGTGCAATGGCATGGTCTTGGCTCACTGCAACCTCTGCCTCCTGGGTTCAGGTGATTTTCCAGCCTCTGCCTCCGGAGTAGCTGGGATGACAGGCATGCACCACCACGCCCAACTAATTTTTGTATTTTTAGTAGAGATGGTGTTTTGCCATGTTGGCCAGGCTGGTCTCTAACTTCTGACCTCAGGTGATCCGCCCACTTCGGCCTCCCAAAGTGCTGGGATTACAGGCATGAGCCACCATGCCTGTTTTTTTTTTTTTTTTTTTTTGAGACGGAGTCTCACTCTGTCGCCCAGGCTGGAGTGCAGTGGCGCAATCTCGGCTCACTGCAAGCTCCACCTCCCGGGTTCACGCCATTCTCTTGCCTCAGCCTCTCCGAGTAGCTGGGACTACAGGCGCCCGCCACCACGCCCGGCTAATTTTTTTGTACTTTTAGTAGAGACGGGGTTTCACCGTGGTCTCGATCTCCTGACCTCGTGATCCACCCGCCTCGGCCTCCCAAAGTGCTGGGATTACAAGCATGTGGCGCCGTGCCCGGCCTTTTTTTTTTTTTTTTTTAGATGAAGTTTTGCTCTTGTTGCCCAGACTGGAGTGCAGTGGCCTGATCTCGGCTCACTGCAATCTTTGCCTCTCGGGTTCAAGCAATTCTCCTGCCTCAGCCTCCTGAGTAGCTGTGATTACAGGTGCACACTACCCCACCCAGCTAATTTTTGTGTTTTTACTAGAGATGGGGTTTCACCATGTTGGTCAGGCTGGTCTCGAACTCCTGACCTCAGGTGATCCACCTGCCTCAGCCTCCCATAGTGCTGGGATTACAGGTGTGAGCCACCGCGCCTGGCCTCAAGGTTCATAAATTGCATTTATTATCATGTCTTTGAGTCTTCTAAACAGATCTGTTGGATCCTTCTGCCACCGAGTGTCACCTCGTCATGCAGGCAGGCACACACGGCCACCAGGCCTGGGGATGATGCCCCTCAACACAGCTCACTGCACCCCGTCTGATCTGGCTTCCCCAACCTCCCCAGCCCTTCGAAACCATGTGGGGCTGGCTCCCACCCACATCTTGTTCCCCCGACCTCTGTGCTGGCAAACCACCTGTGTGTATGTTCCTCCAGGCCCAGCCTCATGTTTCCTCCAGGAAGCCTACCCCAGTTCCCAGGGAAGAGTGAGTTCCCATCTCTGGAATCCCTCAGCCCTGAGCCTGCCCCTTCACATCCCCCGCTGCTGGGTCTGTTTAGGGACTCCTCTGTCCCCCGTCCTCTCAGCAGGCAGGGAACTTCTGAGGGACAGGTCTTCGTTTGCTTTTTCTGTTTTCTCACCAATTACACAGGGCTGAGACCCAGGACTCAGGCTTGGGCTGGGGGTTTATAGAGTCAATTGACAAGCTGGACAGAGGCCTGGCAGGGCCAGCCCCACCTGGGGGTGGGCAAAGCAGGTCACCAGAGCCTTCTTTCCTGCCCACAGGACAGCCACTCACTGGTGGGAGCAATCGGGTGTGGAGGCCCGAACTCTGCTCAAGCTCTATGGAATCCGCTTCGACATCCTCGTCACTGGGCAGGTAGGCACAGGTAGGGGTCAGGCCGGGGATGGGATGGGGCAGACAGACGGGGCTGGAGGAGGCATGAGGCCGACAGTCGTGGGCTGAGAGGTTCAGCTCAGATCTCTCTCAGGCAGGGAAGTTCGGGCTCATCCCCACGGCTGTCACACTGGGCACCGGGGCAGCTTGGCTGGGCGTGGTGAGTGTGAGCACTGTGGGCACCTGCAGGCTGCTGTGAGTGCCTCTGACCAGGGTGTGTCCAACGCATGCTGGAGCTTCCAGTGCCTGCACATTGAGTCTCGGGGTGCAGACTGGGGAGGTGGCAGGAGAGCAGGCTCGGGGGCTGGAACATGGGTTGGCCCTGCCTCTCCCAGGTCACCTTTTTCTGTGACCTGCTGCTGCTGTATGTGGATAGAGAAGCCCATTTCTACTGGAGGACAAAGTATGAGGAGGTGAGCTGAGGTCGCTCTGCTTGGACTCTGGGTTCTGCCACACTTAGGAAGATGTTGGCTGGATCCCTGACCTGCTGTCCTCGTCTGCAGGCAAAGGCCCCGAAGGCAACCGCCAACTCTGTGTGGAGCGAGCTGGCCCTTGCATCCCAAGCCCGACTGGCCGAGTGCCTTAGACAGAGCTCAGCACCTGCACCCACGGCCACTGCTGCTGGGAGTCAGACACAGACACCAGGATGGCCCTGTCCAAGTTCTGACACCCACTTGCCAACCCATTCCGGAAGCCTGTAGCCGTTCCCTGCTGGTTGAGAGTTGGGGGCTGGGAAGGGTGGAGCCTTGCCTGGGGATCTCAAGGATGCGGCCCCAGCATGGAGGATTGGGGGTAGAATTCCACCCTTGAACCCCAGCAGACAGTCCCTCCCCCGACTCCCACCTTGGCAGGGTGCTGCCTCGGGGAGCCACAGAAGTCGGCTGTGTTTTGAGACGGCAACAGAACCTGACCCGTGGAGACTGGGAGAGCCCAGCAGGCACCTGTATTGCAGGGCTGCGACTGCATGTGGCAGGGGCTTCTGCTGCGTCTGGGCCTGGAGGTCTCTCTGTCCCCAGTGTTCCTAGCAGAGGTATGCTTACCAGTTGTCAGCACAGACCCTCCTGCTGCCTGGGTCCTGGCCCTCCTCCCCCATCTGCACCCCCATCATAGGTAGAGACCCCACCCTCCCATTGGTCCTACATGGGGCTGTGCAGCTGGAGCCAAAAAGGCAAGGTACAAAGAGGAGTGATGGGGGAGGGGGATTGTTTCAGCTTCTCTGGTGCTGTGATGCCCCAGGAGAGTCCTAATCTAGGGAATGGGGTGGAGTAGGCAGATAATCCACCCCCCTATGCCCCAGGCAAGGGCAGAGCATGTATCTTGGGCCCACACCTGCTCAGTTTATGAGGACTGGCTGCTTTCCAGTGGTAGCCCTTTTGCCATGGAGGGCTGGGAGAGAGAGCAGAGGGTGGCAGGGCTAAGTTGGTGATCACTGGGTTCTTCAGGACCTTCTATATCCCTCCTCAGTGACTCCCCCGCCCAACCCCTTGGAATCTTTCCTCCAGGCTTCCTGAGAGCCCTGGGGGTGGGAGGCTGTGGGAGGCTGTACAACTGAAATTCACTTCAGTCCAAGTCATACCTAGGAAGCTGTCGGGGCCGCTGCTCGAGGGAGGCCCTGACTCTGATCCCAGGCTGGGTGGAGTGGCTGGAAAGAATGGTTCCAAACAACAACACTGAGATCTCCCTCAGGCTGGCCAGGTTTTGCAGCTGGAATTCTCTTCTTGGTCCCAGGGCGGGGCAGGGCGGGGCAGGGAATTCCAAGTGTCCATCCCAGGGAGGCAAGGGGCTGCTTTCTACTGTGGGTACCTGGTGATCAGGGCATGCTGTGGAGGGCCAGGGGTGGGGTTGAGACTGGGCTGACATCTGGAATCATCTGCCACCTGGAGCCTCAGTAAAATGCCTAGGGTCCCTGCTGCCTCTCAATCCCCAGAGCCATGTCCATGGGGAGGTGGGCCTGAAGGGCTAAGGTGGGAGAGCGTGGCCCCTGAGGCCTGGGTATCCAAGGGGGGGCACATGCACCTGATTCTTCTTGGGGCCCAGAGAAAGCTGATGTCATGGCTGGACAAAGTCACGGAGTAAAGCCAGCAAAGCCACCCTCTTCCTGTGTAGTCCTTACAGGCATGACTGGAAAGTTGGGGGGGTCTATGGTAGACATGGCACAGCCATGGGGAGACCAGTGGGGCGGTACAGGGTGGACTTGGGGACCCTACCCCCGAAGACTGAGGCCCTGCAGCTACCAGGTGGGCTAGAAGGCAATGGAACAGGCCTGGGCACTTGTGCACCCATGGAGGCGCATGAGGGCCACACTCTTTTCACCTCAAAGCCCTTGAAGAGTGGGCAAAGACAGCAAGAGAGCCGCAGCCTGGGCCCGAGCTCAGAAACAGCTGTTGCCTCAGTCTGTGCACAGGCGTGCACCCCAGGGTAGTGCCTGCAGGGACGCATGTGTCTCTGTGGGAGTGCCTGTGCCAGGCAGGCCTCAGGCGCATGCCACGCTCAGAACCCTGCTGCCCTTTCTAGGCAGCCTCCTTGGGGCCCAAGCTCTGCTCCCTGGATCTGCCACCTAGCAGACATGGGGAGCCTGACCCCATGCCTGTCATGGAACCCTCCTTGCCTGGTGTGTGTGGCTCTCCTCTTCGCTGGGCACCTGGATCCAGGACCACTTGTGTCCCTGACTCAGGGTGGTCCCAGGACTGGCACCTACTCTTTGGAGAGCCCCAGCATCTTTGATATGGATTGGAGACAACTGCCTGGTTCCCTGGGGCAGGTGAAGACTCGGTGCCACAAAGAATGCCACAGTGGATATGCCAGCAGGCCACATGGCTGGCCAAGCAATTATTATAATGGATCCCTTGGGCTGTGGGCCTTCCCATGCACCCCACCACAACTGCCCAGGTAGCTGGGGCTGATCATAAACAAGAAGGCTCTGGGCAGAGTCCACGGCACCAGCACCGGCCAAGGCCCACTCCTGAAGACCCGAAGCTCAGCCCCTGGATGAAGGTCCTAAGGTCCTGAGGACTCCCCAGCCTGCGCAGGCCTGCAAACCCAGGCTGCCCACAACAGAAGGGGCTCCCGGCTTGTCTGGCCTCTCTGGCCTCCCAAGCAGGTGTGGGAGGGCGGGGCAAGTGTGGGCTGACCAGCTACTCCATAGGGTCAGGGTCCTGTGCTGGTGCCTGGCTGGGGGGCTGCACAGCCTGCACTGTCTCTTCCAGGCTGCCCCTGGGGAATACCACGTCGTGTGTGGAGTTCGGCCCTGGCAGCTCCCGCTGGTTCTCCTTGCTGTGCCGGATGCCGTAGCCAAAATACACTGCAAGTCCTAGACAGGGCAGGAGGCAGGGCATGAGCCTGAGGTACAGGTTCCAGCCCTTCCTGTCCTCTTTGCCCTCCTCCTGACCCTGGTCCCAGCCTGGCCCCCACTCACCCATCAGCAGCCAGATGGAGAAGCACACCCAAGTCAGATAGCTCAGTATCAGCATGAAGCAGATGTTGAGGACGATGCTCAGGGTTGGAATCAGGGGAACCATGGGGATCTGAGGAGGCAGAGGCAGGGCAGGGCTGGGCCGGGCTGCAGGAAAGATCTGCCAGCCCAGGGCTCACTTTCTTGGGAATCCATAGAGCCTTTCTCCCTTTCAGGAGATTGTGGAGACGTGCTCACTCACTACGCAGAAAGGGGTGCAGGATGGATGTGCCGTCCTCCCCAGCCCCGTGAGCGTTGTTCATTCTGGGATGGCAGCAGGGGAAGGGGAGGCAGCTGCCTGGGCTGAGCGCGAGTGGGTGTTGGCTAGGGGAGGTACCTGAAATAAGTCTTCCCGATACTGTTGCTGGTGAGCAGGAGCAGCAGGATGTAACCCCATTGTGGGAGCTGCAGGGTCGAGTTCCCAAAGACGAGCACGCAGCCTATGGTGATGGCCGAGGCCAACATAACGCCAAGCGCCCAAGTCACCACTGCTCCAGGGCTGTACCCATCCAAGAAGCCCAGGTAGGGCCTCAGGGCTGGCTTCAGCTCCCCTGGCTCAGGGACGGAGGTGTGCGCAGTGCCCGCCAGCTGTAGGTGGTCTGAGAAGGAGCTATGCTGCTTGGTCAGGGGGCCGGGGCTGGCTGGGCCTGGGCAGCTGGGTGGGGAAGACTTCTGGAAGCGCAGCACAATGATGCTGGTGGCCATGAAGGTGTAGGCCAGGAGTGTTCCAAGGGACAGGAGCTGAACCAGTGACTCCAGGTCCAGCAGCAGTGCCAGGAAGGCCATGAGGAGCCCGAACACCAGGGTGCCCGCCACAGGCACCTGTGTCCGGGGGTGCACATGGGCAAACACCTGGAAAAAGAGCCCATTGGCGGTCATGGCATAGACAATGCGTGGCAGGGAGAAGAGGAGGTTGAGCAGGACGCTGTTCATGGCTGTAGCAGAGAGAGTGGGGAGGGTCAGCATGGCAGAGAAGCCCACCAGGGGTCTCTGCTAGGGGTCGGTGCATGGGTGGCTCCTTGGGACCATGGGCATGAGCTTGTCTGGGCTCTCAGAGTAAGCATGAGTGTGTGTAGGAGTAATAGATTGTCAGCGCTTTGCCCAAGAACAGGACATCTGGGTTAGGTTGCAGGCCCACCTGGAGCATCTGATGAGGGCTGAGTCCCTCTGCCTAGGAAATAATTTATAAGGACATGCCCAGAACTAACATGCTATGGACCATGTGTGGGGCGGTCCCTTCCAAAAAGTTTCTGAAGAAACTTTTTTTGAAGTGAAGAGTTTCTCATAATTAGCACTTTCCTTGCCCCGTTATGCAACTGGTAAAACAGCCTCAGGTGAAGGTGCATTCCCCAAGAATCTGAGGACAGGGCCCCCCTTGCTGTTTTCCCTGCCACCCTGCCCAGGAAGAGTCTCTCACCGCAGATGGAGCCAGCTGCCACGATGAAGCCAGCCCACCTGCAGCCCCGCTGGTAGAAGGCATCTGCAATCCCTGAGTAGGGGTCCAGGCTGTGCCAGGGCACCATGAGGGTTAGCACGGTGGAGACAAGGATGTAGGCACCAGCTGCAATGGCATGCGAGATGGCGATGGCCAGAGGCACGGACCGCTGTGGGTTCTGGGCCTCCTCACTGGAGGCGGCAATGATGTCAAAGCCCATGAAGGCATAGAAGCAGTAGGCAGTGCCGGCCACGACACCGGAGAAGCCAAAGGGTGCAAAGCCGCCTTCCTCAGCGCTCCAGTTGTGAGGCTGGGCCAGGATGAAGCCCAGGATGACAATGAAGAGGATGCCAATCAGGGTGATGGCCGAGAAGGTGTGATTGAGCCAGACGGAGACACGGGCTCCACGGGAGACAAAGGCAGAAGACAGGAGGATGATGCCAGCAGCCAAGAAGTCCAGGTGGTGGCCCAGGAGGGGCACCTGCCAGGAACCCATGTGGGTCTCAGTGAAGCTTTGGATGCAGTGGCTGAACATAGAGTCCAGGTAGCCACTCCAGGCACGGGCCACGGCGGCGCCACTGATGATGTATTCGAGGAGAACATTCCAGCCGATGAGGAAGGCCCACAGCTCGCCCATGGATACGTAGGTGAACAGGTAGGCAGAGCCCGTGAGTGGCACATGTGCCCCAAATTCTGCATAGCATAGGGCTGCCAGCAGGGAGGCCACAGCGGCCACACCGAAGGACAAGAGCACAGCAGGGCCAGCCACCTCCTTGGCCGCAGCACCTGTGAGCACGTAGAGGCCCAAGCCCATCATGCCACCCACGCCCAGAAGAGTCAGGTCCAGCGTGGACAGGTAGGGCCACAGTAACCTATACATGGTGGAGTCCTCCAGCGGCTTCAGGCGGTTCAGCTTCTGGCATAAGCGTGCCAGGCTAGCGATGCTGGGCAGCCCCCAGGCCATGGCAGGTGGCCGAGAAGAGCACCGAGCCAGCTACTGGAACCTGCTAGGGCCAGAGGGGAATGACAGGATGCCCAGCCAGGGCCTGGCCGGCCTTCCATCCCTCCTGGTCCAACCACCCCCAGTCCTCTCTCCGTCCCTGACCTGGGGACCTGGACACCCTCACCAGGGGCCTGCTGGAGAGCTGGAATGGGGCAGGTGTCAGAGCCTGTGGGCAGGAGGTCATAGGAAGCCTGGAGGCCCTGTCTGCATCCCAGGCAGCAAAGGAGGCCTGGTGAGGCCCCAACTGCTCACCTGCTCGGTGGCCCTGAGGGGTGGGGAGGGAGCAGCTCCAGGGGGAGCAGGGAGAGAGGCTGGGAATGGCTCAGTGGTGGGGTCCCAGAGCCAGGTGAAACCGAGGCTTCCCCAGAGTGGAGCCGGACCGGAACAGGAGCCCAGGAGCCGCGGCTCTGCGTCGGGGCGGGCGTGGCCCCGCAGCCACCTGGCCACAGAGAGACAGTGGCGGCTACATACACCCCCGCCCCCGCCCCCCTGGCCAGGCTGGAGTATCGGCGCGCCAGGCGGAGTGCAGGGGCCCCCTGGGCCCGCACACCTCCCCATGCCCGACACAGCGCTGCTGCCAGAGCCAGCTCCTCTGCGCCCACGTCCCTGGACACCTGCGCCTTCGTCTGCTCTTGGGCCTGAGCCCCTCCCAGTCCCCGTCCCCGTAGGATCTGCTGCAACCCACCTGCTGCCGCCGCCGCTGCCTCCGCTCTGAGCACTGAGCCCGCCCAATTTGCTGACGCCCAGCCCAGGGCCCGCCCCCACCACAGGCCCCCCGCGCGGCCCCACCCGCTGCCACACACCCAGATATTTCACCCTGCCCACCCTGCCCGACCTCGCAAGGTCATTACCGGAGCTCACCGGAGTCTAGGGAAGCCCTGTGACTGTGACTCAGTCACAGATGGAGGTCAGACTGCCGGCTAAGTGACTAGCCTAGGTCACTTCGGGGAGGTTAAGGGCCACGTCTGAAATTCCTCAGCCCACCTTCTTTCCACTGCAGCGGACACCCTTCTTGATCCCTCACCCCAGTACATGAACCCCACCCAGCTGGGCCCCAGACAGGCCCCACAGCACCGTCATGTGAGCTTCAGGCACAGTGAGTTAGATGAAGACGTGGGTCTGGCAGAGTGGCCTGGGGCAGTCCCTGATCTCTACTTTTACAATGGGGTGGCAGTGAGCCACCCTCACAGGTTGGCAAGAGACTGCAGCCTTTTGAGAGAGTTCTGCGAATTGAGGGAACGCACACTGGCCGTTTTGAGCCTGCAGCTACCACGTCCTGCAAGGGAGCAAGCAGCTTCTGGGACCAGCCTGCAGCCCTCCTGTGGGGGACAGGAGCTCCTCAGACCCCAGTGGCAGCCCTTCCTAGCCTAGGCGCCTCTGGCAGGCCGGGAGGGCCCTATGGGACCCCAATAGCAGATCCCCACTTGTGTTTATTAGCGACAGCCACTGTGTCCTGAGTACTGCATTCCAGCGCCCCATGCCCCAGGCAGGCAGCTATGCAGCAACACACCTGGCTAATTTTTTAATTTTAATTTTTTTAGAGACTGGGTCTCACTATGTTGCCCGGGCTGGTCTCGAACTCCTGGACTCAAGTGATTTTCTTGCCTTGGCCTCCCAAAAGGTGGTGATTACATTCACGAACCATGGGGCCTGGCCTCCCCAGAACGCTATACTAGACATGTGTTCAGGCTTATATGTGGTTTGTGGAATGGGATCTTAGGAGCATCTGCAGCCTATCCAGCCTATTGGGCTGGTGACAGGATGATGGACTCCCAGACAAGATGGTGCCAATTTGGAACATTCTGCCTCAGCCAGAATGCCAATACCTTCTAATATTTGGCTGGTATTGTCTTGAGGAACTTCTCAGGTGGCTCCCACTTCCAGTGGGATGGTAGCTTCCTTACCCCATCCCTGTGTTGCCTGAGCGGACGCCCCTTGTCCTGAAATGTCACCACAAAAGTCTAGGCACTTCAGGCCAGAGGGTTAGGCAAATTTGTAATGGGAGCTCCCCCAAGGCCTTACCAATGACCGCCTTATTGCTGGTGTCCAGTATTTTGGAGTGTTGACTTTTTATCTACCTGGAGAAGGTGTGACACCACACCCTCTGCCACAGGCACCAACATACAACAGATATGTGAGACTAAGCAGGGCTGATGCAGTAAATTGTACATTTCCAGGGATATTTCACTCACTACTGAGTGAGACAGTTACACAGAGCAACCCCACAGTGATGCAGTGAAGATAAACCACCAGGAAACAAAAACTTTCTAACTCATTCTACAAGGCCAGGATTACCCTGACACTAAACTCAGCAAAGACATCACAAGAAAAGAAAACCACAGACCAAAATCCCTAATGAATATAGATGTACAAATCCCCAGCAAAACACAGTGGACTCTTGAACAACACAGGTGTACTAATACATAGATATTTTTCAACCAAATGTCGATCCAAAATACAGTATTTGGCTGGGCCCAGGGGCTCACACCTGTAATCCCATCACTTTGGGAGGCTGAGGCGAGAGGATCCCTTGAACCCAGGAGTCTGAGGCTGCAGTGAGCTATGATCCTGTCACTGCACTCCAGCCTAGGTGGCAAAGCAAGACCCTGTCTCCAAAACTACTAAATAAATAAATTAAAATATGTGGTGGGCGCCTGTAATCGTGGCTACTTGGGAGGCTGAGGCAGGAGAATCACTTGAACCCGGGAGGCGGAGGTTGCAATGAGCTGAGATGGCGCCACTGCACTCCAGCCTGGGTGACAGAGCGAGACTGTGTCTCAAAAAAAAAAAAAAAAAAAAATTCATATGGAAATACAAGGGATCCAGAATAGCCAAAATACTTGGGTATTTTGCCTGGGTAACATAGGGAGACCTCACCTCTACGAAAAGGTAAAAAAATTATCTGGGCATGGTGGCATGCGCCTGTGGTCTCAGCTACTGGGAGTAGGGGGTGGTGTTGAGGTGGAAGGATTGCTTGAGCCTGGGAGGTTGAGGTTGCAGTGAGGCATGTTTGTGCCACTGCACTCCAGCTTGGGTGACACAGTGAGACCCTGTCTCAAAAAAAAAAATAAGAAAAGAAAAGACAGAAATTAAAGACAACATAAATAAATGGAAAGACATCCCATGTTCATAGACTGTAAGACTTTAAATATAAAATGGCAGTATTCCCCAAACTGGTCTACAGATTCAGGGGTTGCATAGATTCAGTGCAATTCCTATTGAAATCTCAATTGCCTGTTTTGCAAAAATCATCAAAATTCATGTGGAAATGCAAGGGATCCAGAATAGCCAAAATACTTTTGAAAAAGTTTTGGAGGACTTACAATTCCTGATTTCTAAACTGGTTGCAAAATGACTGTAATCAAGGTTGTGGTGGTGACATAAGAGTAGACACATAGATGAACGGAATAGAATTGACAGTCCACAAATAAACACTTATGTTTATGGTCAAGTGATTTTTTTAAAATAGACTTTATTAGCTGGGAATGGCGGGACACACCTGTAGTCCCAGTTACTCAGGAAGCTGAGTTGGGAGGATGGCTTGAGCCTAGGAGGCTCAAGGCTGTAGTGGGCTTGATCATACCTGTGAATAGCCTCTTCACTCCAGCCTGGGCAACATAGCAAGACCCTGTATCTAAAAAAAAAAGATGAGTTTTCAGAGCAGTTTTAGGTTCACAGCAATATTGAGCAGAAAGTACAGTTCCCATATACTTCTGCCCCCACACATGTGTAGCCCCCTCTCCCACTACTGACATCCAGCACCAAAGGGGCATATTTGTTACAATCGATTAACCTACATTGACACATCATTATCACCCAAAGTCCATAGTTTACATTAGGGTTCACTCTTCCAGTTGTACATTCTATGGGTTTGGACAAATGTGTAATGACACATATACACACCATTATTGTATCATACAGAGTAGTTTCATTGCCCTAAAAACCCTCTGTGCTCTGCCTGTCCCTCCCTGCTAACACCTGGCAACCACCTATCTTTTTCCTGTCTCCATAGTCTAGTCTTACCTTTGCAGAATCTTATATAGTTGGGATTATAGAGTATATTGCTTTTTCAGGCTGACTTCTTTCCCTTAATAATATGCATTTGAGATTCCTCTGTGACTTTTCATGGCTGAATAGCTCGTTTTAATTTTTTATTTAATTTTTATTTTTGAGACAGAGTCTCACTCTGTCACCCAGGCTGGAGTGAAGTGGCGTGATCTTGGCTCACTGCAGCCTCTGCCTCCAGGGTTCAAGCGATTCTCATGTCTCAGCCTCCCGAATGGCTGGGACTACAGGCGTGCACCATCACACCAGGCTAATTTTTGTATTTTTAGTAGAGACGGGGTTTTCCCATGTTGGCCAGGTTAGTCTCAAACTGGTTTCCTGAAGTGATCCACCTGCTTCAACCTCCCCAATGTGCTGGGATTACAAGTGTGAGCCACCCCACCCGGCCTGTGCTATTTCTAAAATGCAGGAGATGAAGTTGCCATGTGAAAGATGCAACGTTCTTATCTTCAAGGATGAGAAGTTGAAATGAGAGAATTCTGTACAGAACTTGTTGAAACACTGTTATCTTTTAAGCCTCCCCACATAATTTAGTTGCTTCTTCATAACTTATTATTCTTTGTCCAATTCAGTGTATAAGTAACAGACTCTAACTTCTTCTTTGGGTCTTCATATGTCCTTATGAGGGTTCCCAACCGATGTAAAACTTGTACCCAATAAATTTGTGGGACTGTGTGGTGGCTCACTCCTGTGATTCCAGTGCTTTGGGAGGCCGAGGGGGGCTTGCTTGAGTCCAGTTCAAGACCAGTCTGGGCAATATAGTGAGATCCCGGTTCAACAATTTTTTTTTTTTTTTTTTTAATTAGACCGGTGTGGTGGGTGGCATGTGCCTGCAGTTCCAGCTACTCGGGAGGCTGAGGTGGGAGGATAGCTTGAGCCCAGGAGTTTGAGGCTGCAATGAGCTATGATCTCGCCACTGCACTCCAGCACCCCTTATTTATAAGTAAATGTAATGGCTAGCGTTAGGGACTCTGTTAGCAAGATTAAAGAACAGAAATCAGACGTAGAATAGCATATAAATAAATTTGTGTGCTTTTCTCCTGTTAACCTGTCCTATGTCAATTTAATTCTTGGGCCCAGCTGAGACTCTAGGGATGGAAGTGGAGTTTCGCCACCCCTACACTTTCTGGTGACACGGATGGGATCCTCTCAAGCCTAAAGATGGGATCCTGGGAGAACAAATAAAAGCAGGCACAGGTAGGAATTCTTACCAAAGTGAACTCTCTTTTTTTTTTTGAGACGGAGTCTTGCTCTGTAGCCCAGGCTGGAGTGCAGTGGCGCCATCTCGGCTCACTGCAAGCTCCGCCTCCCGGGTTCACGCCATTCTCCTGCCTCAGCCTCCCACATAGCTGGGACTACAGGTGCCCGCCACCACGCCCGGCTAATTTTTTTTTGTATTTTTGGTAGAGACGGGGTTTCACCGTGTTAGCCAGGATGGTCTCGATCTCCTGACCTCGTGATCCACCCGCCTCGGCCTCCCAAAGTCCTAGGATTACAGGCGTGAGCCACCGCGCCCGGCACAAAGTGAGCTCTTCTGGATCTCTGTCTGTAGTGCCTGGTTGAAAGAGAGTCAAATTTTTCCTTGTCCCTTTCTAAATTCAAACTGGCAGGAGAAAAGCATGGTAAGAATTGATTCTTTGAGTTATGACTCTTGTGTCAACCTTAAATAATGAGATTCAGAAAATATCAGCTAGTCACGTTGGCTTATGCTTGTAATCCCAGCACTTTTGGAGGCCAAGGTGGAAGATCACTTGAGCCCAGGAGTTTGAGGCTGCAGTGAGCTATAATTGCATCACTGCATTCCAGTCTGGGTGACACAGACCTAGTCTCCAAAAAAAAAAAAAAAAAAGAAAAATAAGAAAGGAAATATGATTTTTATTCTAGTGCAAAGCTTGAGGATGGACACCCAGGAAACAGCTTCCAAAGGGTTGGGGTCATTGCTCCAAAGTGGAGAAGCTAAAGTTTCACTCATAGAGGCAGAAAAAGTGTCAGCAGGATTGCAACATCTTCTGTGCAAATCCAGTATGTTAGATTCCATTAGTACAGCTTGCTACGTTCTAAGGAAAATTGTTTCAACATTCCGTGAGAAGAAGTCAAGCTCTGAGGGCATCTTATCTCTGATGCTGCTCAGTCATTTCTAACCATTTACAGGAAAAAGCAGAAGTTACAACTGCATGCCACATGGCCACATTCCTCCTGAGGCTCATAATAATGTAAAGTTCCAACAGCTTGGTGGTGGCTCACACCTGTAATCCCAGCACTTTGGGAGGCTGAGGTCGCTGGATAACTTAAGAAAGGAGTTTGAGACCAGCCTGGCCAACACAGCAAAACCCCATCTCTACTAAATATACAAAAATTAGCCCGGCATGGTGGCGGGCACCTGTAGTCCCAGCTACTCAGGAGGCTGAGGCAGGAGGATTGCTTGATCCTGGGAGTTTGAGGCTGTAGTGAGCCATGATTGCAGCACTGCACTCCAGCCTGGGTGACAGAGGGAGACCTTGCCTCACAAAAAAAAAAAAAAAAAAAAAAGAATTATTTGATTTCACACTTTTTCACACTTCTGAATTTGATATTTGGCTCTGCATACATAGTGGCTATTGACCCACAGCCTCCCAGAAATAAGGCTTGTTTTCCATGTTTCTGTTGTGTGGTTTATCATATCTTGTTTTATGTCTTGAGAACATGGCTCTGTGACCAATGAAAATATTCTCTTTGGTTTCTGCCAGCTGCGGGGGGTTGGGGGGACAAGTCCTTGTTAGGCTGCTAGCCAGCTGCCCAGGAATCAGAAACACAGTGTTTCTGTCCAACGGTTCCAACTCTCAGAGGAGTTTGTCCTACTTGTCTCAGCTTTCATTGCCTTGATAACAATTAGGATATTTGCTTGCTTAGGCTATCTTGAGAAAGACTTTGGATCTTGAGGGGGATTGCATCTTTTCCAGCTTGTTTGGGATGCGCTTCTGTTTCTCCAGTTAAGCCAGAAAAGGCATACTGATTTTAAGCCATAAAAAGGCTTATTGGTTTTGAGTCACAATTAAAGTAGTTATAACATTGAAGATTTGGACTTTTGAATCGAAAAGCTTTTTTTTTTTTTTTTTTTTTTTTTGAGACAGAGTCTCGCTCTGTTGCCCGAGCTGGAGTGCAGTGGTGCAGTCTCGGCTCACTGCAACCTCTGTTTCCCAGATTCAAGTGATTCTCCTGCCTCAGCCTCCTGAATAGCTGGTATTACAGGCATCTGCCACCATGCCTGGTTAATTTTTTGTATTTTTAGTAGAGACGGGGTTTCACCATGTTGGCCAGGTTGGTATCGAACTCCTGACCTTGTGATCTGCCTGCCTTGGCCTCCCAAAGTGCTGGGATTACAGGCGTGAGCCACTGTGCCCAGCCTAAAAGTATTTTTATTAAAGAGAGCTATTGGCCAGGTGTGGTGGCTCACACCTGTAATCTGAACATTGTGGGAGACTGAGGTGGGAAGATCGCTTGAGCCCAGGAGGTTGAGCCACAGTGAGCTATGATCTTGCCACTACTGCATTCCAGCCTGGGCAACACAGTGAGACCCCATCTCTAAACCGCCCCCACCCACACACAAAAAAGGGTGCTTTCATCCTAAGCAACTGTCGTATTGGTAACTAGAGAAAGATCAAATTAAAAAGAAGACACAAAGAAATATAGGCCAGGCACGGTGGCTCATGCTTGTAATCCCAGCACTTTGGGAGGCCGAGGTGGGTGGATCACGAGATCAAGAGATCGAAACCATCCTGGCCAAAATGTTGAAACCCCATCTCTACTAACATACAAAAATTAGCCAGGCGTGGTGGTGCACGCTTGTAGTCTCAGCTACTCAGAAGGCTGAGAAAGGAGAATCCCTTGAACCCGGGAGGCTGAGGTTGCAGTGAGCTGAGATCACGCCATTGCACTCCAGCCTGGGCGACAGAGCCAGACTCCGTCTCAAAACAAAAACAAAAACAAAAACAAAAACAAAAAAAACTTAAGTATCTGAGGAATTGGGCTGGGTGCAGTGGCTCACACCTGTAATCCTAGCACTTTGGGAGGTCAAGGTGGGCGGATCGCTTGAGGTTGGGAGTTCTAAACCAGCCTGGCCAACATGGTGAAACCCTGTCCGTACTAAAAATATATATAAAAAAATAGCCAGGTGTGGTGGCATGCACCTGTAATCCCAGCTACTTGGGAGGCTGAGGCAGGAGAGCATTACTGGAACCACTCGGGAGGCAGAGGTTGCAGTGAGCCAAGATCACACCATTGCACTCCAGCCTGTGCAACAGAGCCAGGCTCCACTCAAAAAAAAAAAAAAAAAAAAATGTGTCTGAGGAATTAACTAGAACAACCCCTAGTATGCTCGTCTGAGATTAAAAAAACGTGTTGAATGTTTAACGTTTAGGTGCTTTACTTCAATAATGTTTGATATTTGCCTAATATATATGTCATAAAAATTGCCAGCAAAATAAAACTTAAGATAATAACTAGCTTTGTCTAACGTTTCATGAAGTTTTCACAATTCAAATATAATTATTAAATAAACTAAACTTATATAAATGCAAGTGGGAAAAAATTTGTAAATAAGTTATTACTATTATTTTTTGAGACTGGGTGTTGCTCCATTGCCCAGGCTAAAGTATAGTAGTGGGACTGTAGCTCACTGCAGCCTTGAACTCCTCTTGCCTCAGTATCCTGAGTACCTGGGGTGATGCCTGGCAAACTTTTAGAAAAATTTTCTTGTAGAGTGGAGTCTTGCTATGTTGCCCAGGCTGGTCTCAAATTTTGGGCCTCAAGCAATCCTCCTGTCCTGGCCTCCCAAAGTGCTGGGATTACAGGCAGGAGCCACTGTGCCCAGCTATAAATAATTTTTTATTGTTTTAATTTTTATTTTTGACTGACTCATTGCTAGACATGCTATTTAAATAATGATTATATTTTATAAAATATGTCTACTTTAAATAATGATTATATTTTATAAAATATGTCTACTTTAAAAATATGTCTACTTTAAATAATGATTATATTTTATAAAATATGTCTACTTGGCTGGGCGCGGTGGCTCACGCTTGTAATCCCAGCACTTTGGGAGGCCGAGGCGGGCGGATCACGAGGTCAGGAGATCAAGACCACGGTGAAACCCCGAATCTACTAAAAGTACAAAAAATTAGCCAGGCTCAGTGGCGGGCGCCTGTAGTCCCAGCTACTAGGAGAGGCTGAGGCAGGAGAATGGCGTGAACCCGGGAGGCGGAGCTTGCAGTGAGCCGAGATTCCGCCACTGCACTCCAGCCTGGGCGACAGAGCGAGACTCCGTCTCAAAAAAAAAAAAAAAAATTATATATATATATATATATATATATGTCTACTTAAAAATAATTTCCAGGAGTTTGAGGCTGCAGTGAGCCATGATTGTGCTACTGCACTCCAGCCAACTCCAACTATTATTGTCTAATAATAATAACAATAAGAAGAATAATAATTTCTGGCCGGGCATGGTGGCTCACGCCTGTAATCCCAGCACTTTGGGAGGTCGAGGAGGATGGATGACCTGAGGTCAGGAGTTTGAGAACAGCCTGGCCAACATGGTGAAACCCCGACTCTACTAAAAATACAAAAATTAGCCAGGCGTGGTGGCAGGCGCCTGTGATCCTAGTTCCTGAGGAGGCTGAGGCGGGAGAATAGCTTGAACCCAGGAGGCAGAGGCTGCTGTGAGCCGAGATTGCACCACTGCACTCCAGCCTGGGTGACAAAAGCATACTCTGTCTCAAAAAAAAAAAAAATTCCAAAATCTTTTTGGTAACCTAAACCCTTAAAGTCAAACTAAGTTAAATTAAAAGATGGTTATTTGTTGAATATCTAGATCACTTCCAAATAAGATATAATACAGAAACATTGATTACTGAACATAAGTATAAGCTTATCTAACTTTGGTTTCTTACTACACAGGAACAAAAGATATCTGTGTCTCTCAAGAAACATGTCCTGGGCTGGCCATGGTGGCTCATACCTGTAATCCCAGCACTTTGGGAGGCTGAGAGAGGAGGATCGATTGAGCCCAGGAGTTTGGGAGCAGCCTGGGCAACATAGTGAGACCCCCTATCTACATAACATAATACAATTCTCTGGGTGTGGTGGCCCATGCTTGTTGTCCCAGCTATTCTGGAGAGTGACGTAGGAGGCTCACTTGGGAGTTTGAGGCTGCAGAGAGCCATGATCATGCCACTGCTTGGCTCTTGCTATTGGAGCCTCCCTGAGCATGTGCCCAGCTCCTGGTGTCACACTAACAACCTGGAGAGAACCCAGAGGCAGGACCAGGATGGGAGGGGCCTGGGACCTCACTGGAACTGCTGCTGCCCAGAGCTCAGCTTTCTGTCACCCACAGGCTGGGAGGCCTTAAGTGATTCAACCTCACTGAGCCTCAATCTTCTCCTCTGAAATGGGGATCACAGGACTTCCTGCCAGGCAGGGGATATGTGAAGACTGAACGAAATGATTCACACAAAGACGTAGCCCAGTGCCTGGGGGACACTAAGCATATGCTGAGCCTTCAGCCACGGGTGGCCACCCGGGGCTGGCAGAGGAACGAGGGGCCCGCTGGGAGGATCCTGGGCAAACTCACCTCTGGGCATCTGCCCTGAACTTGGGCTGGCGTCACAAGGAAGCTGGTCACCAAGAAGAACATGTTCTCTCCCTAGGAGGCAAGTCTCAAGGTTGGCCTGGCTGGGCTTGCATTGACTGGAAAGGCCAGAAGCCGGCAGCCTGGTTTATGAAGGAAGGGATGTTGGCCCCATCAAGTCATTAACCCTGTCCCCCCGTAAGGCAGATTGAAGCAGAGATGGGAGGCTGGCAGTGGTTCTGGCCATTTCTGAGACCAGGAAGCCTCGTGCCCATGTCCATCTCTTGAGACAAGTTTCTTTCTCATTTGTTCAACCAAAATATCTTTTATTTTCTTTCTTCTTTATTATTTTTTTTGAGACAGAGTCTCACTGTCACCCAGGCTGGAGTGCAGTGGCATGATCTCGGTTCACTGCAACCTCCACCTCCTGGGTTCAAGGGATTCTCCTGCCTCAGCCTCCTGAGTAGCTGGGATTACAGGCGCACAGAGTTTCACTTTACTCGTCCAGGCTGGAGTGCAGTGGTGTCGTCAACTCTTACTGCATCCTTTAACTCCTGGGCTCAAGAGATCTTCCTGCCTCAGCCTCCCAAGTAGCTGGGACTATAGGCTGCAGCTACCATGCCTGGCGTCAACCAGAATATTCCAACAGCCTGCTGCTTCTAGTACTGAAGATCCAGGAGAGAGCTGGGCCCGGCACCTGCCCAGGATGGAGAAGAGGTGAGTCTCCCATCCCACACACAGCAGCACCAGCATGGCAGGGCACAGGTGAGAAGACAGAAAGCTCTGCTTGTGGTCAAAGGGTGGCCAAGGACGTTGGAAGGGGAGGCTGACCCTCCAGTGCTGCCCATGAGAACACTGAATTTGGGGAATGCATGCCCAGGAAGGGAAGGTGAGGGCTGTGCAGAGGGTGCTGAGAGTGGTAGCCATTGGGATTAGGAGGGATGGGTGGCCACCATCATTGGTGGGGGGCCTCCTAAGGGTAGAAGCAGGGGCTGCAGGGGCTCACGATGCCTGGTGTGAAAGTTCAGCTTGGCTGCTGCGTGGTGTGCACCAAGCAGTAGGGAGGAGGCGAGAGGGGCATCTAAGGGCCCTCTAGGAGGCCATAGTCTCATGCAGGCATGGCATGGGCAGCAGTGAAAAATGTTGGAAGGGACAGGAAGGGGTTGAGGCTGAGTCATGGGTCTGGCTGAGGCACTAGTGGATGTCACAGCCATCGTGACTAGTGGACGTCACAGAGGCCGTGCCAGGAGAGGGAAATAATTGATCTTTGGACATGTGAGTGTGCACCTGGAAGACAGCTGTGCTCTGGGCAGGTGTTCACTGGGGCTACATACACCCTGGGTATCAGAAGAGCAGAGGTGGGTGGAAGTTAAGGCTGTGAATAAGCTGGGTGGAGGGAAGAGGAAAATGCAGCTGAGAAGGGTGGAGGAGGAGCATCTGATCGAGGTGCCCCAGGTCAGGGAGCAGGGTTACAGGAAGTTCCAGGCCCTGGCCCCCCCACACCCCTCCCACAACACTCTCAAGCTCAAGCCATTAGTCTCAAACACTCCCTTCTTTTCTGTTGGCAGCCTTCGGAAATGCAGTTTCTCTGGCGTGGTTTCTCAACCCATCCATTTTTCTACCAGAAACCTCCTACACATCCCTGAAAGTCCTGTCCAGGTGCCACTCCTCTGTGAAGCCCTTCCTGAGAACCCGCAGCCGCCTTTGGCATCACATGCTTCTTGCTCGCACACACTGGCTGCATGGCGGGTGTTCAAGCTGTCAGCAGGGAAAGGAGCTCCCATCAGCAACACCAGGGCCCCACCTGAGGCGGCTTCATGAAGTCGGCCACATCCCACAGCCGGTTTCCAAGCTCCTTGATCTGAGTCACGGAAATCCCTTTGAGTTTGGTGGTGATGGAAATCTGGGGGTCCAGGTCCCTCTCCTGGTAGCCTTTTTTGGTGAGGAGAGCCCACCTGGGAAGGAGAAGATGGGCAGTGTGGTGTGTCCCCAGCGTGTAGTGACAGGGGCGGAGCTGGGCCCTACATGCTCAGTTCTCTCCCCACACCCTACAGGCTCCCAGTCCAGCATCCTCTCTGGCCCCACTTCCCACTCCAGATCCCCTGAACGAGACAGAAGCTCCAGACATGCATCAGAGAGCCAGTGCCCTCAGACAATCCCTTTCACCAGCCAGCACCCACCCCCAGCCTCAGTACACCCAGCTCCCAGCTTATAGACTCCCCTGACCCGAGATACAGCTGGTGGTCCCTTTGGGGGCCTAGTGCTCCAGCTCTCACAGATGTTAAGGACGATGTCTAGTGCCCCCTGCGTGGGGCCATGGGGAGGGACTGGGAAGGAGGCAGCTGGACACACAGGACAAACACAAAGCTTGTTCTTGCTCTCCTGTCTTGTATTGCCTACCTCCCACCCCGTCCCATTATGCCCCCTTCCTCTCCAGCCCCTAAACAGCCCAACCCTCAACTTCAACCCAGCAGGACCAAGCCCCATCCCCCACCTCTTCCCTTGCCCCTCCAGCCTGGCCAAAAGCTCTTCTCTCTTACCCTACCACATAGACCACGATCCCAAGCTGCAGCAGCCTCTGCAGGGCGCCCACCCGCCAGTTCCTGGTCATCACATACTTCTCCGTCTTATAATCCAGAAGCCCCCAGCCTGTCGTAGCCCCTGGGGAGCCCATGCTGCCAGCTCCTGCTAGCTGCGGGCACATGAGTCAGCATGGCAGCTGCAGCCACAGCTGAACAGGAGGCAAAGCAGGGCCCGAGCCAGGCCAGGCCAGCCGCTGTTAAAGGGACACTTCCACTAAAGCAGGATCCAGCCTCCAACACCCAGCCCTCAACCCCTAACCCCAGCTGCCCTGCACCTCCCACCCTCCCTACATTCCCTTTGCTGGGCCCTGGTGGCACACAGAAGACAGCAGCCCTGTCCCTGCCCTCTGGCCTCACTTCCTCCGGTGGGGTGGGCGTGGTGAGAGGATGGGGAAGGACAGCTGTTATCAGTGCTGTGAGAAGACGGCCTGAGGGCAGCAACAGCCTGGGGGGGGGGGGCTCTGAGTAAAGCTTCAGGAATAAGTGACTTCTGAGCTGACGCTTGCAGATTCTGAAGTTCAACAAGCAGACAGCGATGGGGATGGAGGTTCCCAGGGAGCGAACAGCTTATGCAAAGGCCAGCGCATGCAAGAGAACTGAGAGCCAGAGTGAGAGGGTGACCTGGCTCTGCGAAGTTCCCCAGGCCCTCCTGAAAAGCTGTTCCCAAGTTCAGTGAAGAAAACACAAGCTCTGGAGTCAGACATGTTTCCCATTCCATGAAAGGGGGGCAAGGCTGGAACCGCCTAGGGGAGGCATGGGGATAAACGCCGCAAGGCGCCCAATCCGGTGCATGGTCTGTGGCGCATGCAGTTTATCAGCCCGGGCGAGGAGCCTCGGTACAAGCCAGCCACAGTTTCTACGGCAACCGACAACACCGGGTTGCCGGGGCGACCGCCGCGGGAGAGCGCGTCGCTATTGGCTATGGCGGGTGCCTGTCGCTGGACGGCACATTCGGTTGGTCAGCGCAACCGCAGACTCCGCCCACAATCCCGGGCCTTGCTCTGGGTGCGGGGCCAAGCTGTCTCCGACTCAGTGTCTGAGACTGCGAGAGGGTCGTAACCATGAGGGGTTCCTGCGAGAGGTCTGGGGAGGATGAAAAGCAGGAGGAAGAGGCGACGGCGGCCTGTGGAAGTCTTTCAGGGGTCCCCGAGGCCGAGCAGAGTCCCGAGGCCAACTGGGACTCCGACCTGGAGACGGAAGGTGCTCGGGGGAGGGGGCAGGCCCGACTCCTCCCCTTTGGGGGTCTTGTCCCGCAGGGGTTGGGGGACACTGGCTGGGGCTAAGGGGGCAGGAGACCCCTGTGCAGCAGAGAACGTACCCGTCTGCGGGGCGCCTCCAGCCACCTGCCCTCCCTTCGTTGCTCCTAGAAGCATCAGGTAAAAATGCAAAATCCCGCCAGACAGTGCACCAAGAGCTGTCCCACCCTGAAATCAGGCGGGTTTTCCTGTGCCCTGAAATGGAATCAGAGCCGGGTTTTCCCAATCCACAGGAAAAAACTAAGCTAATGGATGTATAGAATTTAGAACGATTTCGGTTTTTTCTCCCGCAAAATGTTTACAAAACATTTGTGGTCTGCAATCCAGGTTAAAAGACACAGCATGCAATTTGGCATCAGACAGGCAGAGGCCTGACTCTGGCAGGATCAGCTACCACCACTAGCTGTGGGATGCTCAGCGCAGGCCAGCCACAAACAACAACACTGGGTTGCTTGGGCTCATATTTATTAATAAATAAATATATAAATAAATTATTTATTTATTAGAGCCAGGGTCTTGCTCTGTCACCCAGGCTTCAGTGCAGTGGCAGGATGTTAGCTCACTGCAGCCTTGAACTCTGCACTGTAGTGAGCCTTCTGCCTCAGCCTCCTAAGTAGCTGGGACTACAGGGGACCACCATGTCTGTCTAATATAAAAGTGTTTTGGCTGGGTGGGGTGGCTCACGCCTGTAATCACAGCACTTTGGGAGGCCCAGGCAGGCGGATCACCTGAGGTCAGGAGTTCGAGACCAGCCTGGCCAACATGGTGAAACCCCGTCTCTACTGAAAATACAAACAATTAGCCCAGTGTGGTGGTGGGCACCTGTAATCCCAGCTACTCGGGAGGCTGAGGTGGGAGAATTGCTTGAACCTGGGAGGCGGAGGTTGCAGTGAGCTGAGATGGTGCCACTGCATTCCAGCCTGGGTGACAGAGCAAGACTGTCTCGAAAAAAAAAAAAAAAAGAAAATTTGTCTGGCTATGTTGCCCAGGTTGTCCAACTTTCTTTTCATAACTGTATGACTTTAAGGAAAAGATTTGCGTTGCCTGAGCCTTGATGTCCTCATCTGTCATATGGGAGCAGTGGTCCCAAGAAGCACAGGAAGCAGTGCTTCTAGAGGCAAAACATAGGCCAGGCAGTGACACAGGGCAGGGGAGGACACAGGTGGCTGTAGCTGTGCAGGGGTCCACATTCGTCCCCGTCTCCTACCAGGCACCCATGGGCTTAGAGAACTGGTCAGGGACGCGCTGTACCTGAGGTCTTACCGGGCCCATAGCGTTGTCCCTGTCTCCTGCTTTCTGCGCCAAGGGAGCGCCCAAGAGCTGAATCTCCGGCACCGTGGCCTAGGGCCCCAGGTACCACTGGAGAGACACTGGGTCCAGGCTTACAGGAAGAGGCCTCGGGAGACAGCAGCCATGGGAGTGCCCCTGAGTCTGTCGCCTACACTCCCCAGCTTCTGCCTGTGTCAGTCATGCCCTACCCTCCACATCTGGGAGACAGATGGGATTGAGGCTGTGACAGGTGGTGTGAAGCGTTGTGGATCCTGCAGGCTCCTAACCCGCTGTGGGGTCAGGGAGAGCTGGGGGATGGGGGAGACCTTCACTGAGCCTAAAAGGAGAAGCAGGTGTCACTTCAAACAGGTGGGAAGGGGAGGGCTTTCCAGCTGGAGGACGTGGAGTGGGCTGAGCCCTGGAGCATGAGCCAGGATAGTGGCCAGTGTGTTTGCTCTGTCTGTCCCAGGGCGCCCGGGCTCTGGCTTCCTCGTTGAGCTCCAATCCATACGTCAAGCGGCTGGACCTTCGAGACAATGGGCTCTGTGGGGCGGGTGTAGAGGCCCTGGCAGGTGCCCTGAGCAAAAGCAGCAGCATCCGTGGTAGGTGCTGGGTCTGGGGCAGGTGGGTAGGCGTGAGTCCTCCCTTTCCTCAGGGATGTGCCTCCACCCCTGAAAGCTGGGCTGTGTCACCTGGGGCCTGCTGGTGTTGCTGGTGGATAGAAGAGGGGCCTCATCACAGGAGGGGGCATGTGGGGTGGAGTTAGACCCTCTGCTGTGCAGCCAATGCTGGATACAAGTCCTTCCTCACCCACCCCACACCATCACTCCTCTCCCTTGCTGGCCAGCATCCCCCTCTTCACCTAGCACATGGGAGACTCCCAGTACCTGAATGCAGGATGGGAGAGTCCTTCCACACAGAGAGGTGGGGGTTGGGCATTGTAAGAAGCAGGTAGGCAATGTGGGAGTTTGATGGGGCCAGATCCAAATGCCAGTTCTGCCACTGGGGAGCTGGATACCTGGGCAAGCAGCTTAACCTCTCTGAGCTTCAGTTTCTGATCTGTGAAATGGCCCCCACAAGACCTTATGGGCGTGGGGCTGTGGTGAGCATGAAGTGAAATGCACTCTTGAAGTGATCCAAAGAGTGTGTGACCCATGTAAGTGCTCCACGCATGGCTACCTGGGCTATTATTGCCAATCCTGGCAATGGGGCTGTGAGGGCTTCTGAAGTGTGTGGTGATATCACTGCCAGACACAATCATCGATGGGGTGGCTGCCCCCCACCACAGCAGTCTCTACAGTTCCAGGAGGTAGGCGGTTTTAACTGCTTGACACAGAAGCTGGTGGACACACAGGGAGGGGGAGGTCAGGGGCAGAGGGGACCCAGACATTGGGAGCCAGAGCCACCATGCAACCCCGGGACAGTTCACCTATAAGGGCCCCTTCCTCAGCCTCAGACCTGGAGGTTTGGGGGATGGCAGAAGAGGGAGGAGGGGGTTCCTGGCTTTGCATCCCACTGGCCGAGGAGTGGTTCTGTCCCCCAGATGTGGACCTGTCGGAGAACCAGCTGGGAGTGGCAGGAGTCCAGGCCCTCTGTGCCGCCCTCACTGTGAACCGGGCCATGCAGAAGATGCAGCTGTCAGGGAATGGCCTGGAGGAGCAGGCGGCCCAGTACCTTGCCGAACTCCTGCTGGCGCACACAGACCTGAAGTCCCTGGACCTGAGCTATAACCAGCTGAATGACCAAGCAGGTAACGCCTGCCCAGGGCGCCATGGCCGTGAAAGCTCAGCTTCCTGGGGCAGGGGTGGGTGGGGGTTGGCAGGACCGCACTGCACATCGCCAGGGAGCATGTGCTCTGGCTCATGCTCCCCACACCCCACCTTGCCCCACTCCTCTTCCAGTCCAGCCACACGGAACTCTTAATTCCTTCCACAAATATCTCATTGCCCACTGCTGTATGTGCTGGGCACTGACTTAGCCACCAGGAATCCACCTTGAACAAAACCAAGTTCCTGACCTCAAGGAACAATGTTAACAACATCATTCTCAGTAATTATTGGCACTGCAAAAGAAAGTTTATGCTTCTAGAGAAGACTGGGGACCCCCTGCTTTAAAGAGGTGGCTGGGGAGGCCTCTGTGAGGTGACATTTAAGCTGAAATGTGCAGAGTGGGAAGGAGTCAGCCATGGCAAGATCAGAGGGAGAGCATTTCAAGCAGAGGAACAGTGAGCATGCGGGCCTGTTTCCCAGACTGGCAGACAGCAGTGTGACTAGGCTAGGGAGCCAGGGAAGCGTGGCCAGGCTGTGAGGTGGAGAGGACAGAGGGGGCTGCAGGGCTGTAGGCTGTGGCAAAAAGGGGGCAGATTTTGTTCCAAGTGAGGTAGCAGATGTGATTGGGATTCCTTGATCTCATCACTCTCATGCCCCTGAGCATATTCAGGAGCTATCTGCTTTGCCAGGAATTTGCACTTCTACCTGCCCCTCCTCAAATGGTCCAATAATAGTAAGGATCACCTGGGACCCTGGGTTAGGCATGCAGATGCTGACCCTGGACCTGCTGAACCAAGCTCTTAGGGGAATGCTGGTGAATCTGTATTTTAATGGTTGCCCCAGGAGAATTGTCCTTTTTTTTTGAGACGGAGTCTCACTCTGTTGCCCAGGCTGGAGTGCAATGGTGTGATCTCTGCTCACTGCAGCCTCCGCCTCCCAGGTTCAAGCAATTCTCCTGCCTCTGCCTCCTGAGTAGCTGGGATTACAGGTGCGCGTGACTACGCCTGGCTAATTTTTGCATTTTTAATAGAGATGGGGTTTCACCGTTTTGGTCAGGCTGGTCTCGAACCCCTGATCTCGTGATCCGCCCGCCTCAGCCTCCCAAAGTGCTGTGATTAGAGGTGTTAGCCACCGTGCCTGGCCAAGAATTGCTTTTCAGAAGCACTCCTCTGTCTCAAGCTGCTTAGAGCAAGTGGGGTGACATCAGCCTTGGCCTGTGAGAATTGCCCCTGGCATGTAACTGCCAGAGAACCAGTTTGCCTTCTAAGAAAATTATTGCAAGAAGTCAGTGAAATTAAGTGAGGCGGCTGGGCGCTGTGGCTTACGCCTGTAATCCCAGCACTTTGGGAGGCTGAGGCGGGTGGATCACGAGGTCAGGAGATGGAGACCATCCTGGCTAACACAGTGAAACCCCGTCTCTACTAAAAATACAAAAAATTAGCCGGGTGTGGTGGTGGGCGCCTGTAGTCCCAGCTACTCGGGAGGCTGAGGCAGGAGAATGGTGTGAACCCGGGAGGTGGAGCTTGCAGTGAGCTGAGACAGCGCCACCGCAGTCTGGCCTGGGCGAAAGAGGGAGACTCGGTCTAAAAAAAAAAAAAAGTGAGGCTTGGCAGGGCACTGTGGCTATCTGTAATGCCAACACCACTTCGGGAGGCTGAGGGGCGAAGAGTGCTTGAGGCCAGGAGTTAGAAACCAAACTGGGCAACGTAGGGAGCCCCAGTGGTGACAACAAATGGTTAAAAAAATTAGCCCCAGGCGACAGAGCAAGACTCCGTCTCAAAAAAAAAAAAAAAAAAAAATTAGCCCCAAGTGGTGGCATGTGCCTGTAGTCGGAGGCTGAGGTGGGAGAATCGCTTGAGCCCGAGATATCAAGGCTGCAGTGAGCCGTGATTGTCCCACTGCACTCCGGGTTAGGCAACAGAGTGAGACCGTGTCTTAACAACAACAAAAAATACTTTCTTTCCTCTTTAGTGCCTGTTTCCCTATTATGATGTTAAAAGCAGGTACTGATGTGCAGCTGGTTTCTGGCTCTTCTGCAGGCGCTTTCTTGTGTGTATAAATAAATGTTCACTCTGGTGTTCCTGTGAGGGTTGTGGGATGACCGCTGGAGGGTTCTGTTCGGCCATGTTGCTCCACCTTCATCTCTAGGTCTCGCTATTTTGCCCAGGCTGGTCTTGAACTCCTGGCCTCAAGAGATCCTTCTGCCTCAGCCTCCTGAGTCGCTGGGCCCACAGGCTCACACCACTGCCTAGCTTTCACCTTCCTTTCTCTACCACCCCCATCTCCTCTCTACCACAGCTGTGCCAGCCCTGTCGCCTCTTGCCGGGCCTATGGCACCAGCCTTCCATCTGGTCCCCCAGCCTCTTGCCTCTGTCCCCACCCAACCCAGTCTATCCTGGACACCTGCCACTTGCTGAAATGCTAATCCAGCCTCATCACTTCCTAAGGCCCTCCCTGACTCCTTGCCACTTGTGTGTGCTGCCTAAGCCCCTTGGCTTGGCACTCAAGGCCCCTCAGCATCTCTCAAGTGCCCATTACTCCTTCCTCACCTCACTGGCTTCACCCTCCCCAGCCCCAGCTCCAAGCCTGCGTGCATTTCCACAGGTGCCTCTGCCATTTGCAGTTTCCTGTGTCTCCTCCCCACTGTGCATGCACACACCCCTGGGGAATTCCTCAGTCCTGAGTTATCTCCTCTGTCCTCTTTCCTGACTGTCCCCAAGACAGGTTGGCCACCACTCCATTCTCACGCCTCCCCCTTTGCAGTCTAAATGAATAGCTCACATCCCATACATTTGCATTTATATCTCCCCCATGAAATGTGAGTTCCTTAAGGGCACGGCAGGCCCACGTTAGTTTCATGTCTGTGACCCTCCTGCCCAGCAGAGGCTCGGCACGCAGTGGGCATCAGTGTGATCTTTTGAAGGAGTGAAGAGAGTGAGTCAGAAGGTCTCTCTTGGCGTTTCTGAAGGGGAGACACTGGGACCAGCCCTGGCAGAAAACACAGGACTCACTGAGCTTAACGTGAGCTGGAATCACCTCCGGGGCCCAGGAGCTGTGGCATTTGCCAGGGGACTGGAGGTATGAAGCCCCCACCTAGTCGGCCCTGCAGCCTGTCTGCTGGGGCCTGTCTCCCAGGGGCCACCTCCCTGTCTCTGCAGCTCCTCGGAAATGAACCTTGGATCTTTTAAGCGCAGCTTAAAGACCGTTTCTTTAGGTGATTTTAATTTTCCTGGCTTCACTTAGTGACCACAATACGCTGTGCTCACCGTCACATCGTTTCCTGAAGGGTCACTGTTGAATGTCTTGCACCTTCCCCAGACACCATAGACACCCAGCTGGGAAGGGACATCCGTGCAGTCCGGTGACACACGCTCATTGTTGGGCATATGCAGGTGGTTTCCTGAGATGACACCTTGCACCCTTGGATGCCAGTGCAGCCTCTCAAACACCCACCTGTTCCCTTCCATGTTGTGGTTCACAGGGCTTGGGAATGGGTGGCTCAAGCTGGTGCTAGGGTGGTACAAGGCGTCTGCGATGTCCCCAGTGCCAGATACCCTGTGGGGTCCTCAGGCCATGGCAGCTGCTGTCTTGCCCTGATACAGGGGCTGACCTTGGGGTCCTGCCCCACAAGATGGCATGTCACACTCTGTCTTGCCAGAGCACCTACCCTTCTCCCCATCACAGTACCCTGGGCAGGTTTCATCCAACAGCTGTTCACTGGATCTTGGGATCCCTGCCCTCCAGAGCCATTAAGTGGGTGTGGAGCCTGATCAGTGTTTCTGGGGCCTGCTGCTGCTCTGCACACGCCCCTTCCAGTCTCTCTGAGGGCCATTCACGTCTACACCGCTCCTTTCCTGTTGCACTCTGGGCCACTGGGCTCTGTTGACCACCATCATCCAAACTGCTGCCACCAGGGGGTCTGCATGGCACTTTCCTGACCCTTCCTTAGAGCCTCTCCCCTTCTGCCCTTTATCCCTTATCTTTGCACCTCAGGGCTCCTGGTCTCTGAGACTGTGGCACCCTGGCTTGCTCCACTGTCAGATGGAGTCCCACGACTTCACTCTTTGGTGTTCTAGGCAAACATCTTCCTTAAAGTTCTAGACATCTCATACAATGGCTTTGGGGATCCTGGAGCCTCTGCAGTGGGTGAGGCTCTGAAGGCCAACAACGTGTTGGAGGAACTCAACATGAGGTGAGCATCCCCGAGGGGACACCCCAGGAATCCTGGGCTCCGTGATCTTGCTGCTGAACCACGCAGTCTACCCGTGATGGGGATTCCCGTGATGGGGCTTGAGCCACAATCCCAGAGCAGCTCTGTCATCCTCATCACCAGAGTTTATAATTTTATTAATTTATTTAAAACAGCATCGCTGGCCTTGAACTCTTGGGCTGAAGCAGTCTTCCCACCTCAGCCTCCCAAAGTGCTGGAATTACAGTCATGGGGAGTTCCTCATTGTTACATAGAGACCTGTGATTCCTACAGCACAGGTGGATGGCTGTGAATTGCACACGGTGTATAAAGCATCTCCGGCAGAGCCTGGTGCATGGCCCGTGCTCCATGCAAGCTTTCCTCCCTTGCAGAAGACGAGCCAAGGCCAGGTTCTGTGGCTCACACCTGTAATCCTAGCACCTCGGAAGGCTGAGGCGGGAGGATCCATTAAGGACAGGATTTTGAGATCAGGCTAGGCAACAGAGCATGACTCCATCTCTATGAAAAATCTAAAAATTGTCCATCTCTGGTGGCATACACCCATCATTCCTGGTACGTGGGAGACTGAGGCAGGAAGATTGCTTGAGCCTAGGATTCAGGAGTTCAGGCTGCATTGCAGCCTGAGTTAACAGAGCGAGTAAAACGAGCCTAGTCTGGGTGGGGCAAGGCAGGACCCTGACAAGTGGGCCCGGTGCCTGTTTTGCTCAGCACGTGGCTACTGGAGCATGCCCTGTGTGAGGGGCTCCTCCAGGCCAGGCAGTGTCCCAGCCTAGCCAGGAGGCACAAGCCCAGAGGGAAGAAAAGAGGCGGATGCCAGGGAGGTCATGGGCCAGAGGACAGGGAGGTCATGGGCTGCTGTGGCTGAGACCCTCCCCAGGGGCAGCTCCCTGTGGGCAAGAAGGCCCCACTCAATCCTGCCCACCTTTCCTCCCCATGGGAGGAGCTAAGACTAGAGGCAGCCACAGAGGCTGAAAATGGAGGTGCAGCCAGAGCTGGGGTCTGAGAAGTCAAAGAGAAGTGGGACTGGCTCCGGAGACAAAGTGGTCCAGGGCGGTCGGTGCTTGAGGCCTGGAGTTTGGGAACAGCGGGAGGAGGAGAAGCCTTGAACATAAGCTAGGTGATTTTCTGGAACAGGCGTTGTTGTGGTGATAGGCATGAGGTGTCAGCTGGGGCAGAATACGTGGGAGCACTTGCAGAGCTCAGAGGAGCGGCAGCTGGTGTCCACCAGGACAGGGACGCTTTAGGCGTGTTTGCTGTGTGATTCCTCTGAACGGTGTCATCTCCACCGTTTACCTGTTGACCTGTCCAGGGTTCCTGGGGTGTGAGTGGACGGCTGGAACGAGAGACCCAACCTGGTGGCTGCAATGGCAGCTCCAGTGGGCACCCTGGGGAAGTGGGTTCTGCCCCGCTGCTTGGAAGGTTGCACAATGCATGTGCCTGTTGTCTTTGTTGCAGCAACAACCGCATCTCTGCGATGGGAGCCCTGAGCCTGGGCCTGGGCCTCCGGGTCAACCAGACGCTGAGGATTCTCGTAGTGAGTGCTAGCCTGATGACTGAGACCCCAGCATAGACCTGCCCTGTAACAGTCCACACAGATCCCTCCCCAGCAGCCCCCACCCAGGGGCAGCAGGCAGGTGCACACAGACTTGCTCGCTCCCTTGCCACTCACCCTGCATCTGGGGCCTGGCCCTCCTCTTCTCCCCTTCATCCCTCCCAGCCTCTCTCCCACATCTTCCTGCTGCCTTTCCTCCTCTGTGGGCTGGGGTGCTGCTCTGCTGAAGGTGGCTGGGCACCCCTTGTGTCTCCCTCATCTTCTCCCTTGCCTTTCCTCTTGCCTTGCTGGGACCCAGGTCCCACCCAGGTGTTCTGTTGGCCACTGCTCAGGCCAACCTGACGCCTGGTGTTCCCAGCTGGGGTTCCTTCCCCTGGGTTTGCAGGTGGGGAGGGAGTGCTGAGCAGGACAGAGAGCAGAAGACAGACACAGGAGGGAGGCAAGCGGGGAGCAGGTCCCCAGGGGACCACTGTGCCCACAGCAGGTACGTGCTGGGGGAGATTATTGCCAGCTGGGTACAGACACCCAGCTCTGTTGGCCCTCAGCTCCCCACCCTAGCCTTCCCTGGGCTTCTCCCGTAGATCTCCTCCCCTGCTCCCTGCCTCACAGGAACCTGGACCTCTCTGAAGCATAGACCCGCTTTTCGAGTCACTTCATAGACAGTCCTCTAAATGTCCCAAAGTCACATGGGAATGTGAGAGTCCAACCTGAACGCATACCCCCCTCTAAGGGCCATCTCCTGGTGGGGGGCTCCTTCTTCCTTCTTCCCAAGTCACCAGCTGGGACCCAGAGCCTGTCTGCCCCTCCCTTTTCCACACCCTCCTTCCCACCTTCTGCAGGGGCTCACCTTGCTGACTCCTCCCTCTTCTGACTTCCCCTCTTAGCTTCTGTGTACTTGCAGGATTCCTGGCTGCAGTTCTTTCTTCCCAGCTGCTACCCAGGACCAGAAACATGCCCTGCTTTAAAACTGTTGGAGTTTTATCCCCTCTGGATAAACCCAAGCTTCGAGTGCATCATGTTGTGCGGACCTAGGTGTGGTGGCTCACGCCAATAATCCCAGCACTTCGGGAGGCTGAGGCAGGCAGATTGCTTGAGGTCAGGAGTTTGAGCCCAGACTGACCAACATGGTGAAACCCTGTCTCTACTGAAAACAAAAAAATGAGCCAGACATGGTGATGCACACCTATAATCCCAGCTACTCTGGAGGCTGAGGCAGGACGATCCTTTGAACCCAGGAGGTGAAGGTTGCAGTGAGCTGAGATCTCACCACTGCACTCCAGTCTGGATGACAGAGCAAGACTCTGTCTCAAAAAAAAAAAAAGTAACGTAGCATGTCATGGGGGATCTGGGCTCTGCCAGTCCCTCTCTTCCAAGTTCAGTGCTCTCACCCCAAGCTTGGAGTACACGCACACACACACACACACACACACACACGGTACTATTTTTCACCCCTGCCTTTGTTCCTCTGCTGTTCTTTCTGAAGTGTCCAGCTCCGGCCACCTCACCTGGGAAGCTCAGCTGAGCCCTGCCCAGATACACATCCTCTCCCAGCCTTTCCCTCCCAGGGGAGCTGGTGCACACTCACTCACTGCGCTGATCACACCACATTTCCTGATGCTTCCTTTCCCTCCCCTCTCCCCAGCAGGCAAGTTCTTAAAGGCAAGGGTGTGTCTTGTGTGTCTATATCAGTCAGAGGCCTCTCCCTTCCTCTCTTCCCTAGCCCAGCAGCCTCACCAGAGCATTCTGTCTGACTGTCTGATGGAGACACCTTCTGAGCTGAGACAGTATGGCCATAGTGGCTGTGTCCTCGGAGATGAGGAGCCCCTCCTTCCCCTTCACGTTGCTCTCTGGCCTTCCCGGACCTGGCTTCTCACAGCTTTGTGTGCGTGTTTCTCAGGTGTCCAGGAATCCCATCCGAAGTGAAGGCTGCTTTGGTCTCCTCAAGTCTGTCCAGGACAATCCAGCCTCTGCCCTGGAACTACTGGATTTCTCAGTAAGAGCATTTTATAAACCTCGTTTCTGATCCTCCCAGCAGCCCTGTGAGATATCATAATTTTAGAAGAAGAAAGTGAGGGTTAGAGAAATCAAGAGCCCTGCGCAGATACATGGCATGGCAGAAGCAGTGTTGCAATGGGACTTGAGTGCAGGCACGGGACCACTCGGCTCTGCCCCCTCTGGACTGGTGGTTCCACGAGATCTTGCCTGGGGCCCCTGCCTGGGTTCTTTATTGGCTGAGAGAGGATAAGTGGAGGTCTGGGCACGATGCTCCCTATCCACTGAGGTTTAGATCTGCAGGCGCAGCACCTGCAAGGCTGCCCTCTGCCCCTCCCCTGACTGTCTGCAGGTGGACTGTGGTGCTGGAAGGTCCACTTGAGTGGCTGTGAGAGAGATTAGGATCCCTTTTCATTCAACTTTGCCACTTTTTTTTGAGTCAGGGTCTCACTCTATCACCCAGTTGCAGTGCAGTGGTGTGATCGTAGCTCACTGCAGTCTCAAATTCCTTAGCTCAAGTGGTCCTCCTGTCTAAGCTCCCCAAGTAGCTGGAAGTACAGGTACAGGTCACCATACCCGGCTACATTTTTTAGAGATAGGGGCTTGCTATGTTGCCCAGGCTGGTTTCAAACTTCTGACCTCAAGTGATCCTGTGCCATGGTCTCTCATGTCTTGGGTGAATTTTGATTTTTTTTTTTTTGAGACAGAGTCTCACTCTGTCACCCAGGCTGGAGTGCAGTGGTGCTATCTCGGTCTCTGCAACTTCCGGCTCCCAGGTTCAGGCAATTCTTCTGCCTCAGCCTCCTGAGTAGCCGGGATTACAGGTGTGTGCCACCACGCCCGGCTGATTTTTTCTTTTTCTTTTTGGTATTTTTTTTTTAGTAGAGATGGGGTTTCACCAGGTTGGCCAGGCTGGTCTTGAACTCCTGACCTCAGGTGATCCACTCACCTCGGCCCTCCAAGTGCTGGGATTACAGGCATGATCCATTGCGCCTGGCAAATTTTGATTTTTTAATGTAGAAAAAGTGCCAGGTGAGGTGGCTTACACCTATAATCTCAGCACGTTGGGAGGCTGAGGTGGGAGGATCCCTTGAAGCCTAGAGTTCAAGACCATCCTGGGCAACACAGCAAGATCCCCATCTCTACAAAAAGCTTTTTAAAAAATTAGTCAGGCATGTGGCACATACGTGTAGTTTCGGGTGCTCAGAAGACTGAAGCAGGAGGATCACCTGATCCCAGGAGTTTGTGGCTTCAGTGAGCTATGATTGTGCCACTGCACTCCAGCCTGGGGAACAGGGCCAGACTCTGTCTCAAAAAAAAAAAAGGGAAGGAAACAAAAAAATTGAGTTACAAATCAGTGCTGATTCTAACCCTGATTTGTTTCAACCCAGACTTGAGTCAAAGCCTTTCTAGAAATGTGTGTGTGTATTTTCAATTCTTCAGATTTGGGACAACCGATGTCAAACGTCCTTACCGTTTCCTTCTAACGGCCTGTTCTTGCCTTAACCATCTGCCTGCTGCTCTGAGAATTCCTGCAGCACTGGATCTGTCATTCTAAAAGAAATAGAATGTCATATGGCATTATCCTGCCCGAATATACACTTACTTGTCACAATGTATGGTCATTATCAGAAGCCCCTAGTCTCGTGGGAATGCCATGGGCTTTGGAATCAGTTCAGGCTTGGGACCAAATCCTGTGTCTTTCAATGTGCGATCCTGGACAAGATTCTGAGTCAAAGAATCATAAACAATCAATAACTAGCCTGGGATGGGCATGATGGTTCACGACTATAATCCCAGGACCTCGGGATGCCAAGGCAGGTGGATCACCTGAGGTCAGGAGTTCGAGACCACCCTGGCCAACATGGCAAAATCTGTCTTTACTAATAATACAAAAATTTGGCCAGAGTTGGTGGCTCACGCCTGTAATCCCAGAACTTTGGGAGGCCGAGGCAGGCAGATCACCTGAGGTCAGGAGTCCAAGATCAGCCTGGCCAACATGGTGAAACCCTGTCTCTACTAAAAATACAAAAATTAGCCAGGTGTAGTGGTATGCACCTGTAATCCCAGCTACTTGGGAGGCTGAGGCAGGAGAATCACCTCCAGGAGAATCCAGAGGCAGAGGCTACAGTGAGCCGAGATCACACCATTGTACTCCAGCCTGAGCAACAAGAGTGAAACTCTGTGTTGTAAAAGAAAGAAAAAAAATTAGCTGGATGTGGTGGTGCCCACCTGTAACCTCAGCTACTCGGGAGGCTGAGGCAGGAGAATTGCTTGAACCAGAAAGCGGAGGTTGCAGTGGGCCGAGACCGTGCCGCTCCACTCCAGCCTGGGTGACACAGTGAGACTCCATCCCAAAAAACAAAAAAAACAAAGAAAAACAATTAGCCTGAATCGAATATTCTATTTTCTATTCCTTAACTGTTGTTATCTGTTATCACTAGTATAATCTGACTAGCCCAGATTTTATTCTGAGCTTTGAGGGAAATAGTTTTGAAGACTTATAGTTCAAGGAAAATCTTTCCCTGACTTGTGTGTTTGTGAAACGGGGCTAACGCCTACCCCGCAAGGCCATCATGAACATAAGCTGAGATGACAGACCTAAGGGAAAGGCCTTGCACAGAGAAAGACTCAATCAGTGCCGGTTCTGTTCTTCACAACCCCTTGGTTTTTAGTTTTTAATTGAGGAACAACATTTATGCTGAAAAATGCACAAAGATTAAGCATAGAGCTTGGAGAATTTTCACAAACAGCATTGGTGTCTATGTAACCAGCCCCCAGATCTGGAAATACAGCATAGCCGGGCGTGGTGGTGGGCACCTGTAGTCTCTGCTATTCTGGAGGCTTAAGCGAGAGGATAGATAGCTTGAGTCCAGGAGCTCAGGGATGAAGCAAGCTATGATTGAGCCACTGCACTCCAGCCTGGTGACAGAGTACGATCCCATTTATACATAAATAAATACAGCAGGCCTCTAAACATCCCCCATTGTCCCGTTCTCTACTGGATCTTACTAGTTTGTGGGTATGAGATTGTCATCCACAGGAGAGAAGCCGCTGGAAGGAGCTTCTCTGAGACCTTGCATGTGTGAGTGAAAAATGGTCAAGTTCTCAGATAGTAACAAAGTTCATCCTTGTAATGGGTGTCTCCTCAGGATATCCAGGTGAATGCAGAGTTTGATGGCCTTGCTAGCTCAGTGAAGGGAATTCTTCCAGAACTCTGTATAAAGACTGGCGCTTGCAGAGTGGAGTATAAAAAGGAGTTGCTGCCAGTCTTCAGATCAGTCCTGCCAGCGTCTGTCCCTAAGTGACCTCGGAGTGTGGCTTCCTCATCTCCAGTCAGCTGCTTTGACCTCCAGGGTGAGGAGCTCTTGACTCACGAGGCCTTGTTACCACTTGTGTCTGCACCGAGTCCCCACGTCAGCCGTGTGCTAAGTCCTATGGAGCTGGCCTTCATGGTGCCCACACACCTGTACCCTCCTCTGTGCCCCACGGACCCTGCACTCATCTGGGCCTTCATGTGCTCTCACTCATTCCTGTCACACAAACCCCTACTAAGTACTGCACATTGAGCTGGGCATGGTATCCAAGATGCCCAAGCAAGTCCCTGCCCTCCCCATGTTCATGTTCTGGTGACCTCAGGAAACTATTAAAATATAAGGGGGGGTGCACACTCTACTTTTGAGAGTACAAACAGGCACAGCCTTTTTGGAAGGCAATTTATCATCATGCACTGAGAGCCTCAAAACTGCCTGTGCCCTTTGATACAATCATTTGACTAATGTGCTCTAGAGAAATAACCAGAGATGCATAAAAGATTGATGCCTAAAGATGCTCATGGGGCCGGGTGCGGTGGCTCACACCTGTAATCCCAGCCCTTTTGGAGGCTGAGGTGGGTGGATCACTTGAGGTCCGGAGTTCGAGACCAGCCTGACCAACATGGTGAAACGCCAGCTCTACTAAAAATACAAATTTAGCCAGGCGTGATGGCACACACCTGTAATCCCCCCTACTCAGGAGGCTGAGGCAGGAGAATCACTTGAATCCTGGAGGCAGAGGTTGCAGTTCTCACCATTGCACTCTAGCCTGGGCAACAAGAGCAAAACTCTGTCTCAAAAAAAAAAAATGCCCATGGAAATGCTGTTTATCATAATGAAAACTGGAAGTGTCCCCAACAACAGGGGATTGGCCAACTAAAATTTGGCACTCTGCGAATGTTAAAAGCCACATGCTCAAAGAACGGTTAACAATTCATGAAAATACACATGATTAATGTTAAGTGAGAAAATTGGGAAGAAAAAAATCACATGGCAGCTGGGCGCAGTGGCACGTGCCTGTAGTCCCAGCCATTCAGAGGCTGAGGTAGGAGGATTGCTTGAGTTCAGGAGCTGGGAGACCAGCTGGGGCAATACAATAAGACCCTGTCTTTAAAAATCAATCAATCAATCACATGGCTTATCTGACAGTTCCTCAAAAGCTTAATCATAGAATTACCATATAACCCATTAATTGCATTCCTAGGTATATACTTAAAAGAAATGAAAACATATGTCCCCACAAGAACTTGTGCACGAATATCCATAGCAACATTATTTATAATATTCTAAGAGTGAAAATGCCCACCAGTGGATAAATACAATGTGGTATATCCATACAGTGGAATATTATTTGGCAATAAAAAGGAATTTGAGGTGATAACAATGTTCTAAAATGTATTGTGGTGATGGCTACATAACTGTGCATATTCTAAAGGCAATTGAATTATATATACTTTAAATGAATGAACAGTATGGTATGTGAATGACATCTCAATAAAACTGTTTCGAAAAGAAGAAAAAGTAGTGAAACATGCTAAAAACAGATGAAACTAGAAAACGTGATGCTAAGTGAAAGAAGCCAGTCACAAGCTCACATGTTGCATGATTGCATTTTTATGAAACATCCAGAGTACACAAATCTATACAGACAGAAAGTAGATTATAAATTGCCTAGGCGTAGAGAAATAGAGGGATCGGAGGTTGACAGCTAAAGGATGTGGATTTCTTTGGGGGGGTGATAAAAATGTTCTAAAATTGATTGTGGTGATGTGCAACTCTATGAATATGCTAAAAACCACTCAATTTTACATTTTAAATGGGTGATTTGTGTGGTACGTGAATTGCATCTCAAGAAAGCTGTTGCAAAAAGTATCATATGGGTTGAGCCTAGTGGTATTAAAAAAGTATAAATATGGCCGGGCCTGGTGGCTCACGCCTGTAATCCCCCAGCATTTTGGGAGGCTGAGGCGGGCGGATCACACGGTCAGGAGATTGAGACCATCTTGGCTAACACGGTGAAAACCCATCTGTACTAAAAATACAAAAACAAAATTAGCCAGGTGTGGTGGTGGGCGCCTGTAGCCCCAGCTACGTGGGAGGCTGAGGTAGGAGAATGGCGTGAACCCAGGAGGCGGAGCTTGCAGTGAGCCAAGATTGTGCCACTGCACTCCAGCCTGAGCGACAGAGCGAGACTCTGTCTCAAAAAAAAAAAAAAAAAGATTATAATACCGTATTTTCCCCATAGCTTTTCTGTGTTTAGATATGCAAATCCTTACTGTACAGGTCGGTAGCCAAGGGGCAATATGCTGTACCATATGGCCTAGGTGTGCAGTGGGCTGCACCATCTAGGCTGGTCTAAGCACACTCTATGATGTTCTCACGTCAACGAAATCGCCTGATGATGCATTTCTGAGAACGTATCCTAGTCATTGAGCAATGCATGCCTCTACTGAAGAGCACCGTGTGATGCGGGCTACAGCTGAGCTCTGTGCACGATGTGGCTGGAGCCCTGAGGAAGGAGGGGTCTGTGGACTGAATGGTGTCCCCCTCAATATTAGACGCTGAAGCTCTAGTTCCCAATGTGATTGTATTTGGGGCCAGGGTCTATAAGAAGATGGTGAAGGTTAAGTGAGGGCATAAGGGTGGGCCTTGATCCAATAGGATTACTGTCCTTATAAGAGAGCAGAGAGCTTGGGTGCTACCTCCCCCCACCCTGTGGGAGGACGTGGTGAGAAGGTGGCTGCGTGCAAGCCAGGAAGAGAGGCTTCTGGGACTTTTAGCCTCCAGAACTGTGAGAAAATAAATGTCTGTTGTTTAAGCCGCTCAGTCAATGGTATTTTTTTATGGCACCTGGAGCTGACCAATACAGAAGGATTCACCCTCCTGGGGAGAAGGGGCAGTGGGGGCAGTGGCCTCCTCTGGTTTCCCTGGCCCTCTGCAGAACTCCCTGCCTGCCCCTCCTTCTTGCGCCAAAGCATCCTTCTAAGGGCAGACCTGATCGCACTGTTCAGAGGCCCCCAAAGCCCACAGAAAAGGCCCAGCTCCTGGACCTCATGTGTTCTGTTCCACTGGGGGAGCTGCTTCTCTCTTCTCTGCTCTCTTCTCAGGAGGGAAAGTTGAGGGTCTGCTTGACCACCCTCTAGGGAGATGCCAGAATGGGGTGCTGCATTCCAGTGATGAGCTGGGGGTAAGCCTGCATGTCTTCTCCTGTACTCTTCCCAGAAGTGAATACACAGTGGATATTCAAGAAAGTAAAGACTATCTTTTAAGAATGAATGAATCAGGGTGGGCATGGTGACTCACACCTGTAATCCCAGCACTTTGGGAGGCTGAGGTGGGCAGATCACTTGAGGTCAGGAGTTTAAGACCAGTCTGGCCAACATGGTGAAACCCCATCTCTACTAAAAATACAAAAATTAGCCAGGTGTGTTGGGGGGCACCTATAATCCCAACCACTCAGGAGGCTAGGCAGGAGAGTTGCTTGAACACAGAAGGCGGAGGTTGCAGTGAGCCGAGCTCATGCCACTGCACTCCAGTCTGGGTGACAGAGCAAGACCTGGTCTCAAAAAAAAAAAAAAAAAAAAAAAGGAAGAATCAGGCTCAGCACACTGGCACATGCTTGTAATCCCAGAAATTTGGGAGGCCAAGATGGGAGGATCACTTGAAGCCAGGAGTTCCAGACCAGCCTGGGCAGCATAGTGAGACCCCCGTTTTCTATAAAAAACGTTTAAAAATTAGCTGGGCATGGTGGCATGTGCCTGTCGTTCCAACTACCTGGGGTGCTGAGGTGGGAGGATCACTCGAACCTGGGAGTTTGAAGCTGCAGTGAGCCATGATTGCACCACTGCACTCCAGCCTGGTTGACAGAGTGAGAACCTGTCTCAAAAAAAAAAAAAAAAGAATGGAAGGATCAAACTGCACATGGCGATGCATGTTTGCCTGTAGGCCCAGCCTACAAGGGATGCTGAGGCAGGAGGATCATTTGAGCCTGGGAATTTGAGCCCAGCCTGAGCAACATAGTGAGATCCTGTCTAAAAAAGAAAAAAAGGGAAGAATCAAATAATTGTTCCAAAGTCCTTCAAAATGAGTATTGAGTCCCAGCTTGGCACTTTCCTGAGCAGGGATATGTCTCCTCTTTCTTCTTTAGTGAGAAAAATAAAAATAGCTCAGAGCACTTTGAGCTATGTGAGGTATGCAGAATTTATCAGGCCTGGAGACATAAATATGGGACTTCAGGAAGGGCATGGTGGCTCACGCCTGTAGTCTCAGGAGGCCAAGGTGAGTCCAAGGTGGGAGGATCACTTTAGTCCAGGAGTTTTGAGACCAGCCTGGGCAACATCAGGAGATCCTTGTCTCCTCAAAAACTTAAAAAAAAAAAAAAAAGCTGGGCATGGTGGCACACACCTGTGGTCCCAAGTCAGGAGGTTGAGGCTGCAGTGAGCTATGACCATACCAGTGCATTCCAGCCTGGGTACACAGCGAGACCCTGTCTCAAAGTAATAATAATATGCTGGGTGCAGTGGCTCATTCCTGTAATCCCAGCTGTTTGGGAGGCTGAAGTGGGCGAATCACTTGAGGTCAAGAGTTTGAGACTAGCCTGGCCAACATGGTAAATCATTGTCTTTTCTAAAAATACAAAAATTAGCCAGGTATAGTGGTGCATGCCTGTAATCCCAGCTACTTGGGAGGCTGAGGCAGGGGAATCGCTTGAGCCCAGGAGGTGGAGGTTGCAGTGAGCCGAGATCATGCCACCGCACTCCAGCCTGGATGACAGAGCAAGACTCTGTCTCAAAAAAAAAAAAAAGAAAAAGAAAAAGAAAAAGAAAAACAAAACAAAACAAAAAACAAAATAATAATTATAATAAAAGAAAAAGAAATGAATATGGGACTTCAGTAACATATTTCGTATCCATGCCCAGGGGGCAATTTTTTAAAGGCATTTTGTTCCTGACTAGCTTAACCCATTATCTTCTTGTTTGTAGAATTTATGATACAAAGAATAATGTATAGACAACCAATAGCTTATGTTGTTTTAACACAAATTCTTGTGGCCAGGGAAGCTGAAGTGATAGGATTGTTTGAGGCCAGGAATTGAAGACCAGCCTCAGTGAGACCCATCTCAATTTTTTAAAAAAGAGCAATTCTTGGTAAACCACTTAGGAACTGCTTCTTCTTTTGTCTTAAAAACAGTATCTCTGGCCAGGTGCAGTGGTTCACACCTGTAATCCCAGCACTTTGGGAGGCTGAAGCAGGCAGGTCGCCTCAGCCAGGGGTTTGAGACCAACCCTGACAACATGGTGAAACCCTGTATCTACAAAAAATACAAAAAAATTAGCTGGGCATGGTGGCACATGCCTGTAGTCCCAGCTATTCGGGAGGCTGAGGTGGGAGGATCACCTGAGCCTGAGGAGGTTCAGGGCTGCAGTGAGCTATGATCTTACTACTGCACTCCAGCCTGGGCAACAGAGTGAGGCCTTGTCTCAAAAAATAACAAAATAGGCTGGGCATGGTGGCTCACGCCTATAATCCCAACACTTTGGGGGCCGAGGCGGGTGGATCACGAGGTCAGGAGCTCGAGACCAGCCTGACCAACATGGTGAAACCTTGTCTCTACTAAAAATATAAAAATTAGCCAGGCATGGTGGCACGTGCCTTTCCCAGCTACTCAGGAGCCTGAGGCAGGAGAATTGCTTGAACCCGGGAGGCAGAGGTTGCAATCAGCCGAGATCCTGCCACTGCACTCCAGCCTGGGTGACAGAGCGAGACTCCATCTCAAAAAAAAAAAAAAAAAAAAAATATATATATATATATATATATATATATATATATAAAAAATTAAATAAAATAACATAAAAACAGCATTTTGTAACTGCTGCTAATTAAGAGTGTATATTTAAAGCAACTTGAATCTCCGCTCCAGGGCTGAACGTCTTAAATGTGGCAATAATAAACTTTTTTTTTTTTTTTTTAAGAGCTCTGTCACTCAGGCTGGAATGCAGTGGGACAATCACAGCTCACTGTAGCTTTGAACTCCTGGGCTCCAGCAATTCTCCCACCTTGGCTTTCCAAAGGGCTGGGATTACAGGGGTCAGCCACCTCACTCAGCCTTCTCTCTTCTATTTACCTTCTCCCTTCTATTTTAGTTTGTTATTCTCCCCTTTTAAGAGCTTCTTCCTTATAGGTTTAACCCTGATAGGCAGACACACTTTGTTCTCATTCCCTTTTTTTTTTCTGTCACCACAGAATATTTTGCATGCCGTAGAGTTTCAAATTGTCTTGAAATGAATGGGTTCACATTTATGTTCTGGTTCACAGCATGAGTGTATCTCTATCCACATGGGGCAGGCGGGTGTCCAGATCGGCAATGCCTGCTGGGAACTGTACTGCCTTGAACATGGAATTCAGCCTGATGGTCAAATGCCAAGTGACAAAACCATCAGTGGTGGGGATGACTCCTTCAACACGTTCTTCAGTGAGATTGGGGCTGGCAAGCACGTGCCCAGAGCAGTGTTTGTGGACCTGGAGCCCACTGTAGTTGATAGGTCCTCGGGCACTGGATGGCAGCTTTCCTGGGAGGGTGGGAGAGCATTGGTAAAACCCCACATGGGCTCCCGTGAATCCCCCTGCAGAATGGATGGGATAGAGAAGCATATACCCATGGCATCGTTAGGGCAGAAACTGAAAGTTTCATATTTAGTGTATGTGAGACTCAGCTCCTAATTTAGGATGTATGGGAAAAGCTGCTTTGCCAGCAGTAAGATGGGCTGTGGAGAGATTCCCTCATGGCTGCCTCAGCCCTGCCCAGGTGGCCCTGCCTGCAGGGTGTGGGGCGTTGATTCCCTCCTGAATGCTGTGCACTGTCTCATGCTGGCGCATGAGAGTCTTGATGTGCATCTTAGGCATAGAAGGTAAGTACAGAACATTCATTTCCTTCATCCAGATTAGAAGTCCCAGGTAGTTTCCAAGGAGAGCTGCAAAGAGACAGTACCTTTCAGTGTCCCGCAGGAGGTGACAATGTCACCTGAAAGCATGTGGGACCCAGGCCACACAGGTTGATGGGACTGCCCTTCAGAAGTCACACTGACCTGGTGACTGTCCAGTTTGTAAGAGATTTTTAACTTATAGCCTTTGATGTAGTAGCTAAGGGCAGGAAAGGTGTATGTACCTGTAGAATTACCAGTGTTGGGGGGCGGTGCGAGAGCTTATTTCCCTTCATTGGGAACTGTTTATGCTGACATTTATTTATTTATTTATTTAGAGAAAGAGTCTTGCTCTGTCGCCCAGGCCAGAGTGCAGTGGCACCATCTCGGCTCACTGCAACCTCCACCTCCTGGGTTCACGCCATTCTCCTGCCTCAGCCTCCCAAGTAGCAAGGACTACAGGCGCCCGCCACCACGCCCGGCTAATTTTGTTTTTGTATTTTTAGTAGAGATGGGTTTTCACCGTGTCAGCCAGGATGGTCTTGATCTCCTGACCTCGTGATCCGCCTGCCTCGGCCTCCCAAAGTGCTGGGATTACAGGTGTGAGCCACCACGCCCAGCCTATGCTGACATTTATACCAGAGCTGACTTTAACTTCCTAGAGCCTTAAATTGCATTTGTGGTTTGGTTATCACGGAGACATTTTCTACCAGACACTGCCACTGTTGACCTACAACATGTAGCTCATGTACTTTGAACAGCATGTACTTTGTAGAAGTGAACAGTCCTGGAACGTGTTCACCTTGGTGTACAGTAGGCCTTAAAGACTCACAGCACATGTGGTCTCTTTGTAGATGAAGTGCACACAGGGACCTACAGGCAGCTCTTCCACCAGGAGCAGCTGATCAGTGGGAAGGAAGATGCAGCCAATAATTACTCCAGAGGCCATTACACCATCGGCAAGGAGACCTGATCCTGGACCGGATCCACAAACTGGTAAGAAGAGAAGGCTTCATGAGGACGTTGTCCCGCACAGGAGACTAGGCCTTGGATGGTGAAGGGAAGGTCATTTTCGCAACACTTAGAGCAGCATCTTGAGTCCGACTAAGTCTGTAACGTCTTACTATGAAGTGTGCGTGGTGATTTGTGCATAGATATGTATTGTCTGCCTTTCTCTGCTTCAGAGTGTGATGCGAGTTCATTATGGAGGGTCTGAATCCGTATCAACTCTCAGAGGCAAAGAGATGTGGCCCCGGCTTGGTGGAGGTTGGTGGTGTGGCTCCCACGGGCATTGGCTCACGTTGTCTGGTTTCTCTCAGGCGGATCTGTGCACGGGACTGCAGGGCTTCCTCATCTTCCACAGCTTTGGGGGCGGCACCGGCTCTGGGTTCGTGTCTCTGCTCATGGAATGGCTCTCGGTGGACTACAGGAAGAAGTCCAAGCTGCAGTTTGCCATTTACCCAGCCCCCCAGGTCTCCACGGCCATGACCCAGCCCTACGACTCCATCCTGACCACATACACGACCCTGGAACATTCTGACTGTGCCTTCACAGTCAACAGCAAAGCCACCTATGACATGTCGGTACAACCTGGACATCGAGTGTCCCAGGTATACCAACCTCAGTCGTCTGATTGGGCAGATCGTGTCCTCCATCATGGCCTCCCTGTGATTCAATGGGGCCCTGAATGTGTACTTGACAGAATTCCAAACCAACCTGGTGCCGTACCCCCACATCCACCTCCCCTTGGCCACCTACGCCCTGATCATCTCAGCCGAGAAGGTCTACCACGAGCAGCTGTCCATGGCCGACATTGCCAATGCCTGTTTCGAGCCAGCCAATCAGATGGTCAAGTGTGACCCTCACCACGGCAAGTACATGGCCTGCTGCATGTTGTACCAAGGGGATGTGGTCCCGAAAGACATCAGTGGGGCCATCGCCACCATCAAGAGCAAGCACACCAACCAGTTTGCAGGTTGGTGCCTGACTGGATTTAAGGGAGGACTGGGTGATGTGGAGTCCTTGTGCCGTCAGGAAGTAGCAGACCTGCAGAATGATGCTGCCCTCGAAGGCCTGCATCCTTTGCAGTTGCTTGTCTGGAACCGTCACCCTGCCCCTGTTCCATGGGCTAGGCTCATGGACATAAACCGATGAACCAGAGTGATAATTAATTCAGTGGTGTCTTTTGAACTTCCTTTGTGAGTCATCACACTATATATCTGTGGTGAGATTTTTGTGTTTTTTTAAGAATAAGGTATTTTTTGGAGGGTTTTGGTGCCCCTTGCTTGGACAGCAGAATTTGTGTGGAAAAGATAGGTTGAACTTCGTAGAAATTTTATGGGCATTTTGGGGAATCATGTGGATGGTGTATATAGTTTAACTTGGGCATTATTATAAACTGCTCTCACTAAGTCTTGCTTCATCTAAGTATGTCCAGGTTGTGCCAACATATGTCATAGGTGGCTTCGTTGTCGACCATGAAGACACAGTCAGAATGTTCATCTGTAGAAATTATATCCAATTTAAATGTCTTTCGGAGTGTTTGATTTAAAGAAAGACTATCAAGAATCTTTTTGTGACGAAAACAGCACCATCTTTATTTCTCTTTTGGGAAGCCTAGTAATTTTGGCCTGTGTTTGCCTCAGACAGAAAATCTGTCCCCATCTTCCACTGACACATGAAAGAAACCTTGCTGTCCCCTTTCAGCTTTTCCAGGAGTTGGTGACTAAATCCTGTCACTTCTCCCTCTGTTGGACCTGTGCGTCCTCTGCTTTGCTTTCCCTGCCTCCTCTGGCTCAGACACCCCCTGCCTCTGGGGAGACCACTGCAGTCAGCTCTAACTGGGAATTCCTACTCCAGGCTTCTCTTCCTCTCCTTCAGGGCTTAGCATGGCTGCTGGACTAGCCGCCCAATTTTGTAAGTAAGGTTTTGTCTGAACACAGCCACCACACCCCTTCACTGCAGATCGATTTTGCTGTCCAGCCTCAGAGTGGGGTAGGTGTGACAGAGTCCATGTGCCTGTAAGGCCTAGAATTTGTATGATCTTGTCATTTATAGAACAGGTTTGCTGACCCCTGCTCTAGTTGACCCCATGCACTACTCAGGACGTGTTATTCCCAAGTTCTGAAACTTGGAATGCTTCCCTTTTGGTTCCCACCTTGGAATGTCACTTCCTACTCAAGCAAGCACGTGGACTACTCTTGCTGCTGTGGTAGCTTCATTCAAGTGATCTTTGACCTGTCAGCTTTGCATATTTCACAGTGGCTTGTTTGGTGGGACAGCAGGGGGTATGACCTTCCCCGTGGCATCACAGTTGTGTACTCACAATCTATCTGGGTGGAAAATGTTTAGCTACAGAATTTCATTACTATCTTGTAAAACCCTTTGGAGTTAATAATCTATAAAGAAGACAAGTAGTGTACATTTTCAGAGGGAAGACAGTCTTCACCTGGGCACCTATCACATGTCACAGTTGGTAGGACACAGCCCTTCGGGCAGCTTGGGATCCTGCCAGGAACCTCCAAGGCTCCTTTCTCTTTATTCCTTGTCTGGAACCGTCATCCTGTCTGGCACAGAGAAGGGCTTAGTGAAGTTTGTGGGGGTGAACTGAGCATTCTCCTGGTCACCTACAGGGGGTCTTCTGTTTGAGGAAAAGTAGCCACCATTTCTAGGTTTGGTACAAGCTTCACGGACTGCTTTCTTCCCCTTCTCTGGCAGGTGGGCATTAACTACCAGCCCCTGACGGTGGTCCCTGGGGGAAACCTGGCCAAGTTGCAATGGGCCATGTGCATGCTCAGCAACATCACAGCCATCACCAAGGCCTGGGCCTGCCTGGACCGTAAGTTTGATCTCATGTATGCCAAGCAGGCCTTTGTGCAATGGTACATGGGGGAAGGCATGGCGGAGGGGGAGTCCTCTGAGGCTCGCAAGGACCTGGCAGCTCTGGAGAAGGATTATGAAGAGGTGGGCATGGATTCTGTGGAAGCTCACGCTGAAGAAGGCAAAGAATACTGAGGGGAGGGTGTGGTGGGCTCTCTCCTGCCACCCCCAGCATGGCTGCTTTCAAGTTGTTTGCAATTAAAGTTTCTCTATAAAACCAAGACCTCTGTGTGTCGTGCTGCTTGGCTCTGCCTACAGGAGCAGGTGGGACCCCAGAGCCTGCATGGACAGTCAGTGGGGTCCCAGCCTGCCCTGCTGGCATGGGGTTGGGGTGCAGCAGGAGTGTATGTACTTAAGGAGCTGCCATGGAAGTGACTTGACCCGGGGAAACAAGCCAAGCGTTGAGTGGATAGGTTTCCTAAATTCTAGGAAAGCTAAGTCAGGGTTTTAACTGAATTTGCATTTTTTGAGGCTTTTCTATTAATGGGATGTGCTGGCTAAAAAGAAGAGCCTAGAAGCAGAGTGTTTAAATCTGAGGTCTGTGAATGGGGCGTGTCCATGAAATCCCTAAAGCTGTAGGTCAAATGTGTAAGGTCAGGACATTTTAGAAGGGGGAAGGTGTTACTGAGTTCTCCACAGTATTTGTGACCCACAGAAGGTCACAACACACCCATCCTGACCCCCCACTGCTCCATGGTAACCTGGAAGGCAGCGTTTACCCTCCACGCACACACACGGTCACCTTGCCCCTCAGCACTGTCAACTGTCTTGGTAGAAAACCTCGCACCTTTCACTTCAAGTGAAGCGTGTTAACGTCTGTTTATAAAAGACCTGGGAATCCAGGTATCTTTTCTCAGAACCAAAGTCAGCTCCAGGAAGTTGACTCAAGGTGAAGTGACCTGGTTAGTTCAGCTGTGGCACAACCAGGACCTGCATAAAAACCTCATTCTAAGTTTGTGCCACAATATCATTAAAAAACAGTAGAGAACATATGACCCAGACCGTCTGCATCTCAGAAAGACTTACTATCAACTGAAGGAGACAACACGTAGCCTTTGCTGGGGACAGTGGTGTGACAAGTCTCTGGCCCGTCCTAGGTGCTGCCCCACACCTGCTGCCTTCTTCCAGGCCCACCCCACTTGGGCAGCCTGGTAGCACTGGGCTGGCGGGGTGTCCTCTGGCTGGATCCTTTGCGGCTGCTGCATTCCAACAGGGCCGGCGCTCCCCCGAGGGAGGTGCTGCCTTTGTTTCTCCCTGAGGAGACACAAAGCACAACCAATAGGAACAGACGAGCCCCGTAACTGCAGCACCTACTGAAGTGTGCCCCTTGAGCAACATTTGTGTCTGCATATTTCCCTCAAAGCCACTTCAAGCTGAAAGCCCTGTATCAGTCCCCAGTCCTGAGGCTCACAACCACCAAAGGCAGTTCATGCCCTAGAAGCCCTTGGCCACGGGTCCATTTAGGGAAGGGTAAGCGTGGCTGGTCCATACTTGGCCTGGACAAGGAACCTGGTCTGCCCTGATGGCGCCAAGCAGCAGCAGCAGCAGGGACTTGCCGCTTCATCCTTCAGGTGTGTTCACGCTGAACTGTACATCTGAGCTGCCTCAGACGGTGACAGGCAGGAAACACTGCAGTCACCAAGTACTGGAATTGGGTTTCTGATTTTGATTTTGGAAGCTCTCACATTGTTTCCTACCTACCTGAGTATTCTGCAAACAGTGGTCAAGCCTTGTAGGGAGACCCCCTGAAACTATTGCTGTGGAATAAAAGATGAAATGCTCTTGATTATTGTAAATACAAAATAGCATGCAGGATTGTGTAAAGACAATGCCAGATTGGACTGCCAGAACGAGCTAACAGTGTGTGATGTGCTTCCCCCTGCAGGGAGCCTGTGAACGGACGTGCAGTCAGGGAGGTTTCACATCACCAAGATTCCTATCCCAGAAAAGCAGATGTTCATAGCTCTGGGAATGGAATGCGACCCTTGTGGAGGGCCTATAAACGGATGCATGGGGGAGCGCCTGTCCATATGGATAAGATAGGGCTATAAATGCCCTCATCTTGCCGTGGCTCTTCTAGGCCTCTTTAGGGTGAAGGCATACTCCCTTCTGAGAATTTCTGGTCTAACCCGTTGTGTAGCTTCACGTCCTGTTTCCATGGATTGTTCATAACCAGCTTTTGTTGCAATTGTTACTGCCAATTAATATCTTGCTAATCATAGGTTATGGAAAGACTGTGTTTCTGTTCTAAGGCTCTGTTAGAAATTACTGACGCACACACTATGTTGTAAATTCTTATCTCTGTATACTGTACTTCTACATACAAATGTACTGTACTTCTACATACAAATGCTATGTTAAAGAATTACTTCATCCCCATGTGACCATCTCACCTCATAATCAAATGACCCTAAATCCCTCACTAACCTACCCCTGCCCTCACTAAACTTAATAATAAATGCTGGTATATCCAGTGCATCGTTGACACCATGGGGCCAGAAGGCAGTGACTCCCCTGGACCCAGCTTTCACTATCTTGTGTGTGTCTATTATTTCTCAACCTGCCGATCCGCCTAGGAGCAAAGAGAGAGCCCCGTTGCATTGCGGGCTGCTGGCCAGATCCCGCAATAAAGCCTCTCGCTCTTGAGTTGAGCTACCGGATTCCATGACTGGGTTCCTCCCATGGTCTGAATGCTTGAGACTTTCCTTCTGACCACCAGAGAGTCTCAGATGAAGACCACTGGTTCAGATTTCCCTCGATTTGTAATTTGCTTACTCCTTTTTGTGAAGATAGAACAATCTGCAACGACACTTGGGCCAGAGCTTTATTTTAATGGGATGGATTTCCCTGGACTTGGTGTTGTCAGCATCAGCAAGACCGAGAGGACCCTCCAGGGAACAAATGTGCTTGGGTAGAAGGCTTGCCCGTGGGGTCACAATCCCCCATGTGAAGTACCTTGGCCAGGGCTCTCTTTTGCTCTGGCCTGGTAGAGTCTGCCCCATGGGCTCTAACCAGGGCGTGTGTCCCCTGCTTGACTCACAGTGTTGGGTCCCCCATCTTGTCCCCCCAGCTTTGTCCTGACCGAGAGCATGCCTTGACTGCTCTGTGACCTGGTCAGCTGCGTGTTCCCCCTGCAGGCTTGAACCCTAGCTGGGGCCTTGCTTCTTACCAGACACTGATAAACATGTTGTTTGTTGCCTGAAACAGCAAAAGATCTGACATGTTGCGAAGCATGTGGAAACTGGCCCCACCCCCAGCCAAATTCCTTGCACCCTCATATAAACTCCACACTCCACCCCCCTCACTGCAGCATGCCTAGGCAGAACCTCCTTCCTTGCTGTTCCTTGTGAGGCCATACTGCAGCACTGTGTGTATGGAAGTTCCCCTAACACATGCTTTAGACTGACCACCCTCGCATTAAGTGCTTCTTCCTTTGGAATCCCAACTGGCTCTCATCCCAACTGGATCTCAGTGGAAGGTCTGGGGCAGTCCCTTGCGGGAGCTCTCCTGCCACCACTTTTGGGGTGAGATCAGACGAGGGTTCAGCCAACAGAACACTCAGCCTCAATCCTGGTTCTTCCCTGGCCTCTTACCAAGTTTAGTCAAATAGCCTGCAACTGGAAACTGCGCTCTTGGAGAAAAGATGCAACCAAGTGTTTTAGGGATCCATCAGGACATTTCTGTTTCACCATTTGTCTCCTTGAACAAGTGGAGGCTCCTGTGTCTGAGATGCCATGGATCTTAGCTACTCCAGAGGACACTCCAGCTCCCTTTCCACGCCAATACTGAAAAGAAAATTCTCCCCAAACCCCTGCAGGGATAGGATGGCCCTCCTTGTGAGAGTTTCTGGGGAGTTCTTCCTCAGAGAATGAGATCTTTGCTGCTTGGTGGGTGGCAAAGGTTATGGTAGTGGCACGCTTGGAACTCTGTCAGCTTGGCACACTCAACTCAAGAAAGATGGAGTCAGGGTTGCCCAGAACCAAGGAGGGGTGCAGCCAGAAGCATGTGGTGGGTGAAGTTTGGCCACCTCAGTCTACCAATGACTCGTGAAAAAGGCACAAAGCAGAGAATGGCCACCATGCATTTCCTTTGGTACAAACTGCCATTATTTTAGTCTCCACTGACTGGTCAGGGGGAAGGACCCCGTCTCCCATGAGCAGATGAGCCCCACCACCTTGCAGCAGCTCCCACAATGGGCCAGCATCCTCCTATGAGGCCACAGTCCCTCTGCGGGCAAGGCCAGACAGAGTCAGATCATCTGTAGCCGCGGTGTTTAGGTGCCCACGTGCTCTCAGGGTGACTAATGTCCAGCTCCCCACAGCACACGGCAGGGCAGGCTGCAGACCTGGGTCTGACTCAGAGCTGGCTTCCCTTCAGCTTGGCGCCATCTGCGTTTCCTCTCTTCCCCTCAGTAATGACTTGGTCCCTTCTGGAAACAAGGATGAGAGGGAAGCAGAAAGGAGGAAATAAGGGTTTTGAAAATTTTTTTAAATCTTTTTGGTTTTTAGAGACTGAGTCTTGCTCTGTCACCTGAGCTGGAGTGCAGTGATGCAATCACAGCTCAGTGCAGCCTTGAACTCATGGCCTCAAGCAATCCTCCTGCCTCAGCCTCCAGAGTAGTGGGACTACAAGCATGTGGCCACACCTGACTAATAATGCTTACCTTTAAATCTGACAGGGCTGACAAACCCTTAACATAACTTTAAGCCATAATGGATGTTAAGAAAACAATTCTGGAACCCTTCAGGAATCATGTGCTCTTGGGGTTAGTGAGGAGCCCTGTTCAGGCCTCCTCACTTTATGAAGGATGAGGAGGCCCAGAAGAGAATGGCCTGCAGCATCTTGAAGTGGGAAAACCAGCTTTTTTCTTTTAGCTCTGCTCCCTTGGGAGGGGCTACTGAGTCAGACGGGCTGGACAGTGGGGTTGAACCAAGTGTGGCTGCAGGTTGGGGTGGGAGGGTGGAGTGACTGATGTCCCCAGGCCTGGTCCCTGGAGGGTCCTCCTATGCACCAAAAATAGTCAATGACCAATGAATGTTAAAACAGACTTCATGCTATAATCCCAGTGCTTTGGGAGGCTGAGGCAGGAGGATCCCTTGAGGCCAAAGGTTCGAGACCAGCCTGGGCAAAAAAGTGAGACCCTATCTCTAAAAAAAAAAAACCGAAAAAACAAACAAAAGCCGGGCTTGGTGGCCTGCACCTGTAGTCCCAGCTACTCAGGAGGCTGAGGTGGGAGGATCACTTGAGCCCAGGAGTCGGAGGCTGCAGTGAGCCATGATTGCACCACTGCACTCCAGCTTGGGTGGCAGAGGGAGACTACCTCTAAAAAAAAAAAAAAATTAGATTAACAAAACTTAAAAATACAAAAATAAAACAACAACAAAACTAAAAACAGCCTGGCTCATTCTCTTCAAGGTCAGTGCTCCTGCTACTCTGAAACCAGCTAGTGGCCACTCGGCATTTCGTGAGCCCCTAACAAAGCAAACCCCAGAATGCAGCAGCCTGTCAGCCTCTCATGATCTGGGGAATCCCTGAAGCTGCGGAGTGGGCCAGACCAAGCTGGGACGCCCTCTGCCGTTTACCTTTGGTGTGACCTATGTGAGCCCGACTCCCCCCCATTTCCCATCTGGGCAGAGCTGGTTGGGGAATGAGGATGTGTCCCTTCCTACTGGTCCCCAAGGGTGGCCTTTCTTGTTTTGTAGTGGCAGCACGAACTTGCAGCAACATGGGCTGACCAACATTTGTGTTAGGAAGGAAAACGGGCAGAGGTGAGGTGAGAGAACTGAAAGGGAAGGAAATAACCACTGGCTCTGCTTGAGAAGCAGCCACAGCCAGGGCAGGTGGCATCAGCAGTGGTGTCTCACTGGCGGGGGCAGGGGCAGCACAGCAGGTCCTTTAGTCTGTGGCTCGCCTAATACTCCTGTCAGACAGTGCTGCTCCAACACATTCATGACATGCCTTCAGCAACCCCAAGTCAGGGGCATGAGCCACACATGCAATTTTTTTTTTTTTTTTTTTTTTGAGACGGAGTTTCGCTTTTGTTGTCCAGGCTGGAGTGCAATGGTACAATCTCCGCTCACTGCAACCTCCACCTCCCGGGCTCAAGTGATTCTCCTACTTCACCTTCCCAAGTAGCTGGGACTACAGGCATGTGCCACCATGCCCGGCTAATTTTGTATTTTTAGTAGAGATGGGGTTTCACTATGCTGGTAAGGCTAGTCTCGAACTTCCGACCTCAGGTGATCCACCCACCTCAGCCTCCCAAAGTGCTGGGATTACAGGAATGAGCCACCGCACCCAGCCACAATTTTAAATTTTCTAGTAACCACTAAAGTAAAAGAAAATGTGAAATTAGAATTCAAATAATATATTTTAATTAACCCAAAATATTCAACATATGATCATTTCAACATGTAATCAGTACGTAAGTTTTTCACGAAATGTTGCAATCACTTTTTTTTTTCCTTTTTATTTAAATAGAGATGGGATTTCACCATATTGCCTAGGCTGGTCTCAAACTCCTGGGCTCAAGTGATCCACCCACCTTAGCCTCCCAAAGTGCTGAAATTACAGGTATGAGCCACTGTGCCTGGCCCTGCATTCACTTTTGTTCTTTTGTCTGTAGACACCGGATCTCACTATATTGCCCAGGCTGGTCTCGAACTCCTGGCCTCAAGTGATCCTCCTGCCTCTCCCTCCCAGTGTTGGGATTATAGCCATGAGCTAACACGCCTGCATTCACTTTTGTACCAGTCCTTTGGCACCTGCTGTGCATAATACACGCAGTGCAGTGACCATGCCAGCCATATGTAGCTCACGGTTCCTGTATCAGGCAGCACAGCTCATGTGAGACGCACGGCTTCCACATACCAAACGTCATCTTACATGCTCTGGACAACTTTAAAAAATGTGTAGTTTCCCTAAACTTAGAGACTGCTTGACTGAATTTAGTTTTCCCTCAATGACTCCAGACCCTCACCACGACAAGCATCGCCCCTCTGTTCTGGGGTCTTCTGTTTCCCCCTCCTTGTGGGTATGAGTGAGCCTGGTGGTGGTGGTCCCTGCAGGCCATCTGGATGGCTGGGGGACAGGAATCCAGAGACGCTGGGGCGCCTGCTGCAGTTCACAGAGGCAGGCTCGAGTGGGCCTGGCCCGCAGCCTGGAGAACTCCACACCCAAGTCCTGTGTGAAATCTATGGCCTCCATGCCCACCAGCTGGATCACTCCGACAACCCCCCCTTATGTTCTCCACCCCAGATTCTGCCATTACTGGGGCAGCCGGAGCTCCGCGTGTTCAGATGCTGCAACACGCGGGCCTCAGAGAGCTCTCGGCATCCCATCTGCGAGCTCTGCCTCTCACTCCGCAGCACACTCCTGGTGCGGCCCCACCTCTGCCCCACTCCCCTCCGCCTTCTCCCCAGGTTTCCCTCTATCCCCACAGGGCAACCCCCCAGGGCCTCTGTGCCCTCATATCCTGGCCTTCTGCCACCCAGCCTACAGGACAGAGCCCTCAAAGACCAAAGACCCTGAGGGGCCCAGCATGCCAGGCCGCTCCTGTCCTCGTGTTTTGGGCATCCTCTCACTTCTCTCGGAGCCCCCGTTTGCTCACACGGCACCCCTGATCCTCCTGGCCCCTTTATGCCCGTGTTCCCAGCACCACGACCCCCGCATACATCTTTTTTTTTTTTTGAGATGGAGTCTCACTCTGTCTCCCAGGCTGGAGTGCAGTGGCGTGATCTCACCTCACTGCAACCTCTGCCTCCCAGGTTCAAGTGATTCTCATGCCTCAGCCTCCCGAGTGGCTGGGATTATAGGCGTATGCCACAACACCTGGCTAATTTTTTTTTTTTTTTTTGTAGAGATGGGGTTTTGCCATGTTGGCCAGGCTGGTCTCTAATTCTGGACCTCAGGCCATCCGCTCGCCTTGGTCTCCCAAAGTGCTGGGATTACAGGCATGAGCCACTGTGCCTGGCCCCTGAATACATCTTGACTGTGTCCTGCCACCTCCCTCCTCCTGCCCTGGGCCCACCAGCGCCTGGACAGCACTCTGCCTCGCCCACCCCCTCCCCCCACCCCAGCTCACACCTTCGGGGCCCTGCTGACCCCTCCTGTCCCGCCCTGTGTAACCTTTACTGCTCTCCTGCTCAGAAGCCTCCTCCTACCTCCATCACTGGTGGTTTTTCTCGCCACCTCTCATTGGACCGAGTGTGACCATCTCACTTCACTGCCACACCCTCTGCACTGAGAGCTGGGCCCGGCACCCAGAATCCCCAAGTGAGTGGCAACATCCCTTAGAATGACAAGGACTCTGTTCCCAGTTTCTTCCTCCCTGTGGAAACCTGCCCTTCAATTGCTCATCTCAGCCTGCAGTCCGTGCATCCCTACCCCGGCTTGTCCCTCAGCCCCTCCTCACCCTCCCTTGGGCCTGAGCTCTGGGTGGCAGTGAGGTGGGCACCGTGGGGAGGAGCGTACAGGTGGTGCAACCAGAGCCCCGTGGGCTCTCACAGGCCCCTGGCTCTGGGACCCTGGTTTCATCACACCTGGTGACACCTGGAAGGTGGCCCCAACTCAGGAGTGAGGCGGGCAAGGGGGCTGAGTGCTGGAGTGTGGCCACGGGACCAGCACACGGCATCTGTGTGGTGCTGCCCAGGAGGCTCGGAGAAGGCGGGAGCCTCTGTTTCAGCCTCCAGACTTCCTGTCCGGGTAGGGGACAGCTTCTAGGAGGCCGAGGTGTTTGTCACGCCTGGGGCTGTGCTCTCCAGCACAGCACACCACCCCTCGGCCTGCTGTCCTCCTCTGGGGTGGGCGGAATTCTTTACAGGGCACAAGTCTCACTCACCACAGTTCACCTCTGCGGTGTGGGATGTTGATCCTGTCCCCAGATGCCAGCCCAACTGTGGGCCATACCATGTCTCTAATAAACAGAGCCAGAAATTGTGCCCTGTCACTAAGCCACAGGGCAGCGACGGCCTACGTGGTCCTGCCCTTGCAGCTTACAGGTTTTTCTGCCTCCTGGGGCCAGGCACTTTCCATGGAAACAAGGCAGAGCACCAACCCCCAGAGATAAGCCAATAAACACGACCTGAGAAAGAACAGGCAGCAAGAGAGGCGGAGGGAATGGGGCGGGGTAGGGGCTGGAGAGAAAGGTGAATGTGTGGCAGCCGGGCTGTGGGGCAGAACCGGAGAGGCCGCAGGCCAAGGGCCCAAGGAAAAGAGGGGTTCGAAGTGGGGTTATTGTTCCTGGCAGAGAGAAAGGAGGCCTCTGGAGGTCAGAGAGAGACACAAAGAGAGCAGACAGAGCACGGGGTCAGTGAGGCCTGTGCACAGGTGCCTGAGGCCTCTCAGGGCAGGGGGACGGGGTGCCCAGGCCCTGCCCCCATGGGGGCAGCCGGCTCTCTGCCCCTTCTCAGGATGCCTGTGTGGGTGTACTCATGCTTCCAGGCGGGGAGCAAGCTCTGGGCCTCCTTCCCGTGGCCTGGGAGGTTTTACTGCATTTCACAGAGGGAGCTGTCGGGAGCAGAAGCAACATGTGGGGAGGATAAGCAGGGACCAAGGCTCCACCATGACACACTCTCGGCCTCAGCATCTGCTCAGCCCCAGTCACCATGCTGGAGAGAGAGGAGGCCCTTCAGGCCCGGCAGGCCTCTGTACCCTGGGAGTTTTGCCTCTGACTCCTGTCCTGCAATCCTCAGAGGGAAGCTGGCCAGGGCTGGCCAAGCCCCTGCACAGGACCTGGGCCCAAGTGGGGTACAGGCAGGGGGTGGCAGGAAGACCTCTCTGCCTGCCCTGCTCCCTCGGCACTTTCCTGGAGGCTGTAATGCCACAAGATAGGACCAAAACTGTGCTGTTATTTTTTTTTCGAGAGGAGTCTCACTGTCACCCAGGCTGGAGTTTAATGGTGTGATCTTAGCTCACTGCAACCTCCGCCTCCTGGATTCAACCGATTCTCTTGCCTCAGCCTCCAGAGTAGCTGGGATTACAGGTGTGTGCCACCATGCCCAGCTAATTTTTGTATTTTTAGTAAAGACAGGGTTTTACCATTTTGGCCAGGCTGATCTCAAACTTTTGACCTCAAATGATACGCCTGCCTCAGCCTCCCAAAGTACTGGAATTACAGGCGTGAGCCACTGCTGCTGGCCCAAAACTGTCTTTTAAAAAAATTTTTTTGGGGGTGCTGGGTGTGGTGGCTCACACCTGTAATCCCCGCACTTTGGAAGGCCGAGGCGAGCAGATCATGAGGTCAAGATATCGAGACCATCCTGGCCAACGTGATGAAACCCCGTCTCTGCTAAAAATACAAAAAAAAATTAGCTGGGCGTGGTGGCGCATGCCTGTAGTCCCAGCTACGTGGGAGGCTGAGGCAGGAGAATCACTTGAACTCGGGAGGCGGAGGTTGCAGTGAGCCGAGATAGCACCACTGCACTCCAGCCTGGCAACAAAGCGAGACTCCATTTCAAAAAATATATATATATTTTTTTCTTTTTTTTTCACAGGCAGGGTCTCACTCTGTCACCCAGACTGGTCTCAAACTCATGGCCTCAAACGACTTTCCCCCCTTGGCCTCCCAAAGTGCTTGGATTACAGGCAGGAGCCCCTGCGCCTAGCCCAAAGTCGTCTTGATTCCTGACTTTGTGGAATGGAGGCATGAGTGAAGAGGTGGGGAGAGGCTGAGGCGGAGGAGCCCTAGCCCACCTGGAGCACCGTGGGGCATGCACTCTGCCTCCACCTGGCCTGGACATGCCTCCTAAGGATAACAGCGAAGCCAGGGAGCAGAGCCCACGGATGGGCCCTGCAGGTGCTGGGCTGAGACCGAAAGACAGGCGTGGTCACTCCGGGCCATGCTGCCGCTGTACTGCGCCTGCCCCTCTCCGCCCCGCCCCCCGACCACTGGGGCAGGGACAACGGGCCCGGCTCTGACTTCGGGCACGCTCGACGTGAGCAGAGACACGGCCGCAGAGTCCTGGGGCTCGCTCGCCAGCCTCTGCACGGCACACATCGACTTGAGCATCTGGAAGACGGCCACGGGGGCCACGTTCAACTTCAGCAGGTCCACCAGGGTCCTGGCGGGGACAGACGCCGGGCCGGTGAGCCCTCCCCGCCCAGCGCGGACCCGGGCCCCTCCCTGAAGACCCGACAAGGGCGGGAGGCTTCTCCCGACCAGTGAGGCTGGGCTGACAGCGAGAGCACAGGTGGGGGCGTCGGGGCGCGCACGGCCTCCACCCGCCCCCCTCACTTGAACAGGTCGGGGTCGATGGCGCCATCCGCCGCCTGCGCCAGTTCTTACAGCTCCATCTCAGCGCTCGGCGCCTTCTTCCGCCGCAGTGAGAGCTTCTGCCGGGCAGCCTCCAGCCCCGGGGGTGCTGCGGGCCCCGGCCCAGGCCCTGCGCCCTGGCCACGCTCCCACCTTGCCCCCTAGCAGCCGCGCCCGCCGCCTTCTCCCTGCAGCGCCAGTGCCCGGCCTCCTACGCGGCCGTGAATGACCGCAGGGGCCCAATCCTTGGTGGTCAGAGCCTTCCTGATAGAGGTGCTGGCCGAGTATTGGTCATTCTCGCTTAGGTGGCAGCACCCAGCCCAGTGCCAGGCATACATTGAGCGCTCAATAAATGCCTGTTGCAAGAAAGCGTGCAATTGTCTTATCCGCGCCGGTGCCCCATTAGGGGGCGCTCCAGGGCGGCACCAATCACCCTCTTAAGCGCACGCGCACTCCTTGCTGGGGAGAACGTGCAGGAGCTTTACGGTAAGGGGCGCAGAGGCCGCCACTAGGCAGGCGCGTTCAGTGGCGGACCACCCCCTCACACTCCTTCCTCGCCACCTCCCCTCCGCCACCAGGCCGGCCTTCGCTTTGCACACGCGCCTTTTGATGTAGCGTCCAAAAGAGGCAGAGGCGCTTTATCCGCGTGACGCCCCGCGCAGCTTGATGATGACATTTCGGCACCGGGTGGCCGAATAGCGGCTTCCAGCTCAGAGGCGGGCAACACTATGGGTGCCACAGCTGTGTGGCGGGGGACGCGCGTGAGACGGTCCCGCGCCCCGGCCCGGCGGCTTCCCCGAGCCCCTGCCGAGGCCGTCTCCGTTCCTCCGCGAGTCCTGGGACTCGGGCCTGCCCCGGCCACTCTGCCCCAACCAGGCGGGCTTGGGAGGCGAGGGCTCCAGTTGAGTCCTCATGACGCCCTCCTGGGCCATGCCTTTGTGCCACCTTCCCGCGCGGCTCGTACACTCTGTTTCGGTAGGTGCTCGTTGAAAGTTAACATTCGTTGAAGGAATTGAGGGAAGGAGAGCTTCGTGTTGAAGTTGAGCCTTGGGCTCAACAGGTGCTGTGGGAGGATGAGCCAGGTGTGGGTCCCAGCTCGACCCTTCGCACTGGATGCTTGACCTCTCCAAGCCTCGGTTTCCTCATCTGTGATAGGAAGGTGCCTCCCGATTCCCAATTAACAGGACAATTGGGCTGCTGCTGCTGCTCAGGGGAGGTTTTGGCAGTGACAGGATTTACTTGGAATGACTGGCGTAGCCTGAGAGCTGTCGCTCTCGGAGGAAACCCCAAAACGGGTTCCGAAGCAGCTCATGAAGAAAGTGTGTGTTGAAGAGGCGAGATGAAGCGGACGCTCGGTGCATGGCAGAGGGGTGTGATGCGGGAGCGTGGCCATGGCAGGGTCAGAGAATGGGTGAGGGAGACACCGACCTCTCTTGGAAACTCCCGGGTTTGAATTTCCTCTCGGAAATTTCCCGGAAATTCCTCTGGGCCTCAGTCTTTTAATCGCTGTCTATGAAAGCTTCCTCTGAGCAGAGATGCTCTCACTTCAGAGCAGAGAAAACTCTGCACTTAAACAGTTCCCGTTTTGTGCTGCTTTGATCATTTTGGAGTAGTGCACAGTGTTTTCTTGACCAAGTGCGTCAGGACTGAAGTGTTTTAAGTTTTCCTTAACACTAAACTTGGTAGGTTAAGAATGGAAAAAACCTGAGAGGTGTTCTTATTGCCAAGTGGCAGAGATTCCTGTCTCCTTTTACCCCTCCCAACTGCCTACTCGCCCTCCTTACACCCAGCCTCTCTTCCTCCGCATAGACTGCCAGGCGCCACCCCTGTGCCTTTACTTGTGCGGTGGGCAGAGCTGGGCCAGGAAAGCTGTCACTAGCCCACCAGTGGGACTTGGGAGACTTCCTCTCTGCGCAATTTAGGTCTTAGCATTTTTCATTTCTGACCTGGGTGGGCGGAGAGGTAGGAATCTGGAGAGCTGATCCTAGTTTTCCGATGGTTCATTCATTCAAAGGCTCCCTTGGTGGAGCTTGCACTTCCCCTCCATTCATTACGTAGAGGACAGATTTACATAGAGTAAATCTGGCTTTACTTTTAAAAGGCTTTCTCTTTCTTCTCACTAAACAACAAAACCCAATAATATGGAGGGGATTTGCCCTTATCTCTGAGAGATTTGTGAGGTCTTTGTATTTACTAGCTGGGTGGGGGTAAGTGACTTATTCCCTTTCTGCCTCTCCCTCATCTGTACTGACCTGTACTTTCGTTACATCTGCACTTGAAGATGGTTTTTCTATTCTTGTTTGACAAATTTAGCAGCTTAAATCAGTACCCATTTATTATCTCACAGTTATGTAGTCTGAAGTCCAGGCAGGCCCGGCTGCGCATCACAAGGCTGAAATCAAGGTGTTGGCAGCTTTGCTCTTACCTGGAAGCTCTAGGGAAGAAGCTGCTTCCAGGCTTATTTAAGTTGCTGGCAGAATCCAGTTCCTTGGAGTTGTAGAACTAAGGTCTCTGTTTCCTTACTGGCTGTCAGCTGGAGACTAGTCTGTAACTTAAGGTCCACTAACTTAGGACTTTAATTGTATCTGCAGAATGCCTTCATAGCAGTACCTAGATGAGTATTTGACTGAACAACCAGGGGACAGGAATCTTGGGCGGCTGTCTTTAGAATTCTGCCTACCACTGAGGATGAAATGAGGAAATAGATGGAGAGCCCTTAGAGCTCTCCTGCTCCTTAGAGCAGAGTATGTCCTGGCATACAGCAAGTGCTGTACAAGCATTACCAAGGATTCACCACCACAAACTTGGCTCTGAAGCTGGCCACTGTGGGCTGCATGAGAATGGTGTTTCTATAAAACATGGGAATTGCTAGTCAGGCACAGTGACTCATGCCTGCAATCCTAGCATTTTGGGAGGCTGAGGCAGGAGGATTGCTTGAGCCTAGGAGTTCGAGATCAGCCTAGGGAACACAGCAACACCTCATCTCTACACACACACACACACACACACACACACACACACACACACACGCATAATTAGCTGGGCATGGTGGCATGCGCTTGTAGTCCCAGCTACTAAGGAGGCTCAGGTGGGAGGATCACTTCAGCCCAGATTGAGGCTGCAGTAAGCCATGGTCATGCCATTGCATTGCAGCTACTTGGGAGGCTGAGGCAGGAAGATCATGTGAGCCCAGGAGTTTGAGGTTGCAGTGAGCTCTGATCATGCCACGGCATTCTAGCCTGGGTAACAGAACAAGACTCTGTCTCTAAAAAAAATAAAAATAAAAAATAAAACATGGGAATTGGCAGTGCAGTGTGTGTATTGAGTTACACGAATGTTTTCCTGGGCATTGTGAAACTATCTAATATTTTGTTAGGGCCAGGTACAGTGGCGTACACCTGTACTCCCAGCACTTTGGGAGGCTGAGGTGGGAGGATTGCCTGAGGCCAGGAATTCTAGACCAGCCTGGGCAACATAGTGAGACCCCGTCTCTACAAAAACAGAAAATTTGCTGGGTGCGTTGGTGTACACTTGTAATCCTAGCTGCTCAGGGGGCTGAGGTGGGAGGATCACTTGAGCCCAGGAGTTTGAGGTCGCAGTGAGCTATGATTGTGCCACTGCACTCTAGCCTGGGTGACAGAGTGAGACCTTGTCTCTGAAAAATAAAAAGATTCTGTTGTGTTGTAGATGTTGAGATTTCGTCTTTGTTTTTTCCACAGTGGTTTACTAAGAAGGCCATTTTCGACTCTCCACTGGAGGCTGCTACGGCGTTTCCTCACCTGCAGCAGCCCAGCTTTCTACTGGTAAATATCAGCTGCCTGTGTGAGTGTCAGTGTGGCCATAGTTCTATGGCTGAGGGACTTGACTGTTGTTTCTACTGACTTGAAGCTCTCTAGTGGTGTTTTTTTAGGAGCATGTGATGGAAGTAACACCAGACTCAGGGTTAGACTCCTTCAGCTTGACTTTGCCTCCTTATTACACTGAAGGACCTTGGATTTACTCAGCCTCTGAGCTCTGGTTTTCTCATACAAGACTAATTCATTCAAATGTTGTTCTCCTTCCTTCCCAAGGGTATGAGGAGAAAGCGAGAAGGATATACCTCAGAATGTTCATGACCTGTAAATCCTTATGCAGATATGAAGCTGTTCTAGTAATCATAACTATCATTAGTGAAAAATGGAGAGGCACTGGTGTGCTGGGGGCAGCTAGGTTTGCACTTTAAGTATTAAACATGATGCCGACAGCTGGGTGCAGTGACTTTGCCTGTAGTTCCAGCTACTCGGGAGACTGAGGTAGGAGGGTCACTTGAGCCCAGAAGTTTGAGACCAGCCTGAGCAACATAGTGAGACCCTGTTTGTACAAAAAATAAGAAAAGTTAGCCAGGCATGATGGCACATGCCTATAGTCCAAGCTACTTGGGCGGCTGAGGCAGGAAGATCACTTGAGCCCAGGAGGCTGAGGTTGCAGTGAGCCATGATGGAGCCACTGCACTTCAGCCTGGGCCACAGAGCAATACACTGTCTCAGAATAAAACAATTTTCTCTCTCACTCTTTCGTTTTCCCTCAGTCATCCCTGCCCTGATGTGCCTCTTCCTCTCTCCTAACTGCACTCTGGAAAGCACGGCCATGGCTGCAGAGCTGTGTTTGGTCTGGGCCCTGCTCATCTCCCAGGTCCCCACACCTGGCACAGTTCATGCTACAGGTAGACAGGCAATCACAGTATGCAGTGAATGCAATCTGGCTTTACTTTTTTTTGAGACAGAGTCTCACTCTGTCACCCAGGCTGGAGTGCAGTGGCGCAATCTCAGCTCACTGCAACCCCCGCCTTCCGGGTTCAAGTGATCCTCCTGCCTCAGCCTCCTGAGTAGCTGGGATTACAGGCACGCACCACTACACCTGGCTAATTTTTGTGTTTTTTTTTTTTTTAGTAGAGACGGGGTTTCACTGTGTTGGCCAGGCTGGTCTTGAACTCCTGACTTCAAGTGATCCGCCTGACTCGGCCTCCCAGAGTGCTGGGATTACAGGCATGAGCCACCACGCCCAGCCTTGGCTTTACTTGTAAAAGGCCTTTTTACTAAACAACTTTACATCATCAAATAACCCATAACTCGTTTATCACTTAGAAGTTTTTTTTTTATTCTTTATTTTTTATTTTATTTATTTATTTTTTTGAGACGGAGTTTCGCTGTGTCACCCGGGCTGGAGTGCCGTGGTGAGATCTCTGCTCACTGCAAGCTCCGCCTCCCAAGTTCACGCCATTCTTCTGCCCCAGCCTCCCGAGTAGCTGGGACTACAGGCACCCGCCACCACACCCGTCTAATTTTTTTGTATTCTTAGTAGAGACGGGGTTTCACCGTGTTAGCCAGGATGGTCTCAATCTCCTGACCTTGTGATCTGCCCACCTCGGTCTCCCAAAGTGCTGGGATTACAGGCATGAGCCACTGTGCCTGGCCCTGGAAAGGAGGGATTCTGAAAAGAGAAAAGAGGGAACTTTCTAGGGGGCAGAAATACTCTATATTGACTGTGGTGCTGGTTACACAGGTGTAGACATTTGTTAAACCTCAAACTGTACACTTAGATCTATGCCTTTTATATGTAACTGTGTTTTTTTTTTTTTTTTTTTTTATTTAAAAAGCTCTCTGTTCCATCGCAGCCCATAGTAAATTGAACTTGGCTGATGAGGGCTGGATCCAGGGTCTGTAGTGAGATACATCTGGAGCCCCAGTCACCCTGGGACAGGCCTTGGAGGAGCTGCTCTCCCTTCCCTTCCCCCATCCCTCTGCTGAGACTCACTCGCAGGGATGGTGCCGAAAGAGGTGGGTCCGTCTGCTTAAAGTACTGATTTGCTTTCTTTCATCTCTGCACCCTGGAAAACATACATCCTGCATAGAAAATGCCATCTCACACTTTGTAGCACATTGTAGTCACATCCAGTAGGTTTGCTGTAGGCAGAGCATACCTGCTGCTGTGATGAGATACAGGGCGTTTTATTGTTTAATTTTTCCTCAGTAACCAACACGCTCAATTTCCCAGCCAAGGAGAGCTTAGATCAAATCTCAGCATAGGTGCTAATATACTTCACAGTTTAACACACAAAGCCCATGTAACAAACCTGCACACCATGCACAGTTACTCCAGAACTTAAAAGTTAAAGAAAAAAAATTTAGATAGATTTTTAAAAAAGATAATTTGTTTCAAAATTCAAATATGAATCAAATATAATATTGTCTATGTGTATATTTGCCTGTATAAATAATACTCTGATTGTGTTAAAAAAAAAAAAGCTCTTCTGGTGACTCACTGTCAAACCACCTAGCGGTTCTGCAGCCGCTGAAGGAGCCTGACTTCTCCCTTGGTCTTGGCAGTACCGCTCTATGAGGCCAAGGCAAGTCTGTGGAGAGGGCGCTGGAAGCAGATCCTTTTTTTTTTTTTTTTTTTTTTTTTGAGATGGAGTCTCGCTCTGTCACCCAGGCTGGAGTGCTGGAGTGCTGGAGTGCTGGAGTGCTGGAGTGCTGGAGTGCAGTGGTGCGATCTCAGCTCACTGCAAGCTCCGCCTCCTGGGTTCACATCATTCTCCTGCCTCAGCCTCTCCGAGTAGCTGGGATTACAGGCGCCCGCCACCACGCCCGGCTAATTTTTTTTATATTTTTAGTAGCGATGGGGTTTCACCATGGTCTCGATCTCCTGACCTCGTGATCCGCCTGCCTCGGCCTCCCAAAGTGCTGGGATTACAAGCGTGAGCCACCGCGCCCGGCCATGATCCTTTTAAGTAAAGGCTGCACCGTGCCATGGGCCTCTCCAGCTGCACTGCATTATGGCCTGCCCTCCTCCCTAACGCAAAGCCAGTCACACTCAACCACACAAGTGTCGATGGTGAGCAAGCTACAAATCTTAAGAACAGCAGTTATTTAACCCTCCTTGCATTTTTTAGAAAAGACCAAGAAGATGCCAAAATTCAGTTAACATACAGATTTGTTAAAACTCTGTCTCAAAAAAAAAAAATTATGTATTTGTATGTCCCCATGGAGTTAAGTGGTAGTTTAAATGCGTGTTGTGAAAAGTAGTTTCTCAGAATTCTATTAAGCAATGAAAAACAAGATCCAGTCATGCAAGTGTTATAAAAAATACCGTGTACAGATTGGTACATCACATAGGGTTTGGTACATATCTAAATTCATGCTTCTATTTCACTGTTATTTGAAACAGTTTTATATAATGTTAAACAGGGAAATTACAATTTAATGTCATGGGGGTAGGGGCAATGCATGGAAAATTCTTTTTTTTTTTTTCTTTGAGACAGTGTCTTGCTCTGTCACCAGGCTGGAGTGCAGTGGCGCAATCTCGGCTCACTGCAACCTCCACCTCCCGGGTTCAAGTGATTCTCCTGCCTCAGCCTCGCGAGTAGCTGGGACTATAGGTGCCTGCCCCCACGCCCAGCTGATTTTTGTATTTTTAGTAGAGACAGCATTTCACCATGATGGCCAGGATGGCCTCGATCTCTTGACCTCGTGATCCACCCGCCTTGGCCTCCCAAAGTGCTGGGATTACAGGTGTGAGCCACCGTGCCCGGCCTAAAAATTTTAAGTATTTGTTTCACATTCACCACCTTAAAAAAAACTAGTTATTTGTCACTGAAAGTTGAAATCGCGTTTTCAAGTACATTTGATGCTAATGCTGTCATCACTTGCACTTTGATTCACTAATAACACATCTAAGTAGTTTAATAGTTTTGTTATCTGGCCGGGCACGGTGGCTCACACCTGTAATCCCAGCACTTTGGGAGGCCGAGGCAGGCTGATCACTTGAGGCCAGGAGTTCAAGACCAGCCTGGCCAACATGGTGGGACCCTGTCTCTACTAGAAATACAAAAATTAGCCAGACATGGTGGTACGTACTTGTAATCCCAGCTACTTGGGAGGCTGAGGCAGGAGAATTGCTTGAACCCAGGCGGCGGAGGTTCCACCGGAGATCACATGAGACTCTGTCTCAAAAAAAAAAAAAAAAAAAAAGTTTTGTTATCTATTTGGAAAATGTTTTGGAGTTGTGAATTGTTTCTCCTCTTTTTCTTCTAGAGTTAAACAAATCCAAGCGCCTTTGTTGTGGTGTGGAGAAAAGTGTCACAATTTTATATTTATCTTACCTTCCCAACTCTCTCTGGAGGTACTTTGAAAATAATTGAGTCCAAACAGAAGTACCAAATGATCTATGAACTCTATGCTTAGTAAATCTGTTAAACCTGAATAACTTAAAAATTAATGTGCATTTTTTATAGAAAATTTGATTTTAATTTAGAATTGTGTCTTTTAGTGTAATTTTCATAGGGACTTCTAATTTTTCTCCACTTTTCTAATCAATGTTGGCTATACTTTTTTTTTAACGGAATGAATTTCAAGACATAATAATCAGAAAAGTTTTAGTTTTACTTTTCTTTTACAGTGTGGACTTTTGTTATTTGGAGAGTGGTGCAATAAATCATAAGCTCAGATAATTAAACACTATTTTGAATCTTAACAAGAGGCTTTTTTGTGTTAAGAAGATATCAGCCTACGTACAGTGAATTGAAGAAGCTTCAGCATTATCAGAGTTTTTGCACATTTTAGCTCAATAAAGTCTGAATTAACTGTTCCAGATTTTATCTGTATTTGGAAATATAATTTTGTAAAATCAATGTGTTGCCTTTTTGATACAATAGATCATGTTACGTTTTAATAAAACAAGAAGCACTTTTATCTTCTGTTTTTCAGGGAAGGGATGAACATTTAATTGTTTGTTTACATTTTGTTATCCCTGTTATGCAATGCTCATTTTATGTTGCTTTATAAGTAGGTTTACATGTACCAGAATAAGTATCTGCTCATGTAATCTACCTGTGACTGTTTTACTATCCCCTCCAGTCACTTCAGAGTATGCTGAAATTGGCCGGGCGTGGTGGCTCACGCCTGTAATCCCAGCACTTTGGGAGGCTGAGGTGGGAGGATCACGAGGTCAGGAGTTTGAGACCAGCTTGACCAACATGGTGAAACCCCGTCTCTACTAAAAATATTTTTAAAAATTAACCTGGTGTGGTGGCGGGCACCTGTAGTCCCAGTTACTCAAGAGGCTGAGGCAGGAGAATCGCTTGAACCCAGGAGGTGGAGGTTGCAGTGAGCCGAGATCATGCCATTGCACTCCAGCCTGGGCGACAGAGCGAGACTCCGTCTCAAAAAAAAAAAAAAAAAAGATTATGCTGAAATTTACCACTATTGGTATGAATGATCCGTATTCACCAAGCATATCTGAACATGCAAATGTTTAAGAAATAAGCATAATAAGGATATAGCTTGGGTTAATAGGATTCTCATAGCTTTTTTCCCCTCTGAAACATAAGTAATGATTTTAATGTATTTATTATGAATATACTCATTTAAAAAGGACTTTAAGAAGTTGTGCTTTGGGAGGCAGAGGCAGGTGGATCACAAGGTCAGGAGTTCGAGACTAGCCTGGCCAAGATGGTGAAACCCCATCTCTACTAACAATACAAAAATTAGCCGGGCGCAGTGGCGGGCGCCTGTAATCCCAGCTACTCTGGAGGCTGAGGCAGGAGAATCGGTTGAACCCAGGAGGCGGAGGTTGCAGTGAACTGAGATCGCACCACTGCACTCTAGCCTGGGTGACAGAGCAAGACTCCATCTCAAAAAATAAAAAAAAGAAGTTGTGGATGTGAATAATACATTTCTCTAATAAAAATTTAAATTGTATAATAGTTTAATAAAGTATTCACATTCATTGATTTTTTTTTTTTTTTTTTTTTTTTTTTTTTTAAAGACAGAGTTCTGCTCTGTCACCCAGGCTGGATTTCAATGGCATGCGATCTTGGCTCACTGCAACCTCTGCCTCCTGGGTTCAACAGTCCTCCCACCTTAGACTCCCAACTAGCTGGGACCACAGGCACGTGGGTTACCATGCTGGGATTACAGGCATGAGTCACTGCGCCTGGCCTCAGTTATCCTTTCTATTACATCCTATGATGTTTTCATTGCCTACAAGACATAAATTTCTTCTTAATAATTGTCAATCTGGCCAGGTGCAGTGGCTCATGCCTGTAATCCCAGCACTTTGGGAGGCCAGGGCAGGCACATCACCTGAGGTCAGGGGTTCGAGACCAGCCTGGCCAACATGGCAAAACCCCCCTCTCTACTAAAAATACAAAAATTAGCCAGGTGTGGTGGCGTGTGCCTGTAATCCCCGCTACTTGGGAGGCCGAGGCAGGAGAATCACTTGAACCCAGGAGTCAGAGATTGCAGTGAGCCGAGATCGTGCCACTGCACTCCAGCCTGGGCAACAGAGTGAGACTCTGTCTCAAAATAATAATAATAATAATAATAGTCAATCTGGTTAAAGAGTTAACAATGATCTATTAATGCTTTGGGAAAATAATTTGGGTTGCCTTTGAAGGCCAGGGTTCCTAGTTCATTCAAAAATATTTATTTAATTTATAGCATGTGCCAAGCATTTTTAGCTTCCCAGTATACAGCTGTGAACCAATCAGATAAGGCCTTAACCATTTTCGGCATTCTGTCTAGTTGGGGTGGGATGGAGGCTTAATTAAGATAGAGATATAGAAAAATATACATCTATATAATATAAGTATGGAGTTGAGAGGAAGCAACTAACAATATGTTAGAGATGTTAGAAGTAATATTTTGCAGGCTTGTAACCTCTATTTGACTTTTAAGTTTGGGTAGTATTAATAGTTGAAGATAGTGTAAAAAAGCCTTAATTTTTCACTTTCCTTGCTGGTAAAGGTATGTTTATTTAGACTGTTCATTTATTTATTTATTTGAGATGAGTCTCACTCTGTCACCCAGGCTGGAGTGCAGTGGTGCAATCTCGGCTCACTGCAAGCTCCGCCTCCTGGGTTCATGCCATTCTCCTGCCTTAGCCTCCCGAGTAGCTGGGACCACAGGCTCCTGCCACCACACCTGGGCAATTTTTTTTTGTTTTTTTATTTTTATTTTTTGTATTTTTAGTAGAGACGGGGTTTCACCATGTTAGCCAGGATGGTCTCGATCTCTTGACCTCGTGATCTGCCCGCCTCGGCCTCCCAAAGTGCTAGGATTACAGGCGTGAGCCACTGTGCCTGGCCTAGACTATCCATTTACAGTAGTGTTTAACATGGCGGAGTATGGTGGCTCCCACCTGTAATCCCAGGAGACTGAGGTGGGCAGATCACTTGAGGTCAGGAGTTCAAGACCAGCCTGGCCAACATGGTGAAACTCAGTCTGTGCCAAAAATACAAAAGTTAGCTGGGTGTGGCGGCAGGCGCCTGTAGTCCTGGCTACTCAGGAGGCTGAGGTAGGAGAATCACTTGAACTCAGGAGGCAGAGGTTGCAGTGAGCCGAGATTGTGCCACTGCGCTCTAGCCTGGGCAACAGAGTGAGACTCTGTCTCAAATAAATAATAAATAAATACATACATAAATAAAAAAAAGTAGCATTTAACACAACAATCCTGTGAAAACGATTTTATTACATATTCACAAGCAAATTAGCTGTTCACTCTTTCTTGTATTTTACAATTTAGCACAATTTTAGGCCTCAGTCTTCTCTTCAAATCACTGGTGTTTTAAATTTGGCAAAGAATAGGAAGTTACTTTTGACTTATGGAGTGATTATATTATTACTTTAAAAATGTGTTAATATTTTAGGACGGTTTGGAGCCTCTATCTTTTTTTGAGTTAATATTTCAATTCTCATTACTTATTCTAACAGCTTCTAAGTGAAAATAGTATTTAGGCAATTAAATCAGCATATGTTTTCAGGAATTTTCTTTCATTTTTAAGTTTTGTCATCGTTGAGGTTAATTTTTTAACCTGTCGTTCAGCTATGATATATATAAACAGTTTGTGAAGTGAAATAGTCTTAAGTATGATGTGCGATGCACCTACAAATAAATGAAAATGGCGTGCACCCTGTCTCTTTACTATGGGAACTGTACTGGAAGATTTATGAAAGCATGTGAAATTGCACCTAAAATTGTGTTATTAGTGACTATAAGCAGCAGTGCTAAATTTTTTTATTGTACTTGATGAATGAATGCATTTAGTCTAATCACAGTTACTTTGGTTTAAATACATTTGTCTTTAGGGTTTGTATTAGTTTTCACACTGCTATAAAGACCCCAGACTGGGTAATTTATAAAGAAAAGCAATTTAATTGACTCACAGTTCCACAGGGCTGGGGAGGCCTCAGAAAACTTACAGTCATGGTGGAAGAAGAGGCACATCTTACCTGGTGGCAGACGAGAGAGAATGAATGAGCTAAGGGAGAAGAGCCCCTTATAAAACCATCAGATCTTGTGAGAACTCACTATTATGAGAACAGTATGGGGGAAATACCCCCATAATCTAATCACCTCCCACCAGGTCGTGCTCTCAACACATGGGGATTATATGGATTACAACTGGAGATGAGATTTGGGTGAGGACAGAGCCAAACCATATCAGGGTTTTATATTTCATTTCATTTCATTTTATATTTTATTTTATTTATTTTATTTTATTTTATATTTTATTTTTTGAGACAGAGTCTTGCTGGAGTACAGTGGCACAATCTCGGCTCACTGCAAGCTCCGCCTCCCAGATTCACGCCATTCTCCTGCCTCAGCCTCCCAAGTAGCTGGGACTACAGGCGCCCGCCACCATCCCTGGCTAATTTTTTGTATTTTTAGTGGAGACGGGGTTTCACCATGTTAGCTAGGATGGTCTCGATCTCCTGACCTCGTGATCTGCCCGCCTTGGCCTCCCAAAGTGCTGGGCCCATATCAGGGTTTTAAGAAATGTGTTTGTAATTTGTACTCTTGGCAGGGTATTCTTGGGCTGCAGGGGTTGTTGTCAATGTGTGATTTGTGTTTTTATTTTATAGAATAATGTGATGTACCAATTTTTATAAATGATAGATAATTCTAATAACTGTATATTTGACAACCTATTAAAATATTTTGCATTTGAACTTCTTTCATTAATTGTAACATGCTAACAAACTGATAGTGGTTTAAAAATAACTCATTCATTGAACAACAACCACAAAAGAAAAAAGGTTAAAAGTAAACATTTTTATGGGAAATCTCTTATCCAAAATTCTTCAAAGATTTTACCTTATTTAGTGACTAGTTTTGTATTTTTGCATGAGGAATAAATATGTCTCTGGAAGGAAAAAAAAACTATTGCTATTAATAGTTATATGAACCTTCTAGAACCTAATCCGACACCAGACAACTGAGGCTAAAGAAACACTAGATTGCAGCCCCAGTGGCCAGACATGAATATAAGAAGGAAAACAGGCTGGGTGTGGTGGCTCACACCTGTAATCCCAACATATATATGTATATATTGCGGTGGCTCACGCCTGTAATCCCAGAACTTTGGGAGGCCGAGGTGGGCAGATCACGAGATCAGGAGATTGAGACCGTCCTGGCTAACACGGTGAAACCCCGTCTCTACTAAAAATACAAAAAAAAAATTAGCCTGGCATGGTGGCAGGCGCCTGTAGTCCCAGTTACTCAGGAGGCTGAGGCAGGAGAATGGCATGAACCCAAGAGGCGGAGCTTGCAGTGAGCTGAGATTGCACCACTGCACTCCAGCCTGTGCAACAGAGCAAGACTCCATCTCAAAATAAATAAATAAATAAATAAATAAATACATACATACATACATACATACATACATACATACATACATAAATAAGAGTTTAGTCCTCACATACCTTTTTTTTTTACATCAATCCCCAAATAGTTTTTTTTCCCACAAAGCATACTGGACCAATAGTACAGAAATGATTTGTCAACTTCCAACTTTGTCCAGCTAGAAAAACACTAGAAGCCAGTTAAAATGTTTGAGCAAGAAAGGACAAATGCTCTGTTTCTTCCCCAAACAAATTGCAAATAGGAGAAAAGGAGGGAGAAAGAGCCTATAGATTAAAAGAGATTTAGGAAGTGTGCTATCCAAATGCCAGGTACAGACTTTGTTTTGGCTCCTATGAAACAAGTCAACTTTTTTTTTTTTTTTTTTTTTTTTTTTTTTTTTTTTTTTTGAGACGGAGTCTTGCTCTGTTGCTTAGGCTGGAGTGCAGTAGTGTGACCTTGGCTCACTGCAACCTCTGCCTCCTGGGCTCAAGCTATTCTCCTCCTTCATTCTCCTGGGCAGCTGGAATTATAGGCACCCACCACCACGCCTGGATAATTTTTGTATTTTTAGTAGAGATAGGGTTTTACCGTGTTGGCCAGGCTGGTCTTGAACTCCTGACCTCGTGACCCACCCGCCTCGGCCTCCCAAAGTGCTGGGACTACAGGCATGAGCCACTGCACCCACCCAAAACAAGTCAACTTTTTAAATGAAGAAATTTAAACAAACACTGAATATTTGATGATTTTGAAAAATTACTGTTATTTTTTCAATGTCATATTATTATGGCTATGTTTTTAAAGAAAACGCTTATCTTCTTGAGGTATACTGAAATATTTAAAAATGAGATAACAGATGTCTGGCATTTCCAAAATAATCCTTTTTCAGAAAAGGGATAAGAGTGAAATATGACTGATTATGAGTTGGTAATTGTTGGAACTTGGGGTTCATTTTTCTAGACTCTACTTTTTAATGTATTTGAAACTTTATTACTAATTACTATTACTTTCTTTAATACTGATTACACAAATAAAAAAATCAACAAATGAAAAATTCAAGACACCCCCAAAAAGGAACAATGACATTTTCATACATGGTATCATCTACTATTTCAATAATATCTAAATAGAGGACAGTTGAGGGTGTGACATGGAATACTGGGGTAGAATTTTTTTTGAAACGGAGTCTCGCTCTGTTGTCCAGGCTAGAGTGCAGTGGTGCAATCTTGGCTCACTGCAATCTCCGCCTCCCGGGCTCAAAAGGCTGAGACAGGCAAATCACTTGAGGCCAGGAGTTCAAGACAAGCCTGGCCAACATGGCGAAACCTCGTCTCTACTAAAAATAAAAAAAATAAGTCAGGCATGGTGGCACATACCTGTAGTTCCAGCTACTTCGGAGGCTGAGGCATGAAGATTGCTTCAGCCTGGGAGGCAGAGGCTGTAGTAAGCCGAGATTGTGCCACTGTACTCCAGCCTGGGTGACAGAGTGAGACTCTGTCCCCCCACCCCCCAAAAAAAGTCTATTGTGATTCTTGTCATTGTCTTACTGTTAAAATGTTTACCTAAGTCTTTCTTTCAAATGGGGTGCTAGAGAACACTTCAGGAAAAATGAGAAACAATTAAAATTCTCCATGCCAAACTTATTTATTTATTTATTTGAGACGGAGTTTCTCTCCTGTTCCCCAGGTTGGAGTGCAACGGCGAGATCTTGGCTCACTGCAACCTCCGCCTCCCAGGTTCAAGCAATTCTCCTGCCTTAGCCTCCCAAGTAGCTGGGATTACAGGGGCCTGCCACCACGCCCGGCCAATTTTTTTTTTTTTTTTTTTTTTTTTTTTGAGACAGAGTCTCGCTCTGTCACCAAGCTGGAGTGCAGTGGTGTGATCTTGGCTCACTGCAACCTCCGCCTCCCGGGTTCCAGTGAATCTCCTGCCTCAGCCTCCTGAGTAGCTGGGATTACAGGCATACACCACCACGACCAGCTAATTTTTGTATTTTTAGTAGTGACGGGGTTTCACCATGTTGGCCAGGATGGTCTCGATCAGACCTCGTGATCCATCCGCCTCGGCCTTCCAAAGTGCTGGGATTACAGGTGTGAGCCACTGTGCCGGCCTTTCTTTTGAGATGGTTTCACTCTTGTTGCCCAGGCTGGAGTGCAATGGCGTGATCTTGGCTCACCACAACCTCTGCCTCCTGGGTTCAAGCAATTCTCTTGCCTCAGCCTCCCGAGTAGCTGGGATTACAGGCATGCACCACCAGGCCCAGCTAATTTTGTACTTTTAGTAGAGACGGGGTTTCTCCATGTTGGTCAGGCTGGTCGTGAACTCCCAACCTCAATTGATCCGCCCCCCCTTTGCCTCCTAAAATGCTGGGATTCCAGGTGTGAGCCACCGCACCTAGCCTTTTTTTTTTTTTTTTTTTGTATTTTTAGTAGAGACGAGTTTCACCATGTTGGCCAGGCTTGTCTCGAGCTCCTGACCTAAGCCTCCCAAAGTGCTGGGATTACAGGTGTGAGCCATTGCACCTGGCTGCCAAACTTTATTTTTAAAAACATTTAAGGCTGGGCATGGTGGCTTACCCCTGTAATCCCAGCACCTTGAGAGGCCAAGGCAGGAGGATAGTTTGAGACCAGGAGTTCGAGGTCAGCTGGGGTAACATAGTGAGACCCCATCCCAATTAAAAAAAAATATATATATATATATATATATATATATAAAATATTAAAATAGGCCGGGTGCGGTGGCTCACACCTATAATCTCAGCACTTTGGGAGGTTGAGGTGGGCAGAACACCTGAGGTCAGGCGTTTGAGATCAGCCTGTGCAACATGGCGAAACCCAGTGTCTACTAAAAGTACAAAAATTAGCTGGGTGTGGTGGCATGAGTCTGTATTCACAGCTACTTGGGAGGCTGAGGCAGGAAAATTGTTTGAACCAGGAGGTGGAGGATGCAGTGAGCTGAGATTACGCCACTGCGCTCCAGCCTGGGCAACAGAATGAGACTCTGTCTCAAAAAAATAAAAAATAAAAGAAATAAAAATTAAAATCATTTAAAGTTCATTTCTTTAGAATACTTCTCTCAAATTATAAGTGTAATATTTTAAGCATCGCTAAGTTAAAGTTACAATACAATAAAAAAGAATTACTGTAGCAGGAAAAAAATAAACCATGAGGGAAGTAGGGGGACTATCAAATGGATATTAATTCATAACAGCATGGATTTTTAAAGTTTTTTCCTTTTTTTTTTTTTTTTTTTTTGTGACAGGCTCTTGCTCTGTCACCCAGGCTGGAGTGCAGTGGCACGATCATGGCTCACTGCAGCCTCAACCTCCTGGGCTCAAGTGATTCTCCCACCTCAACCCCTTGAGTAACTGGGACCACAGGTGCGTGCTACCATGTCAAAATCATTTTTGTGTGTGTGTGTGTTTTTTGTAGAGATGGGGTTTTGCTATGATGCCCAGGCTGGTCTCAAACTCCTGGGCTCAGCGATCCTCTGCCCTTGGCCTCCCAAAGTGCTGGGATTATAGGTGTGAGCCACTGCGCCTGGCCTTTTCCTTAATATTAAATGAAGTATTATTTTTATTACAAACCAATTATTTGGAGAAACCCCGTCTCTACTTAAAATACAAAATTAGCTGGGCATGGTGGCACATGCCTGTAATCCCAGCTACTAGGGAGGCTGAGGCAGGAGAATCGCTTGAACCCGGGAGGCGGAGGTTGTGGTGAGCTGAGATGGCGCCATTGCACTCCAGCCTGGGCAACAAGAGCAAAACTCCGTCTCAAAAAAACAAACAAACAACCAAACAAACAAACCAATTAGTACTAAAATGCTATTGAAGAAAGAACCTGTAAAATCTTATCAACTGAGGATCTAGCAGTACTAAAAAATATCACCATTCAATCAGGACAATTAGCAATTCTATATTATATTTAGGGAAGTTTTCTAAATAATCCATTGCAAAGTGAACAATTGAGGATTAACAGTCTTTGAAGAAAAATAATTAAAAAGGCAAAGTTCCAAGGTGAACGAAGAACTGATGCAGAGGAAACAGACATCAGAGAGCATAAGAAAACTTTAAAAAATTCCAGGGAGTGTTGTCAGAAAGGGAAAGAGGTGTTTCCTCACCTCACCAGCTACACAATCATAAAGCAGTGTAGCCTTCATGAGGGAAATATTTCAACCCAAGAATTCCATACTCAGTCAAATCAACTACCAGAACACTGAGGGCACAATGAGACATTGCCAGACATTCAATAACTTGAAAACATTACCATCCTCAATCCCTATAGGGGAAAAAAGAAATGTTACACAATCAAGCATGTATGGGTATACATAATATGTATGTATGTATAATATATCCACATACATATAGATATTCCCACTGCCCACGAAAAGACTAGCAAATCATCAGAAGAGTAATCCAAAAAGCCTGCTGTGAACATAAAACAGTGGCAGCTGACTATGATCTAGAAGCAGCAAAGGAAGTTAGGGAGAAAAATAAGAGGAGGGCTGAGCGCAGTGGCTCACGCCTGTAGTAGTCCCAGCACTTTGGGAGGCCAAGGTGGGTGGATCCTCTGAGGTCAGGGGTTTGAGACCAGCCTGGCCAACATGGTGAAACCCCATCTCTACCAAAAATAAAAATATTTTCTCTACCAAAAAATAAAAATAAAAAATTAGCTGGGTGTGGTGGCGGGCACCTGTAATCCCAGCTACTCAGGAGGCTGAGGCAGGAGAATCGCTTGAACCCGGGAGGCGGAGGTTGCAGTGAGCCAAGATCGTGCCATTGCACTCCAGCCTGGGCGACAGAGCAAGACACCGTCTCAAAAAAAAAAAAGTAGGAGGAACTCTTCAGTACCCAAGCCTGCACAGCTCTCCTGCAAAGGCAGCGGGGCATCTATCTGCTTTCTCTCTGGGTCCAGTCACACCACGACTTGGCTTTGCAGGGAATAAAATGTGCATTACCATATTATTATAAATGCTATTTACTGGTTTTCAATTCTTATAACCAACTTAGACAGAACAAAGAAAACTTCATTATAGTCACAGAACATAAACATTATAAATTTTGACAACACAAAACTGATATACTCCTAATTCTCAACTGAAAATAAATTTTAAAGTGGCAGCCACAGATATAAAGGAAATTAATTAAAATACGATTTCATGTTAATAAGCTAGAAAGTATTGATAAAATTGATGGTATTTCTAAGAGACTATAATGACAAAATCAGCAAAAGAAAATCTAAATAGAATACTAATTTTGGAAAATATTTGGAAAGAAGTCTAACAATATCCCCCACTGAAAAGCACTGTATTTGCATAGTTTTATAAATGAATACTTTGAAACTTTGCTCTCTAAAATATTTTTTTTTTGTTTTCTTTTTTTTTTTTTTTTGAGATGGAGTCTCGCTCTGTCGCCCAGGCTGGGTATAGTGGCGTGATCTCGGCTCACTGCAAGCTCCACCTCCTGGGCTCACGCCATTCTCCTGCCTCAGCCTCCAGAGTAGCTGGGACTTCAGGCGTCCGCCACCACGCCCAGCTAACTTTTTTGTATTTTTTAGCAGAGACGGGGTTTCCCTGTGTTAGCCAGGATGGTCTCGATCCCCTGACCTCGTGATCCACCCGCCTTGGCCTCCCAATGTGCTGGGATTACAGGTGTGAGCCACTGTGCCTGGCCCTGTAACATATTCTTGAACACAAGACTGCAAGCTTTATAGTTTTTCCTAAAACTTGATCATAACTCTGATACTACAGTATTCCAAGGGTAATATACAAAAGTTAAGACCACAGACTACAGACTACTCCTCATTTGGGAATATCGTTTAAAAAAATAATAAAACATGAATACAAAAGGCTCAACTGTGCAGGTAGAGAATAAAATGCCATGGCTAAGTGTTTTATTCTGGGACTGCTTGAATGATTCGATAGTATTGGTATATTAATCTAAACAAGAAAAATAGTCAAAGACGAAAATCACGATGGTCTTGAATAGCCATATTTCAATATTAATTTCTCATTTAAAGTCTTAGACTTTTAGACTGATAAGAGTTTTTTTAATGTTTTAAAAAATATGACTGGGTGCAGTGGCTCATGCCTGTAATCCCAGTACTTTGGGAGGCCAAGGCGGGTGGATCACATGAGGTCAGGAGTTCGAGACCAGCCTGACCAGCATGGAGAAACCCCACCTCTACTAAAAATACAAAATTTAGCTGGGCGTGGTGGTGCATGCCTGTAATCCCAGTTACTCAGGAGGCTGAGGCAGGAGAATCGCTTGAACCCAGGAGATGTGGATTGTGGTGAGCCGAGATCGTGCCACTGCACTCCAGCCTGGGTGACAAGAGTGAAACTCTGTCTCAAAAAAAAAAAAAAAAAACAAACTTTCAAATTAACATTCAATTTTAATGGAAAACGTCTAGAATATACCTTAAAATAAAAAACAAGTAAAACAATTTATAGTAACCAGGAGGAAGGCGGCTTTCACTTTTCATGGCATACCCTCCTATAATGTTTGAATTTATTAGTTTTGAGCATCCTTTTTTTTTTTTTTGAGACAGGGTCTTGCTCTGTCACCCAGGCTGGAGTGCAGTGGCGTGAACGTGGCTCACCGCAGCCTCGACCTCCTGGGCTGGGAGCACAGGCACACCACAGCCATGCCTGGTTAATTTTTTAGTTTTTATTTTTAGTAGAGGTGGGCTCTCATTATGTTGCCCAAGCTGGTCTTGAACTCCTGGGCTCAAGTGATCCTCCAACCTTGGCCTTCCAAAATGCTGGGATTACAGGTGTGAGCCACCTCACCCAGCAATAACTGTCTTGTAACACAAACAGGTGGATTGGCGCTGTCATCAATAATAATTGTGAGTAATTAGCTCATCAGGTCCTAGGATGACTTTGGGGCAGCAGTTGGTGCAACTTCTGGTAACTTCTGTCATCAAACTCTGGTTATGTGGATGTCTCTGAGTCATATCAATGTAGTAGCCTCTTCTGAGTAGGAATGGTGTTTGTATGTCTCTGGGTCTGAATCCCTCGTGAAACTATAAGCTCCTTGAGGGCAGGTATTATTTCTCATTGCTCTTAGCAAGTCACCTGTTGTTTGGCATACCCAATTCTCCTTCTCTGGAGACTGTCCTTTACTTTCTGCATCCACATAGCTATAGTAGGAGCCACCATATTTGTGCAACGTGGCCCTACCAATGGCTGCTGTTGACTGGACTAGAGATAGAGCCCATCTTAAGCTAAGCCACTGAAAGCCTCATGGCCCCACTCATGGATGTTGTTGATTGGACTGTGGGTAGGGTCCAACCCAAGCTGGACCAATGGAGCTCTTCCTCAAGATTTTGGAATTAAGTTTAAGAGAAGGGATCCTACTGACCCAGCTTGAGTATTTAGAGGAGCTGTTGACACCATTATTTTTCCTGTGAACAGGGAACTAGTTAACGAAGGGAAGTGGTGCTCATAGAGGAGAAAAAAGGATGAAGGACACAGAAAAAATACATCTTAGATTTCCTGGCATGTCTCAGTTCCTGTTTCCAGGCCTGTAGGGAAAAGAAAGAGAGATCAGACTGTTACTGTGTCTATGTAGAAAAGGAAGACATAAGAAACTCCATTTTGATCTGTACTAAGAAAAATTGTTTTGCCTTGAGATACTGTTAATCTGTAACTTTAGCCCCAGCCCTGTGCTCACACAAACATGTGCTGTATGGAATCAAGGTTTAAGGGATCTAGGGCTCTGCAGGATGTGCCTCATTAACAATATGTTTGCAGGCAGTATGCTTGGTAAAAGTCATCGCCATTCTCCATTCTCGATTAACCAGGGACACAATGCACTGTGGAAAGCCGGAGGGACCTCTGCCCAAGAAAGCGGGGTATCATCCAAGGTTTCCCCCAACTGAGACAGCCTGAGATATGGCCTCGTGGGAAGGGAAAGACCTGAGCGTCCCCTAGCCCGACACCCATAAAGGGTCTGTGCTGAGGAGTATTAGTAAAAGAGGAAGGCCTCTTGCGGTTGAGATAAGAGGAAGGCCTCTGTCTCTTGCATATCCCTGGGAATGGAATGTCTTGGTGTAAAACCCCATCGTACATTCATTCTATTCTGAGATAGGAGAAAACCGCCCGGTGGCTCGAGGCAAAATATGCTGGCGGCAATGCTGCTCTGTTACTCTTTGCTACACTGAGATGTTTGGGTGGAGAGAAGCATAAATCTGGCCTATGTGCACATCCAGGCACCATACCTTCCCTTGAACTTATTTATGACACAGATTCCTTTGCTCACATGTTTTCCTGCTGACCTTCTCCCCACTATCACCCTGTTCTCCTGCCACATTCCCCTTGCCGAGATAGTGAAAATAGTAATCGATAAATACTGAGGGAACTCAGAGACCAGGGCCAGTGCGGGGCCTCCATATGCTGAGCGCCGATCCCCTGGGCTCACTGTTCTTTCTCTATCCTTTGTCTCTCTGTCTTATTTCTTTTCTCAGTCTCTCGTCCCACCTGACGAGAAATACCCACAGGTGTGGAGGGGCTGGCCCTCTTCACAGGCCCCTCTCAAAACCTGGCTGCATCAGATCTCCCCTCACCCCTTCACTGCTTGAGTTAATTTGAGTGAGTCTGTTACTTTCAGCCAAAAGTATCCCAAGGAATTTAGAGCCTGAGAGATGTCCAATGTCACACTGCAGGCCAATGAAGAACTATCCTCTTTCTGCTGACTCTCAAATGCAAAGTTCTTTGGGGCAAGAAAGAAACAAGGAAGAAAAACATCACTCACATCTGTTGAAGACTTACTATGTGCTAGGTACTTTGGAATGTCATTTATTTAATGTTTACCATGCCAGAAGGTAGATTTTATTCTATTAGTTTACAGATAAGGAAACTGAGGCTCAGATATGTTGAATAACTTGTTTAGAGAAGAAATGGGGATTGTATTTAATTATTTTAACAAATTCCATGATTGTCAGGTACCTCCTGTTGCTTTTTTTTTTTTTTTTTTTTTTTTTGAGACAGAGTCTTGCACTGTTGCCCGGGCTGGAGTGCAGTGGCACAATCTTGGCTCACTGCAACCTCTGCCTCCCGAGTTCAAGTGATTCTCCTGACCCAGACTCCTGAGTAGCTGGGATTACAGGCATGCGCCACCATACTTTGCTAATTTTGTATTTTTAGTAGAGATGGGGTTTCACCACGTTGGTCAGGCTGGTCTTGAACTCCTGACCTCAGGTGATCCACCCGCCTTGGCCCCCCAAAGTGCTGGGATTACAGGCGTGAGCCACTGCACCCGGCCCATATTGCCTCTTAAAAGGTGTGCTATCAGCATGCGGCTGTTGAAAGATAATGAGGTAGCCAGTGAGGACCCTAGGAGGAAGGTAACTAGTACGTTGGCAGTCAGCCTCTTGAAATCTTGCAGAGTACAGACAGAACCAAGAGTTGAGACATTGTGGGCGGCAAGCCACCCAAGCGCCGAGGCAAGAGACCGAGGACACGAGCTGTTCCAGTATAATAAAATATAAAACAAGAATAGTTATACCAGATATAGATCTTAGATATGATTATATATGAATATCATTCATCATTAGTTGGTAGTAATTACTCTTTTATAATAATCCCCGCTCTATAATCATAACCTAGGCAAAACCAGGCCATACAGAGATAGGAGCTGAGGGGACATAGTGAGGTGTGACCAGAAGACAAGAGTGCGAGCCTTCTGTTATGCCCAGACAGGGCCACCAGAAGGGCTCTTTGGTCTAGCAGTGACGCCAGCATCTGGGAAGATGCCCGTTGCCAGACGGACCGTGCTCTAGCGGTAGCGAAAAGCGTCCAGCAACAACACCCGCTACTTAGCAGACCGGGAAAGGGAGTCTCCTTTTCCCCGGGGGAGTTTAGAGAAGACTCTGCTCCTCCACCTCTTGTGGAGGGCCTGACATGAGTCAGGCTTGCCCGCAGTTATCCAGAGGCCTAACCGTCTCCGTGTGATGCTGTGCTTCAGTGGTCACGCTCCTAGTCTGCCTTCATGTTCCATCCTGTACACCTGGCTCTGCCTTCTAGATAGCAGTAGCAAATTAGTGAAAGTACTAATAGTCTCTGATATGCAGAAATAATGGCGTAAGCTGTCTTTCTCTCTCTGTCTCCTCTCCCTCTCTGCCTCGGCTGCCGGGCAGGGAAGGGCCCCCTGTCCAGTGGACACATGACCCACGTGACCTTAACTGTCATTGGAGAGGACTCACACTCTGTACCCTGCCCCTTTTGCTTTGTATCCAATAAATAACAGCACAGCCAGACATCTGTGGCCTCTACCACTCTCCGCGTCTTGGTCGTAGCGGTCCCCCAGGCCCAGCTGTCTTTTGTTTTATCTCTTTGTCTTGTGTCTTTATTTCTACAATCTCTCGTCTCTGCACACAGGGAGAAAAACCCACTGACCGTGTGGGGCTGCACCCTGCATCTGGCACTCCGACGTGGGGCTCTCCCTCGCTGTGTGAAGTTGCAATCTGAGTGTGGGATTCAGCGGAGGAGTTCAACGAGAGATTCCTGAGGACTACGGTCAGTAAGCTTGTGGTAAGCTAGAGCACTCAGAGTATTCCGGGGACACCATGGGACAAGCCAGTACTAAGTAATCAGACTCGGTTAGAGTCACAGGCTCCCTTGAAGCCTGGTGTCTTTCCTACAAATCGGACTCCGGGAGAGTCACAGGCCCCCTTGAAGCCTGGTCCCTTTCCTACAAGTCAGTTTCAGGTAGAGTCACAGGCTCCCTTGAAGCCTGGTCCCTTTCCTACAAATCAGACTCCGTTAGAGTCACAGGCTCCCTTGAAGCCTGGTCCCTTTCCTGTCAATCAGACTCAGAGTCACAGGCTCCCTTGAAGCCTGGATCCCTTCCTATAAATTGGACTCGGGTAGAGTCACAGGCCCCCTTGAAGCCTGGTCCCTTTCCTACAAATCAGAATCATGGAGAGTCACAGGCTCCCTTGAAGCCTGGTCCCTTTGCTGCCGATCGGACTCGGTTAGAGTCACAGGCTCCCTTGAAGCCTGGTCCATTTCCTACAAATCAGACTCAGGTAGAGTCACAGGCTCCCTTGAAGCCTGGTCCCTTTCCTACAAATCAGACTCGGTTAGAGTCACAGGCTCCCTTGAAGCCTGGTCCCTTTCCTACAAATCAGACTCCGTTAGAGTCACAGGCTCCCTTGAAGCCTGGTCCCTTTCCTGTCAATCAGACTCAGAGTCACAGGCTCCCTTGAAGCCTGGATCCCTTCCTATAAATTGGACTCGGTTAGAGTCACAGGCTCCCTTGAAGCCTGGTCCCTTTCCTACAAATCAGACTCAGGTAGAGTCACAGGCTCCCTTGAAGCCTGGATCCTTTCCTACAAATCGGACTCGGTTAGAGTCACAGGCTCCACTGAAGCCTGGTCCCTTTCCTACAAATCGGACTCAGGTAGAGTCAAAGGCTCCCTTGAAGCCTGGATCCTTTCCTACAAATCGGACCCGGGTAGAGTCACAGGCTCCCTCGAAACCTGGTCCCTTTCCTGCCAATCGGATGTGGTTAGAGTCACAGGCTCCCGTGAAGCCTTGTCCGTTTCCTACAAGGCAGACTCGGTTAGAGTCACGGGTCACCTTGAAGCCTGGTCCCTTTCCTGCAAATCAGACTCAGGTAGAGTCACAGGCCTCCTTAAAGCCTGGATCCTTTCTTACAAATCAAACTCAGAGTCACAGGCTCCCCTGAAGCCTGGTCCCTTTCCTACACGGACTTGGTTAGAGTCACAGGCTCCCTTGAAGCCTGGTCCCTTTCCTACAAATCAGACTCGGTTAGAGTCACAGGCTCCCTTGAAGCCTGGTCCCTTTCCTACAAATCAGACTCGGTTAGAGTCACAGGCTCCCTTGAAGCCTGGTCCCTTTCCTGCCAATCGGATTCAGTTACAGTCACAGGCTCCCTTGAAGCCTGGATCCTTTCTTATAAATCGGACTGGGGTAGAGTCACAGGCTCCCTTGAAGCCCGGTCCCTTTCCTACAAATCGGACTCAGAGTCACAGGCTCCCTTGAAGCCTCGTCCCCTTCCCACTAATCGGACTTGGGTAGAGTCACAGGCTCCCATGAAGCCTGGTCCCTTTCCTCCTACTCAGACTCGGCTAGAGTCACAGGCTCCCTTGAAGCCTGGTCCGCAGTTGCCGTGGCAGCCTGGTTTTCAAGCCCATGAAAGATCTGCTTAGCAGGTAATCTGGTCTGAAGCTGGCTTTCAGGTTTTCAACTCTCCTTCTTTTCAAAATTCTACCCCTTTTTCTGCTGCTTGTCTGGTCACAACTGTTGTTGCTAATACGACCATTGCCGCTCATAAGCAACAAATTACATACATCCCTGAAAATGACACTCCTCTTATGAGGGCTATAGCTCAGGCAAGGGAATACGGGGATCTCAAAGCCTGGCAATTTCCTGTAATTTTACAACCTCCAGTACCTGCCACCGCAGCAGCACAAAATCACTCACAGCCCATTGTTGATCTTGCTCAGCAGGCGGCTGATGTCATGGCACCTTCACGCTCTGTATTAATATCTTGTTTTTCTGCTTTACAACAAACAGTCACCGCAACTGGCTTTGTTATCGCCCCAGAAAAAATTCAGTCTTCTTCCCCTTATCACTATTTAGGAATGCAGCTAGAGGACAAGGTCATTAAGCCTCAAAAAGTTCGACTCAGACGAGTCTCCTTAAAAACTCTAAATGATTTCCAAAAATTACTTGGAGATATTAATTGGATTCGTCCCTCCCTAGGTATTCCTACTTACGCTGTGTCTAATCTTTTTGCAACATTACGGGGCAATCCTGATTTACGCAGTAAAAGGTCTTTGACTCCTGAGGTGGATTCTGAATTACGACTTACAGAAAAATGCATTCAACAGTCTCAGGTTACCAGAGTGAATCCACATTTACCTTTTGAAATACTAATTTTTCCCACTGAACATTCACCAACAGGACTCATTATTCAGGGACATAATTTAATTGAATGGTGCTTTCTTCCTCACAACTCTTTACGGACACTATTTATCTAGATCAAATTTCTACCTTAATTGGTCAGGCTCATTCTCGTCTCCTTCGTCTTTTGGGAACAGAGCCCCAAAAAATCATTGTTCCCCTTACCCGATTACAAGTTCAACAGGCTTTTGCTACTTGCATCGCTTGGCAAGTGCATTTGGCAGGTTTCCCGGGAATAATTGATAGTCACTATCCTAATGTAAAATTATTTCAGTTCCTTAAACTCACTTCTTGGATTTTACCTAACATTACTAGAAACACCCCATTACCTGAAGCTGTCACTGTTTTCACTGATGCCTCCTCTAATGGCCGAGCAGCATATACAGGACCAAGAGAACGTGTTCTTAACACAGGAGCTATTTCAGCACAACGAGCTGAGCTGCTTGCTGTTATGGCTGTCCTTGAAGATTTTCCTGAACCAGTTAATATTGTCTCTGACTCAGCATATGTAGTACATGTTGCTCGCAACATTGAAACTGCCTTAATCAAATTTCTGCCTGATGATAACCTATTCTTTCTTTTTCAAAAGTTTCAGTCTGTGCTCAGAGCAAGATCTTCTCCTTTCTACATTACTCACATTCGGGCCCACACACCCCTCCCCGGACCCCTCTTGGCAGCAAATGCCAGAGCTGACACATTAGTTACTCCCGTTTTTACAGATGCAGAAAATTTTCATGTTTTAACTCATGTCAATGCTGCCGGACTCCGAAAAAAGTTCCCTCTTACATGTAAACAAACTAAAACCATTATATGTCATTGTCCTACTTGTCAAGTGTTAATTTTACAGCCAGTCTTCAGGAGTTAACCCTAGAGGACTTTCACAGAATGCTCTCTGGCAAATGGATGTGACTCATTATCCTGCTTTTGGCAAGCTTTCTTTTATACATGTAACTATTGATACCTTTTCTCATTTTATTTGGGCCACTTGTCAAACAGGAGAAAGTACAGCTCACGTTAAACCACATATGCTTTCCTGTTTCTCGGTTATGGGCTGTCCCGAGAAACTAAAAACTGATAATGGCCCAGGCTACACTAGTGCTACTTTTAAAAAGTTTACTCAGACATGGGCAATTACTCACACAACTGGCATCCCCTATAACTCTCAAGGACAGGCTTTGGTTGAACGAGCCAATAAAACATTCAAAGATCAACTTCGAAAATAGAATACTAAATCAAAGGGAGATGCTGCTACTCCTCATGCCCAATTAAATCTGGCACTTTTTACACTAAATTTCTTAAATCTAACAAGAAATCACCCTTTTACAGTGGCAGAGCAACACTTCACTAGAAATAAATTTGATCCACAAAAAGGAATGCGGGTACGGTGGAAGGATGCAAAAACTAACACATGGGAATTAGGCACGGTCATAACTTGGGGTAAGGGTTTTGCTTGTGTTTCCCCAGGAAAAGGACTACAGCCCATGTGGGTCCCCTCCTGACAATTAAATTGCACCATAACTCCAAAGACGAAACGCTCCCAGAAACAAAAGGCAAAGACCCATCGGAAACAAAAGAGCAACTTTCACCGCCTGACACATACACTTCATGACCTCCACATTGAGACAAAATCTCGCCGTGTGACCTACAACACCTCTCGTTCAACTCCACCAACTTGGGGTCAAATAAAGGTTTTATCTCATCAAACAGAAAATTTCTTAACAGAAAAAGGAATCCCAAAAACGACCGGTAATATAATTCTGGCTGCCTTTATGGTAGTCAGTGCAGCAGTAAGTATACCACCGCTTGGGGCAATTCAAAATTGTACTTATTGGGCATATGTTCCTTTTCCCCCTCTAATTCGTTCTGTCTCCTGGATGGACTCCCCAGTAGAAGTTTACACTAACAATAGTGCATTCATGCCGGTCCCTAATGATGATAGCAGAGAAAAGCCCACCGACCCTGTGGGGCTGGACCCTGCAAGACATAGCCATGTCTCCCCCACAATTTAAGACCATCTCTTTCTAGAACTCACTCACTGCTTTCTGGTTGCTTCGGGACTCCCAGTACCCACCCAGACAGCCCCAGCTCCAGCCTCTGGAGACAGCTTCTTAGTGGATTCTCTGCATGCCCTTCCATCCTTGGGAAAACCCAGAACAAACCCAGATCTTCCAACGGAGGCTCTGCAATGGAGAAATCCCAGTGGACCAAGGTGTAGGATCTGCTTTGGAGCACTCAGGGATATCTGTCTCCTCACACTGGGCTGGTTGTGGTGAAGGGTGCACCGGGCTCCTTTTAATGTGCACATCTGGATTGAACTGAGATTCCCACAGCAGATTTCCTAATGGGGAGTGGAGGACAACAGATAAATAAATATAATTAGGGACAGTATCCAGACTGACGCATGCTGAAGAGTTTCAGCAGGTACCAACAGATATATTCAGGAGTCAGAGAAGCTTGGGAAATTCCCATAGTCATAAATTGTAATCTCCAGGTCAAGTTAGCTGACCATCAAAAATCATCCTGGCAGGTCTTTTAACACTGCAGTTTCCCGAGCTTGACTTCTGAGGATTCTGATTGCATAGGCCTGTGGCATATTTGTCCCTTTGAGAAGCCTCCAGGGGGATTCTGACAACTGGCCAAACTTAGAGAGATTCACAAGGCACATTGTCACATTAAAGGCACTGAAAAGTCCTGTAATAATGACACCACATCATTTCACTGAACCAGTTTATCAAAGTTACTTGAACACAGATCCCTCCCTCTATATATTTTGTACACCTGTTTTAACAAGGTCTACTGCTCAGGGAGCTTGCCAAGATTTCCTCTTAATAATTCTATACTAATATCATAAATCCAGTTTTTTTATACCTTTCCTACCATTTTGTAGTATCCACTGGCTGTTCTCTCCTTGAAGGCAGGAATAGTGTATTTTATTTGCAATATCCCTTATGCAGAGTCTGAGTAAATGAGTCTTTTAAGATAACCTCTGAACAGGGGATGTGGCCCTCTGCCTCGCCGGTTCAATGAAGTACTTTGGTACCAGGGTGGAAGAGAGATTTAAAGCAGCATGTCATAGTAGGAAAGCCTGCAGAGCCATCTTTGGTTGACAATCGTGGATGATGATTGCCAACAGTCCAGCTGCTTCTCCTCTGAGCTGTTTCTCCACTGCTCTGAGATCAGCCTCTTAACAAACTTGGTCCCCAGGTACAAGCCCTCCTGACACATTTGGTTAAGAAGAGGAGTTTCCCATTTCTCCCCTTCTCCTTTCAGCCACCAGGCATTGAAGGGAGCAGTGCTGAGGCCATTTAAATGGGCTTCTCCATAGAATGAGCCCTTCTGTTGGAAATTGGGTTATGCGCAAACCATTCACAATGGCCCTTTACACCCCAGAAGCACTAAGATCCCCCTAATCTTCAGTCAAAACAGAGCATGAAGGGTGGTGTATTCATCCCAAAGGCACTGGGCATCTGAAAGTTAGGGAGGGGTGGGACCACCCACATTCAGGGCTTTGACTTTCCAGCCAGAATGACAAGACCACAAGACCCCCGGGAGGACTCCATCCTTCTCATTCTTTATGTGGTGGACCCTTAAAAAGTGCAAGGCGGGAGGCTAAGGCAGGCGGCTCGTGAGATCAGAAGATCGAGACCATCCTGGCCAACATGGTGAAACCCCGTCTCTACTAAAAACACAAAAATTAGCCGGGTGTGATGGCACACGCCTGTAATCCCAGCTACTTGGGAGGCTGAGGCAGGAGAATGGCATGAACCCGGGAGGCAGAGATTCCAATGTGCTGAGATCATGCCACTGCACTCCAGCCCGAGACTCAGTCTCAAAAATAAAATAAAATAAAATAAATAATAAAAAGTGCAAGGCTTTTTTTTTTTTTTTTTTTTTTTTGAGACAGAGTTTCGCTCTTGTTGCCCAGGCTGGAGTGCAATGGTATGATCTCGGCTCACTGCAACCACTGCCTCCCTGGTTCAAGCGATTCTCCTGCCTCAGTCTCCTGAGCAGCTGGGATTACAGGCATTCGCCACCATGCCTGGCTAATTTTGTGTTTTTAGTAGAGACAGGGTTTCACCATGTCGGCCAGGCTGGTCTTGAACTCCTGACCGCTGGTGATCCGCCCGCCTCAGCTTCCCAAAGTGTTGGGATTACAGGGTGAGCCACCGCGCCAGCCACAAGGCATCCTCACAAGAGTTTTGCTACCATTATCTCCTGTTACAGTTGAGGAAACTGAGGCATGCAGAGGTTAAATGAAGCACCCATCAGAGCCAAGCAGATAGATGGCACAGTTGTATTAGTCTGGTTTAAGAAAAGTTTAATACAGATACCATTTACAGAGGTGCAGACAGTGTATTGGTTTTTTTTTTTCTTTTTTTTTCTTTTTTTTTTTTTTTTTTTTTGAGACGGAGTCTCACTCTGTCACCCAGACTGGAGTGCTGTGGCTCGATCTCGGCTCACTGCAATCTCCAGCTCCCAGGTCCAAGCAATTCTCCTGCCTCAGCCTCCTGAGTAGCTGGGATTACAGGCGCCTGCCACCACACCTGGCTGATTTAGTAAAGATGGGGTTTCACCATGTTGGCCAGGCTGGTCTCTAACTCCTGTCCTCAGGTGATCCGCCCGCCTCGGCCTCCCAAAGTGCTGGGATTATAGGCATCAGCCACTGCTCCTGACAGTATATTGGTTTTCTATTGCTCCATAACAAATAACCACAAACTTAGTGACTTTAAACAACACCCCTCCATTAGGTCATAGTTCTGTAAGTTAACAGGCCAGGTATGGCCTGATTTTCTTCTCAGTGCGTCACAAGTTTAAAGTCAAGGTGTTGCTGAGGCTGTGATCTCATCTGAGGCTCAGAGTTCTCTTTCAAACTTTTTCCAGTTGTTGGCAGAATTCAGTTAGTTGTGGTTATAGGACTGAAGCCCCCATTTCCTTGCTGGTTGTTGTCCAGGAACCGCTTTTATCTTTTAGAGACCACACTCAAAGTCCACAGGCAATTCACAGGATGGATGTTTGCTCCTTCAAGGCCAGCAGGTGGCTGTCTCTCACTCTTCAACTCTCTTTGACGTCTAAGGGTCACCTGCTTAGGCCAGGCCCACCCGGGATAATCTTCCTTTTGATTAACTCAAAGTCAACCTAATAACAGTGTGAAATGCCATCATATTTGCAAGTCCAGCCCATACTCAAGGGGAGGGCATTATGCAGGGTGTATTCACCAGGGGAGCAACAATCTTGGCAGCCAGTTTAGTATTCTGCAACGCAGAGACAGGAAGCAGGAAACCACCAGGAATACTGCAGCTCCCTGGGAAGAGCAGTGGCGGGACTTGATTACAAGCCCTAGTCGTGAATAGATGAGGAGCTGAGAGACACAGAAGGCTGTGGGGAGAGGGCCACCAGGAAGATGCTGGGTCCTTTGGTTGAAGGACACAGCTAGTCCATAGTTACTTGGCAAAGAGGGAGCTAGAAAAATAAATAGCTGACCTCAGTTTCCTTTCTCTCTCTCTCTCTTTCTTTCTCTTTCTTTCTTTCTTTCTTTCTTTCTTTCTTTCTTTCTTTCTTCTTTCTTTCTTTCTTCTTTCTTTCTTTCTTTCTCTTCTTTTCTTTCTTTCTTTCCTCTCTCTCTTTCTTTCTCTCTCTCTCTCTCTTTCTTTCCTTCTTTATTTCTTTTCTTTATTTCTTTTTTTTTGGACACAGAGATTTGCTCTTGTTGCCCAGGCTGGAGTGCAATGGTGAGATCTCGGCTCACTGCAACCTCCACCTCCTGGTTCAAGGGATTCTCCTGCCTCAGCTTCCCAAGTTGCTGGGATTACAGGTGACCACCACGCCTGGCTAATTTTTTGTATTTTTGGTAGAGATAGCGTTTTGCCATGTTGGCCAAGCTTGCCTTGAACTCCTGACCTCAGGTAATCCACTTGCCTCGGCCTCCCGAAGTGCTGGGATTACAGGTGTGAGCCACTGTGCCTGGCCTTCTCACTTTCTTTTTTGAGATGGAGTCTCGTTCTGTCACCCAGGCTTGAGTGCAATAGCGAGGTCTCGGCTCATTGTAACCTCCACCTCCCAGGTTCAAGCGATTCTCCTGCCTCAGCATCCTGAGTAATTGGGACTACAGGTGCGTGCCACCACACCCAGCTAATTTTTGTAGTTTTAGTAAGACACGGGTTTCACTATGTTGGCCAAGCTGCTCTCGAACTCCTGACCTCGTGATCCGTATGCCTCAGCCTCCCAAAGTGATGGCAAAGATCCCAGAGATTACAGGCGTGAGCCACCGTTCCCGGCCACTCTCTCACTTTCATCTTCTGTTGTTGCTCTCCTTTGGCTGATCTTAACATGAAGCTGAGTAAGGGAGCCAGCTTATTGATGCAGTCAGTAGAGGCCAGCTTCTGAGGGAGATCCAGGTTGGGGGAGTATGGAGTGTAGATTGGGAGAGGTAAGGAGATGATATTTGGCAAAAGTACTTCTTAGATCACACATCTTGTAATGATAGACTTCAGATTCAAATTCAAGTCTGTTTAAAGTCAAATTATACCATCTATGCATCCATCCATCTATCCATCCATCCATTCTTCCATTTCCTGAGTGCCTACTGTGTGGTAGGCACTCTGCTAACCTAACAACCCAGTGAGAGACATACTTATATTCCTATTTTATAAAAGCCCAGAGAGGTTAAGTAAATAATCCAGAGTCACACAGCCAGTGAGTGGCAAAGCTAGAATTCTCATTTAATTCCAAACTTGATTTCTACCCTCTCCACCACCAACCACCCATATATATCCACTGACCAACCTATTCATTCATCAGACTTTTACTGCATGTCTTAAGCTATGCACTGTGTTTAGAGCTGAATGAAACACCATTCTTAAATCTTCATGATATTCACAGTCTGGTAGGAGAAACAGACCTGTGTACAGGTTATTGTGCAGTGGTCGGGGACAGGAACTTTGAGAGAGGAACGTATGGTGCCCACTTGTGGGCATATAGGAGTGAGAGGTCTGCTCAGCTGGGGAAAGAAAGCATCCTTTTGAGGTGGGTTTTGAAGGATGCATAAGATTTTAAGGGGACAGTGCATCTTGGGAGGGCATCATATCTTTGTAGTCCAGCTGCCTCTCCTTTGCTGGAGCTTCCTTCCTTCCTTCAGGTGTTAATTTGGAAGGACTGAGTTTTGCTGTTATTGAGCAAGCAGAGTCCTCTAAAGTGCATAGCCCAGGGGCTGGAATGGAGCAGACAATGTATGTGTGGGGGGGAAAAACTACTTTGATTTGAATTCCTGTCTGGCTATTTCTGAGATGTTATATATGAGGGCCCTTCCCTATGTGGTCATGTCTATAGGAGATTTCGTATTTTTACCCACTGGTGTCAGGTTGGCTGGGTGACTTTCAGCCAATGGAATATGAGTGGAGGTGGTATGTGCTACTTCTTGGCAGACCCATTAAGGGCCCTTCTGTGGTCACCCTTTCCTCTCTCTTTTTGTGATACTATGGATAGTTTTTATTTATTATTCTCCAAGGGTTGTGCCTTACCTTCCCTTTTTACTGCTGCCCCAAGACCATCAGGTTTCCACAAGGGGCTTGCTTCTTTAGCCTTAATCCTGGAATGAAGTGATGAGGGTCAGAGCCAGAGCTGAGCTGCAAGTGTGTGTCACATTCCAGAGGAAGGAATGGTTGTTACTCTAAGACATGGACTTTTGAGGTCATCTGTTATCATAGCATAGTGTAGCCTAAGCTGACCACAGCAAGGCGTCTCACCTTTCGACATGTTAGTTTGCTCATCCATAGAAGTGGATTAATCATTGTAGACACATGGCAAAGACCCATCCCTACAAAAAAAAAATTAGCCAGGCATGGTGGCGCAAGACTGTAGTTCCAGCTACTCAGGGGGCTGAGGCGGGAGGATCATCTGGGCCTAAGGAAGTTGAGGCTGCAGTAAGCTGTGATCACACCACTGTACTCCAGCCTGGGTGACAGAGTGAGATCCTGTTTCAAGGAAAAAACATACTCATAGTCACGTTATTGGGCTTTGTGAAAATTAGGTGAAATTGCTCAGTAAAAGCACAGTTTCTAGCCCAGCATGTGTCTGCACTTTGCAGATGTTCAAGACTCTTCTTCCAGTCCCCTTCTCTGTCATACTTATTTCTCCCCAGGGCCTTTGCATATCCATGCTGTTCCCTTTGCCTGAGGCTTTTTCTCATTTCCTTCTTTACTCAAGATCCCATATGCAGACTTAGCTCCCCCAGGAGGCCAGATAAGGATGGGTTTAGAGCCCCAGAAAAGTCAGGACATGAAAGGGATGAAAAAGGTTGCACTTCAACAACCAGAATCAGGAAATCTAGAAGAGAGTTCCTTTAACCTCGACATGTGCATATATTTTGTGCTTTATGGTTTTGCGTTATTTTAATTTTGATTTACATTGGGTATCTTGGCTGGGCGTGGTGACTCATGCCTGTAATCCCAGCACTTTGGGAGGCCAAGGCAGGTGAATCACTTGAGGTCAAGAATTTGAGCTCAGCCTGGCCAACATGGTGAAACCCCATCTCTACTAAAAATACAAAACTTAGCCAGGCGTGGTGGTGGGCACCTGTAATCCCAGCTACTTGGGAGGCTGAGGCACCAGAATCACTTGAACCTGGGAGGGCGGAGGTTGCGGTGCTGAGATCATGCCACTACACTCCAGACCGGGTGACAGAGTGAGACTCTGTCAAAAAAAAAAAAAAGTGACATAATTAAAAGAGCCATCATCTATGGCCTTTAAGTGTCGTGTGTGTGCTCATCTTTCCTTGCTTTACTACTCAAAGATTATCTTTCCCATGTGACCTGCTCTTTCCTGCCTCTGTCACCACGAAACATCAAAGCCTTAAGTTTTGTTTGGCTGTTATCTCTTGAGAATTGGGCACCAGAGCTATTGGGTGTGTTTGATGTTGACCTACAATGCAGGATGTCTGTGGGCATGACTGTCTCCTAGGCACTCACAGACACTTGAAGCTGGGGACCGAGGTCCTCTAGTGTGTGTCTGTGGGGGTGAAGGAGTGCACCCTCATCCTCCTGCACTTTCGGGTCTTGTAGCAGCAACTCCCTGTTTCTGTCCTTTCTACTTACTGCTGGTTTCATCGCACTCCCAGGGTTAATTTAAAGAACCAGCCTCGGTGTGATGCACTTGCAACAAACAGAGCCACTTCTGTGGGGAGCTCTGGAGCTGGGATGGCCCCTCAGAGTCTAGAGGTGGTGAGAGCGCTGGAGCTTCATCACGGTGCCAACTGTGTCCCTGGAAGAGTGAGTGAGCTTGAGTGATTCCTTACCCAAGGGCCGTCATAAAAGGTCTCAGCTGACGCCTACTGCTGATCGCATTCAGCTATTTGGGAAGAGATGTTCAGTCCTTAAGAGGACATTATTAGTGGACATCACTCTTGCCACAAAAGCCCCACTCTTGTGTTACTTAGTCCCACTAGCTTCTTTAAAGAAACCCCAAGAGCATTTCCTCCAGGAATCTGTTTGATCTCTTTTCCTGGGGGAGATTTCCAGGTGATTCTCAGTGGAATGAATCCTAGGCCCTGTTGCTGCTGCTGGTCTCACACTGTAACTGATGCTAATTCCTTCTCTTCCACCACCATTCTGGATTTTCCTTGCTATAGCCTAAGTGTTTATGTCTCCCCAAATCGTCAGCGTTGGAGCACCAAGAAGACAGGCAGCACTGACAGTAGCAGAAGAGTAGGAGGTGGCTGTGGCACCCCAGGCCGAGCAGGAGCGGGAGGAGTTCCTGGGCGATGGGGCCACGGCCTGGGCTGATGCTGACCACGGAGTGGGATCATTCTTCACTCTGCACCGTGACCATCAGGGGGCGCCCCAACCACCTTTTGTGCCCCACATCGTGCTAATGCAGTGTTCTCCCCGCAGGTGCTGCATGGAGTGAGTGGCGGCATCCACCGTGAGGAGAAGGAGAGGAGCTCCGATACCCTCAGGACCCGCCTGGAGGGGCACCACGGAGGCTTCTGGATGACTTGGACCTGTGTCCTGGGGAGAAAACCGCTCCTGTCTGGGCCCTGAGTGCTGAGGAGGGAGCTGCCATGCGCTTTTCCCTGGCATTTTTCCTGCATGGTGAGCACAGAAGCTTTAGTTTTCTGGTATGTTCTGTTCATTCCTCTCCTGTTCTCCTTGGTTTTCCTCTTTCTCTTGCAGTATTTTACTATTTATTTTACAGTGGTATTCATTCTCTGAAGGCTTTTGAGGGCATCAAGTGTAGCAGACTGTGGTATTTTTAGGGGTTTAAGACTTTTTCTGAGGGAACCTCCCCTGTGTAGAGGGAGAGAGAGGGAAGCCCCGCTCAGGTTGGAGTCAGGGCCAGGCCCAGGTCTGGCTGGCTGCCTGGTGTCCAAGCCTCAGAGGGAGGATTTGCGTTGGGCTTTGCTGAATTTTTAAATCTGCGTTCCTGCCATCGGGACCCAGGGGTCACTTTTCTTCACTTTCGGGCAGCGCGTGTCCTCTCGTGTCCCTCCCACCGTGGCCGCCTGACCAGGGGCGAGGGACTCCTCCGTGTGGGTTTTTTGTCCTCTTTGCAGAAATGTCTATTCTGGGCCTCTGCCCAGTTTGGGGTGGATTATTTTTTGTTGTTGTTTTAAATTGCTATTTAGTACTGTTAATGTGTTGTATATTTTCGGTAAGAATCCCTTAGCAGATGTATGATCCCCCAAAACTTTCGTCCAAACTTTGGGCTCATTTTTTCCTTTGTGGTGCAGAGAAGCTTTTCAGTTTCTTGTGGCCTCACATGGTTGGTTCTTGCTCTCCTTGCTTGTGATTTTGGTCCCCAATTTAAAAAAAAAATCATTCACAAACCATTCCATTCTCCATGAGGTTTCTACCCCTTGTCTGTTCCTCTTTTTCTTTTTGAAACTCTTTCCAACTGATGAGCATGGATTCAAGTTGTCCTGAAAGTAAGCTCCCCCTCTTTTCTTACAGGAATTTTATAATGTTTTGTGGTTTCAGGTTTTGTGTTGAAGTCTTTAATCCATTTTGAGTTGATTTTTGTGTATTGTGTAACCGAAGAGTCCTATTTCTTTCTTTTCTTTTTTGTGTATGGATATCAGTTTCCTCCAAATAATTTCATGAAGAAACTCTCCTGTCCCAATTGTGTCTTTCTGATCTCTGGTGCTGATTTCATTTGCTCTGGAGGTATACCCAGTAGTGGGATTGCTAGATCTTATGGCAGTTGCATTTTGTGTCATTTTCTTTGAGATGGAGTTTCTTCTGTCACCCAGGCTGGAGTGCAGCGGTGCAATCACGGCTCACTGTGGCCTCTACCTCCACAGCCCAAGCAGCCCTCCCACCTCAGTCTCCGGTAGCTGAGACCACAGGCACACCCCCCCATGCCTGGCTAAGTTTTTAATTTTTTTGTAGAGACTGGGTTTTGCCATGTTGCCCAGGCTGGTCTTGAACTCCTGAGCTCAAGCAATCTGCCCACATTGACCTCCTGGTAGTTGTATTTTCAGTTTTTTGAAAATGGCAACTTCCAACTTTTTACCATAGAATATGTACTAATTTATCTTCCATCAACAGGGTATAAGAGTTCCCTTTTCTCCAAAATCATACTAGCATTCTTTTTAAAATTGTATGGCCGGGAACAGTGGCTCATGCCTGTAATCCCAGCACTTTGGGAGGATGGGGCGTGGTGGTGTGCACCTGTAGTTCCAGATACTCGAGAGGCTGCAGTGGGATGATCACTTGAGCTAGGGAGGTCAAAGCTGCAGTGAGCTGGGATCACGACACTGCACTTCAGCCTGGGTGACTGAGTCTGAGTCCCTGTCTCAAAAAATTAAGAAAAAACTTTTTAGTAACATTTATTTCAATAAAAGTGAAATGGCATCTGAATGTGGTTTTGAGGTACTTTTTTTTTCTGATGAAGAGAGATGTTGAGGACCTTTTCTCTTACATGTTGGTCAATTTTGTGTCATCTTTGCAGAGATGTCTACTCAGGTTCTTTGTATTGGTTTGGATATGTATTTTGCTACATTGTATTTTTTTCTGTGTATATGTTTGATAACAACCAGTTATCGACTTATCGCTAACATGATTCTCTCAAATTTTCTTTCTTTTTTTTTTTTTTTTTGAGACAGAGTCTCATTCTCTCACCCAGGCTGGAGAGCACAGTAGCACATCACAGGACCATGTATATTGGCTACCTACAGCTTTGCAATGTAATTTGCTGTCAGGGATTGTGAGTCCCCCGACTTAGTTTGTATTTCTCAGGATTCCTTAGATGTTCAGGGCCATTAGTGGTTCTATGTGAATATTAGCATTTTATATTCATATTTCTTAAATTTTTGCCACGTATAATAAAATACACAATTATAAGTTATGCTGGGACATGTTTTATTCTTTGGGGACATTTTGATACATGTATATTTTGAGTAATGATCAAATCAGGGTACTTATCATAACTATTCCCTCATTCAGGTATTATTTCTTTGTTGTGAGTACATTCAAATTGCTCCCTTCTAGTTTTTTGAAAAATACAGTATTTTGTTAACCAGAGTTACCCAGCTGTGGCATAGAAAACCAGAATGTGTTTCTCCAAACTCACTGTAACTTTGTTTCCATAACCAATCCCTCCCATCCCCCTCCTATCCCCCTCCTTCCCCTCTCCTCAGGAAACTGCTACTGTACCTTCTGCTTGAAGGTGAAGTTTTTTCGATTCCATATAAGTGAGATCATATAGTGTTTGTCTTCCTCTACCTAGTCGATTTCATTTAATGTAATGTCTTCCAGGTTTGTCTGTGTTTTTGCAAATGACATGTTGTCATGAATTTTTATGCATGAGGCATATTTCATCATGTCTGTATGCTGAAGTCCCTTCATCCTTTCATTGGTTGGTGGACAGGTAGGTTGATTTCATACCTTGGTTACTCATTGTTAGTAAGTAGGAGGTCACTAAACCTCAGAAGGCAGCTGTTGCTTCAATAGACCGATCTCATTTTCTTTAAGCACATAACCACTGTTAGAATTACTAGATGAAACAGTTCTTGCATTTTTAATTTTTGAGGATGCTCCAAGTGGTTTTCTCAGTGCATTTCATCATTGAAATTTCTCCCAATAGTGTGTAAGAGGATCTCTATATCTAACAGCACCCTGAACTTTTATTTTTAAATTATTTCTGTTTTGGTATTGTTCATTTTACTTAGCGTTAGATAGTATCTGAGTGTGGTTTTTATTTACAGTTTTGTGATGACCAGTGATGCTGAGAAACACTTTTTTTACCTGTTAATCAATATCATACCTTCTTTTCAGAAATGTCTGTTATTCAGGTCTTTTTGCCCAGTTTTTTTGGGAGTATTGGGTCTTGTATGTTTTGCCCCTCTGTAGTGTTAGTTTCTGCTGTTGTCAGATAACACTCCCTTTCAGATATATGATTCCTCATAATTTCCTTTTTTTGATGTGTAAAAAGATAAACCTATTGTGGCAACAGCCAAGAACAGTAATAATCAAATGCAGGAATTAGGTGCCATTTATATTTCCCCACTCAGAGTATAAGACTTCCTGCCTCAGAGAAGTAAATGAGATTTTTCTGTGCATATAGTAAAATTTTACTTTTCATATTTTAATTTTTCATGTCCTAAAAAGTAAACAAAATTTAATTAAAAATTAAAGCCACTAAAACATTTATGTAACAATTTCTTTTTAAGTTTTACTTTAAGTTCTGGGATACATGTGCAGAACGTGTAGGTTTGTTACATGGGTATACATGTGCCATGGTGGTTTGCTGCACCTGTCAACCCATCATCTAGGTTTTAAGCCTCGTATGCATTAGGTATTTGCCCTAATGCTCTCCCTCCCCTTGCCCCCCAACCCCCTGACATGCCGTGGTGTGTGATGTTCCCCTCCCTGTGTCCATGTGTTTTCATTGTAACAATTTCTTTAATTATCACATAAGGTACTACGTTATCTGACAAATCTATGTTTTACAGAGAAATTATAGAAAACTCATTCACAAGTTTCTTCTTGATTTCAAACTGTAACACAATGCTGTAAGTAATGCAACTAGACAGAATTTGGCTGGATATTGGAATTCAACATAACAAAATATATATGCTAGTTTATCCATACTATTCACACTGTTAGTATGAATGCTCTATCCGAAAGACAGAAACAAATGTCTTAGTGAATCTATATCATTACCAAGTAGATTAGCTTTTCTCCTTTTGAATTTTAGAAAAATACAAAATTTTGATTGCCTAATTATTGCGCACAGTGTTTCAATATATGCATGACTAAAGTAATTATAGTTTGTTGTTGTTGTTGTTGTTGTTGTTGTTTTGAGACAGAATCTTGCTCTGTTGCCCAGGCCTGAGTGCAGGGGCGCAATCTTGGCTCACTGCAACCCCCACATCCCGGCTTCAAGCTATTCTTCTGCCTCAGCCTCCCGAGTAGCACACACCACCACGCCCGGATTATTTTGGTATTTTTAGTAGAGACGGGGTTTCACCATGTTGCCCAGGCTCATCTCGAGCTCCTTACCTCAGGTGATCCACCCATCTTGGCCTCCCAAAGTGCTGGGATTACAGGTGTGAGCCACCAGGCCTGGCCACAATTATAGCTTTTATGTAGGAGTAAGAAAGCTCTTAAATAGAAAGATTAGAAAGGATTGCAAACCACATGGCAGCAGAAGGGAGCTATAATTATAACATGTCAGCAAAAGAACCAAAAATCACCTTTCAAATCTAGAGGACTATGGAAAGATATCTGAAAAAAATTGTACACTTCTGATAAAGGCAGTTTATTTTACACAAAATGCTTACCAATAATGTGCATGAGGAAAACGTGAACTGAGAAGTTGACAACGGAATTCAAAGAGGGAAGAAGAATTTTTGTACCAAATGCTGCTTGAATAACAAAATATAAATATTTGCATCCCATTCTCACTCCATACAGAAAACAAATGGGTACTTCTTTCTAACCTTGGAACAGGTAGAACTTTCTTGTAAGGACACAGAAAGCTCTAACCCTACATAAAGACATTTATAGGTTAAACTTCAGTGAAAAGTAAAGGTTATCAAAAGACAATATAGACATGAATATGCAAGCCACAGACTTGGGGAAATATATGTAATACATACATTTGTCAAATAATTCATCTCATATAAAGAACTTTTACAAGTTAACAATACAGAGGCAAACAGGCCAATTAAAAAGTAGAAAAACTTGAACAGACAGTTTACAAAGCAAGACATACAAATAGCCAGTGGGCATATTAAACAATGGTCAACATCACTGTCAGGAAAATGCAAGTTAAAATCTCAAGATACAATATCATTTGATTTCACATTTTAGCCACTGTAATGGCAAAATCAAAACGACTGATAATACTAAATGTTGATGAAGATAAGAATTAACCAACACTCTCATAAAACTGGTGGAATTGTAAAACAACTACTTTGGAAATGGTTTAGCAATTTCTTATAATATTAAATATACACTTAACCTGTGACTCAGCACTTTTACTCCAAGCTGTTGATCCAAGAAAAATAAAAATGTACAAGTACATTTTTAGTACATTTTTTAGTACATTTAGTAGATTTTTTCTAGTACAAGTCTATGTGTGCATGTACGTGTGTGTATGTGTATGTATACAGACGTACACCAACACAGACTTGTACTAGAATCTAACATAGCAGTCTTACGTTAACCCAAACTTGGAAATGAGCCAATGTCCTTTGACAGTGAATAAATAAACCATGGTGTATCACACAACAGTATATATTCAGCGGTTAAAAGAGAACTATAGAATCGCACAACAGCATGGGTGAATCTCAAAACAGAAAAATGTATTTAGAGAAGGAAGCCAGACCTTGAAAAGTATGGATGTGTGATTCCATTTATTAGCAATGCAGCCATAAGAAAAATTTATCTTTGGTGACAGAGCTCGGAAGGTAGTTGTTTTTGAGCCATGAAGGTACTGACTGGAAAGAGACGTGAGAGGGTTTTCTGGAAATGTTCTATATTTTGACTGGGATAGTAACATGAGGGTCTATAACTGTCAAAGCTCACAGAAGTGAACATTTAAAACTCGTGCATTTTACAAAGTGTAAATTGTTCCATAATTTAAAACAATAAACTTAGTCTCATATCATTCATTTCTTCAACAAGTAATTATATAGGCCTTGCCTTTTAGTAGCTCTGCAGTCTTGTGAAGATTTGAAGATTTCTCAACATCTCTGAGATCAGCTAGCTCAGGCCAAATGGGATAATCATAAAAACCACCTCACCGGGGTATTGAAAAAATTAGTTATAAAATGTTTAGGTCAGTGTGAGACACATACTAGGTCCTCAGTAAACGTTAACTGATTCTATGTTTACCATTCAGCACCCAGACTTGATAAAGGGGCAAGACAAAGAGGAAGCTCAGCCAGTATGGTTTAAAGAACACTGAACTGTGTAACAAAACTATTTTACATTTTATAGACTTTATTTTTATTATTTTGGTCGACAAATCAATTGTATAGATGTCTTGAGTACAATGTGATGTTTTGATATGTGTACACAATGTGGAATGATTAAATAAAGCTAATTAACATATCCATCATCCAGCTCACCTTTGTGGTGGGACATTTGAAATTTACTCTTAGCAATTTTGAAATATATGATACATTATTATTTACTATAGCCACCATACTGTGCAATAGATCTCAAAACTTTATTCTTCCTAATGAAAACTTTGTACCCTTTGAATAGCATCTCCCTGTCTGCTGTACTCCCAGCACACCCCAGCCTCTCATAACCCCTTTTCTACCATTATTTCCATAAATTTGGCTTTTTTAGATTCCACATATACGTGAGATCATGTGGTACTTATCTTTCCTGTCTGGCTTCTTTCACTTAGTGTAATGTTTTCCAGATTTATTCATTTTGTTGCAAATGACATAATTTCCTTCTTTTAAAAAAATGCCCAGCAGCGCTAATCATTAGGGAAATGCAAATTAAAACCACAACAATATCGCTTTACATCTGTTAGAATGATTAATATTAAAAAAAGAAAGGTAACAAGTGTTGAAGAGAAGGTGGAGAAAATGGAACCATATACATGTTGGAGTGAATGTAAATCAGTACAGGCATTATGAAAAACAGCACGAAAATTAATCAAATAACTAAAAATAGAATCACCACATGAGGTCAGGTGTGGTGGCTCACACCTGTAATCCCAGCACTTCGGGAGGCTGAGGTGGGAGGACTGCTTGAGCCCGTGAGGTGGAGGCTGCAGTGAGCTGAGATCATGCCACTGCACTCCAGCCTGGGCAACAGAGCAAGACTTTGTCTCAAAAAAAAAAAAAAAAATTACCACATGACCCAGCAATCCTACTTCTGGCTATATTTCCAAGGAAATTGAAATCAGTACGTCAAAGAGGTACCTGCACCCCCATATTTATTGCAGCATTATTCACAACAGCCAAGATAGGGAACAACTTAAGTGTCTATCAACAGATGCATGGATAAAGTGTATGTGTGTATGTATATATATATTATTATAATTTAAGTTCTAGGGTACATGTGCACAACATGCAGGTTTGTTACATATGTATACATGTGCCGTGTTGGTTTGCTGCACCCATTAACTCATCATTTACATTAGGCATTTATCCTAAAGCTATCCCTCCCCTATCCCCCCACCCCACGACAGGCCCCGGTGTGTGATGTTCCCCACCCTATGTCCAAGTGTTCTTATTGTTTAATTCCCACCTATGAGTGAGAACATGTGGTGTTTGGTTTTCTGTCCTTGCGATAGTTTGCTCGAATGACGGTTTCCAGCTTCATCCATGTCGCTACAAAGGACATGAACTAAACTGGCTTAGCCATATGTAGAAAGCTGAAACTGGATCCCTTCCTTACACAAAAATTAATTCAAGATGGATTAAAGACCTAAATGTTAGACCTAAAACCATAAAAACCCTAGAAGAAAACCTAGGCAATACCACTCAGGACATAGGCATGGGCAAGGACTTCATGACTAAAACACTAAAGTATGTATTTTTTTTAAAGAAAATCCTCTTCAGTGATTGTCTAGTTTTTCTAGATGTTCTAGTTTTTCCATGCCTATTTTCAGCAGGTTGCATTAACATGTATGTGGTGACTTAGCTTTCTGAAAGAGCTATGGTATAATGAATATATGCCACTTGCCAGAAACCATGGTCAACACCATACATACCTCATTCTTAAGTGACCTATAAACATATGAAGGATGGCATTACCATGCCCATTTTATAGATGAAAAGATTGAGGCTTGGTGATGCTAAGAGGCAGGTCTAAAGCTACAAGTTTACAAAGTAACAAAGTCAATTTAATCATAAGCACATTCATTTCTTTGTTCCCTTTTCAGATACAATGTTTAAAAATATGTCAAATGATTAAGTATTTCCTATTTGTTTTACTTTGAAATATAGTGATGTCCTTTGCCAGCTACTTAAAAATGTTTTGTCCTTACTCTGAAGTATGAATAACTGATGTGTTTGTTTTTGAGACAGGGTCTTACTCTGTCACTCAGGCTGAAGTGCAGTGGCATGATGTCGGCTCACTGCAACCTCTGCCTCCCAGGCTCAAGTTATCCTCCTTCCTCAGCCTCCCAAGTAGCTGGAATTACAGGCGTACACCACCAGGCCCGGCTGATTTTTTGTAGAGATGGGGTTTTGCCATGTTGTCCAGGCTGGTCTTGAATTCTGAGTGCAAGCAATTTGCCCACCTTGGCTTCCCAAAGTGCTAGGATTACAAGCATGAGCCATAGTGCCCTGCCTACTGTTGTTTTTTGATAGCTTGTTTGCCCTCTTCCTTCCTTTCTTACCCTCCCTCCCCTGATGGTCTCCCTCTCCTTTATAGATACAGGGCCAGTGGCCTCAAACCAGTACCTTGGACATTTACCTCTACTGTATTTTGGGCTAGGACATTATAACTAAACTTAATAACTATTGAAACAAACATCAAGTTAAGATTTTGCTACAAGAAAGGTGGGTGGACATATATTAATAGTTTGGGAGTAAATGTCAATCTTTACCTTCCTGAGACCTTATAGTTTATTTATTTATTTATTTTGAGTTGGAGTCTCGCTCTGTCGCCCAGGCTGGAGTGCAGTGGCGTGATCTCGGCTCACTGCAAGCTCCAGCTCCTGGGGTTCACGCCATTCTCCTGCCTCAGCCTCCCGAGTAGCTGGGACCACAGGCACCCGCCACCACGCCCGGCTAATTTTTTTTTTTTTTAATATTTTTAGTAGAGACGGGGTTTCACCATGTTAGCCAGGATGGTCTCGATCTCCTGACCTTGTGATTCACCCACCTCAGCCTCCCCAAGTGCTGGGATTACAGGCATAGTAAGCCACTGCGCCTGGTCTCTTTTTTTTTTTTTCCTGGCAGTTACTTTCTAAATTACATGTTTTTTGCTTTTTCCTTTAAAACCTTTATTGTTGACAGGTTTCTCCACTTACATTATTTATCTCAGAAATCATAGGAGAGACTGTACTCTGTATTAGTTTTCTATGGATGTGTAACAACCACAAATATAGTGGCTTAAACGACAGATATTTATGATCTATCAGTTCCTGTGTGGCACAGTTTGGTGTGTCCTGTACTCAGGGTCTCACAAGGCTCAGTCAAGATCTTGCCTGGGCCATGCTCTCCCCTAAAAATTCCACTAGAGAGAAACTAGCTTCCAAGCTTTTTCAGGTTGTTAGCAGAAGTAGCTTCCTTGAGGCTGTAGTTCCAAGGAGCTCAGCTTTTTGCTGCCTGTTGGCTGAAGGCTGCCCACAGTTCCTTGCCATGTGGGCTTCCTCAACTTAGCAGTTTACTTCATCAAGCCAGCAAAGTGGATATGTGCCCCAGTCTCCTACGATGCAGTCCTAAATAATGTGGTCAAGGGAAGTCTTAATCGATGTAATCAATAGACTCAGATAAATCACATCATTTTTGCTGTATTCTCTGGGTTAGAACAAAGTCACAGGTCCCACTCACATGGAAGAGGAAGGGATTTCACAAAAGCATGGACACAAGGCACTTTATATCTATCCATGCCCCCATTTTACAGAACAAGAGAAAGACCATAAAATGAAACTCTTGAGAAATGATCATTCAACACATGACTTTAGTTGCCAACTCCTCAGGCTACTTTTAAAAATATAAACATATGTTGCAGTTTAGATATATGAATATTTGAACACTTTCCTGGAGTCCTTCTTTTAAGATCACAAATAGTGAATATAACTTTATAGCTTAGGTGATATATAAAAAACAAAGATCAGATGTAACCAGAAACTGAGTTTCTTTTTTTTTTTTTTTTTTTTTGAGACAGAGTCTCACTCTGTTGCCCAGGCTGGAGTGCAGGGGCGCAATCTCAGCTCACCACAACCTCTGCCTCCTGGGTTCAAGCGATTCTCCTGCCTCAGCCTCCTGAGTAGCTGGAACTACAGGTGCCTGCCACTATGCCTGGCTAATTTTTGTATTTTTAGCAGAGATAGGGTTTCACTATGTCAGCCAGGCTGGTCTTGAACTCCTGACCTCGTGATCTGCCTGCCTTGGCCTCCCAAAGTGCTGGGATTACAGGCATGAGCCACTATGCCTGGCCCAGAAACTGAGTTTCTACTCTGGCAAGTTAAACATAAAAAATTAGCACCTCTCAGGCTAGGTGTGGTGGCTCACGCCTGCAATCCCAGCACTTTGGGAGGCTGAGGTGGGCAGATCACCTAAGGTCAGGAATTTCAAGATAAGCCTGGCTAACATGGTGAAACCCCGTCTCTACTAAAAATACAAAAATAAGCCGGGCATGGTGCAGGTGCCTGTAATCCCAGCTAATTGGGAGGCTGAGGTAGGAGAATCGCTTGAACCTGGCAGGCAGAGGTTGCAGTGAGCCGAGATCGTGCCACTGCACTCCAGCCTGGGCAACAGAGCAAGACTCGGTCTTAAAAAAAAACAAAAAAAACATACATTTTATAAAAACAAAAACACGTTTTGCTTAAATGAATGTATATACTCTTTTCTAACTTGAATTTATTCCCTATTCTTAGTGTATGAACTTTTTAACAGACTTTAACTTCTAAACAGTGAACTGAAATTCTCAATACAGTTAATTCTATAGAAAAAAATAACACTACATAAAATGATTAATTGTTCATGTATTAGCCAGTCATTTCTACAAATTACTTAAAGCAAAACTATTAGAAGGCAGGCCATAATTAAGGCAAGATCTCAAGAAGACTCCTAGTGCAGTCCTTCTTAATATTTTTTACTCCTGATTTTCATACCATTATTAATAATGATAAACCCCTCATTTGAAAATACTTGTACAAGGAAGCAGGACAAGTGAAATGATTTTGTAAATCCCAGCCAATCTCCAAGAGAATAATGATCATACTAAAAGTAATGGCAATGACATCACTCTGCATTAGTATAGAATAGTTTGTTTATGAAGCCCTTTTACATGCCCCAAACCAACCTTGATTTCCAGTGAAAATATGTTAATATTATGCTCTACAGAGCTCTGAGCTACACACTGATTATTTGTTCATGTGTTAAGGTAAATGCAAGATTTTTCCCAAGAAAATCCTAGTCCCATGCCCAAGCACTCACTTGATTCTCACATTTAATTACTTGGGCATATCTTGATTACTCTATCTTTAGTACTGCATTTTCATAAGAGGGCATTCATTTTACCCACGGATAATGTTTATCATCAAAACGAGAATCTACCCTTACTTGATAACATAGATTGTCTGAAGTCCACGGCTCTTGTTAGAAAATTTATCCATATTTTAGTAAAATTTTTGTCATAAGACTGGGTGGAGCTAGGTGGGGCAAATTTGACTCTGCTCCATGTGGGGCCAGCTTCCATGGCTCATTGGGGGACTGAAGGGTTCATTTTTTTGTCTTTTCTTTTCTTTTTTTTTTTGAGACGAAGTCTCGCTCTTTCGCCCAACCTGGAGTGCAATGGTGCGATTTCCGCTCACTGCAACCTCTGCCTGTCCGGTTCAAGCGGTTCTCCTGCCTCAGCCTCCTGAGTAGCTGGGAGTACAGGCACGTGCCACTAAGCCTGACTAAGTTTTTGTATTTTTAGTAGAGATGGGGTTTCACCATGTTAGCCAGGATGGTCTGGATCTCCTGACCTGGTGATCCGCCCGCCTTGGCCTCCCAAAGTCCTGGGATTACAGGTGTGAGCCACCGTGCCTGGCCCAAGAAGGCACGCGGGTTCATTTTCAAGATGGCTCATTTGTATGGCTAAGTTGATACTGAATATCAGCTTAGGGCAGTGGGCTAGCATTTTCTATTCTTCTCAGGACAGTATGTGTATCTAAAAATGACTATCTTAAGAGAGTGGAAGTAGAAGCTTTCAGTCTCTTAAGACCTGAGCCTGGAGATGAGAATGAGCAGAGTGTCATTTTTTTTTCTTTTTTGAGACAGTGTCTCACTCTGCCACCCAGGCTGGAGTGCAGTGGTGCAATCTCGGCTCACTGCAACCTCTGCCTCCCGGGTTCAAGCAATTCTCCTGTCTCAGCCTCCCGTGTAGCTGGGACTACAGGCACAAGCCACTACGCCCAGCTAATTTTTTTATTTTTAGTAGAGATGGGGTTTTGCTATATTGGCCAGGGTGTTCTTGAACTCCTGACCTCAAGTGATCTGCCCACCTCGGCCTCACAATGTGCTGGGATTACAGGCATGAGCCACCGCCCCCGGCCACCAGAGTGTCATTTCTAACATGTTTTATGAGTCAAGCAGTCACAGAGCTCAGATTCACTGGAAGAAGTTGGTATTTAAAGAAAAGAATTAGCATAGCACTTCTTGTCAGATTTTAATTTAGAACTTCACTGAATGATATTCTACATTTCCAATTCCATATTTTTGCATTTGAGCACTACCACCATTAAGAAGTTATGTGGTGCTGTCTAGTCCTGTCCTTTCTCACTCCACTGTCAGTGTTCTGTTCCACTTTCTGACAATGTGGGCTCATTTTCCTTTTCTTTCACTGTTATTCATAATACCTTATTAATATATTCTTTATCAAAAGCCTTTAGATAATTTAAACATTAAGAAACAATAATGCATTTAATTTAGTGTGATTTACAGAGGTAAAAAGCAGTAAAACACCACTAATCCTGCTAGTTCCCCAATAGATCACTAGGATCCCTCTTATGTTTTCATCAGGACATAGGCACGGGCAGACAGGATCTGCACCCACATGCAAGCTTGTTCATGGGGCTTCCAAGTATTTAACTTAATTTCTCTAGTTTCTAAGAGACACTTATTATTTTTCCTAGTATTTGAAACTACTATTACATACTATCATCTATTTCTTAGAATGCACTCATCTGATGCTAATTTTGAGTCACTGACTCATCAATTTTTGCAGCAAATAATGACTGGCTCCTAATATGTGGCAGGTATTTTGCTAGATTCAAAATAGAAAACATTGAACAAGACTTTTGGACTGAGGAGGATAAAAGTGATTAAACAGGTAATTAACACATCGATTCTTTGAGGATATGTAGGAGGAACTAGTGACATAGATTTCTGGAAGAACTATGTTTTTAAGCTGAGACCAGAGGAATAAATAGAACCAGACAGAAAGACGAAGGATTCATGAGATTCTGAAGGATTCTTAAAGATCAAAGTACCAAATACCACCTCTTCCTAGATTGATTCTTGAAATATACATTCTCAACAAGATGATTTCTCGGACATTGATAATTAATCCATAAATAGTTCATTTCCTCTGTTCAGTTCCTCAAATATCTTAATCTATACCATGACTTCTTGATAATTCAATTCAATTAAAAATACATTTAAATGTAAAAGTATGCAAGTTCCTGATTTCAATGCAATCGAGGATGCCAAGATGATAAACAAGTTGTCTTCACACTTGGGGATCAAATTGACTGGGTTTCAAGTCCAATGGCCATTTGTAGCCATGTATGGATGGGAACATTTCTGAATATCAGTTGTATTTTGTGTAATATGAATACCTAACTTACAGTATTGATGGTGAAATGAGATAAAGTAGCTAGCGTAATACTACACACACGGTTAATAATAATTAACCATGGGCCGCTGTTAGAGGGTGCTGCTGAATAGCTACAGAATAAGGAAAATATGATCATGGAAAGAGCAACCTGTTGATAGAGATTCAGAAGATCTGAGTGATAGAATTTCACTACGGCCTAGGCTAATCTAACATCTTCATGCCTATCTCATCTGTAAAATGTGGGTACAGGTAATAGGGTCAAATAAGGTAATGAATGAACTAAATGATGTGAAAACCTTTCTAAGCTACAACAGATTATACAGATGTCAGTCAGGAAAGGGACAACTGTGGCTATATATATCCTTAAGGCTGTCTAATAAGAGGAGCAAGTGGACTCATGCTTACCTCACTTTACGTAACTCCAAACAGAATGTCACTCCTGAGTGGAAGATAACTTAATACATAAAGGCGCAGCTGCCACTGGCCTAAGCAATCATTCAGAGCAAGCATCTATGTATCGATTTTCCAATGCTACCGAGTTAACTCAATAACTGTCTAAAAAGAACATCTCATCTGGCCTTGAAAATTATTCTAAGAACTAAGGTATCTCTACAGCTTAGGAAACATAATTTGGCAGGTAATTTACTTCCAATAAAAAATGTATTTCACATAATTAAAAGCAAGCATTTCATAATCTAATACTGAATACCATACTTTTCCCCTCCAAGAAAATTATCACAAGAAAAAAAAAGTCACATCTCCTTTAAAAATCTGCATTATTTGTAAGTGAAACAACTCTTGTTCCACTGAACTACAGCTTTGCTTGGTTTTGATATGGTCAATCACCATCATTATTGAGTCCCCCCACGTAGAGTGCAACCATGTTAGAGAAATTTTTAAAAGCTTTTTTTAATACATAGTTTACTTGTATTCACTCTTAGATGTCTTTTAATGACTAGAAGTTCTTAACTGTAACACAGCCTGCTGTATCAATCCTTTTTTCTTTATGCTTAATGAATAAGGTCCTTTTTAAGAATCCTTTCTTATTCCCAGGTCTTAAATTATTTTCTCTAGAATTTCTTGGATTTTTGTTTTCTTTTTAATGGAAAAAAAAAAAAAAGACAAACAAATGGTAGGAGTCCCATTTTATTTTTTCCCATATGGATATTCAATGACCTCAGCACCCTGTTTTCTGCAGTGGTGCCCCCATAATAGATCAGTTGTCTATATATGCATAATTCTATCTCTGGACACTTTTTTCCATTGGCCTATTTTTCTCTTTCTTACACAATACCATGCATTGTAATTATTCTAAGCCTTATTTATAATAAGGCTTGATATCCACCAGGATAAATGTTCTAATTATATTCTCCTTCAAAATTATTTTGATTGTTCTTAATCCTGTGCGTATCCATGTATCTCCTGGAGTCAATATTTCATTTCCAACCACTATCCAATTTGTTATTTAAAAAACTAAACTTGGCCAGGTGCATTGGCTCATGCCTGTAATCCCACCACTTTGGGAGGCCGAGGCGGGTGGATCACAAGGTCAGGAGATCGAGACCATCCTGGCCAACATGGTGAAACCCCGTCTCTACTAAAAATACAAAAATTAGTCAGGTGTGGTGGCACATGCCTGTAGTCCCAGCTACTCAGGAGGCTGAGGCAGGAGAATCGCTTGAACCTGGGAGGCAGAGGCTGCAGTGAGCTGAGATCGCGCCAGTGCACTCCAGCCTGGGTGACAGAATGAGACTCCTTCTCAAAAAACAAAACAAAACAAAACAAAAAACAAAACTATTTTCTTTGCTATATTTATTTATCAAAATTTAGGTAATTGAGAAGTCATATTTATAATATTGAGTCTTTCACCAAACATGGTATCTGCCTCCATTTACTTAGCTTTCCTTTAATTTCTCTCAATGATATTTGGTAATTTTCTCTATAGAGGCCTTGCACATTTTTTATTTATTCTAAGATGCTTGATGATACTATTGTGAATGGCATGATTTCTTAAATTATTTTCTATTTATCAATTGATATTTAATAGTCAAATTAATAATTATTAATCTAATTGTATTGCTGGTAGGAAATCATACAATTGTTTTATCTTGAGCTTGTTCTAGTGACAGTAATAAATTTACTTATTTCTAATGGTTAATCTCTAAATTTTTTTGGATTTTCTGTACATAATCATGTCAATTTTGTTTCTCCTTTTTGAATCTTTATACCTTTTTTTCTTCGCCTTGTTCTAATCCTGGGATCTTCACTATTATGATGAAAATAAGTGCTGACGAAAAGAGGTTTTTGTCTCATTTGCAATGTCAGAAGAAAATTTTTCATTGCTTTACTATGGTTTGCCATAGTTTTCAACAAAATTTTTCTTTTATCAGATTAAGGAAGTTCTTTCATTCTTAATTTTCTAGAGTTTCTAATCATAAATGGATGAATAGTTGAACTTCATCAAATGCTTTTTCTGCATCTGTTAGATGATGTCTTTTCATCTGTGTTCTCTTAATGTGCTACAGTCTAATCGTGTCTCCTAAAATTCATATGGTAATTTTTTTTTTTTTTTTTTTAGAGTCTCCCTCTGTTGCCTAGGCTGGAGTGCAGTGGGTGATCTTGGCTCACTGCGACCTTTGCCTCCTGGGTTCAAGTGATTCTCTTGCCTCAGCCTCCCGAGTAGCTGGGATTACCACCAGCTACTTGGGAGGCATGTATCACTATGCCCAGCTATTTTTTGTATTTTTAGTAGAGACAGGGTTTCACCATGTTGGCCAGGTTGGTCTTGAACTCCTGACCTCAGATGATCCGCCCACCTCAGCCTCCCAAAGTGCTGAGATTACAGGCATGAGCCACCATGCCCAGCCCATATATTAAAATTTTAACTGCCAAAGCATTGGCATTAGGAGGTGGGCTCTTCCAGAGGTGATTTAGTCTTGGGAGCAGAACCCTCACAGAAGAGGATCAAGAGACCCCTCATCCCTTTCACCACATAAGGACACAGCAAGAGGGTAGCATCTATGGCTGCATAATAACTTACCTAAACCTTTATTTATCTAGGAACCATAACGTGGTCCCTCCCTCACCAGACATGGAATCTGGCAGTGTCTTGACCTTGAACTTCCAAGCCTCCAGAATTGTGAGAAATGAATTTCTGTTATTTGTAAGGTGCTCACTTTGTGATATTTTGTTAAAGCAGGTCAAACAGCCTAAGACATGATGTAAATTACATTAATTGATTCTCAAATGTTAATTCAACTTTATTTATTTTTTGAGACGGAGTTTCGCTCTTGTTGCCCAGGCTAGAGTGCAATGGTGCGATCTCGGCTCACTGCAACCTCCACTTCCTGGGTTCAAGCAATTCTCCTGCCTCAGCCTCCCTAGTAGCTGGGATTACAGGCATGCACCACCACGCCTGGCCAATTTTGTATTTTTAGTAGAGACAGGGTTTCTCCATATTGGCCAGGATGGTCACAAACTCTCGATCTCAGGTGATCCGCCCGCCTCGGCCTCCCAAAGTGCTGGGATTACAGGTGTGAGCCACTGCGCCTGGCCTAATTCAACTTTAAAGTCCTGCAATAACCCATCATCATCCTGATGTATTGGCCTTTCTATGAACTACCCTGGCTTAGGTTAGGAAGTATCATGTTTAGGATTTTTGCATCTCTGTTCATGATTCATACTGGCCTATAGTTTACCTTTCTAATAATGTCCTTGTTAGGTTTTGGTGTTAAGGTTATTATGGCTTTTTAAAAATAATTGGAAAGAGGTCCTCATAGTAAGGGAGTAAGGTCTTCCACAAACAATCAACAAGGAGCTCAGTCTTCTCACCAATGGCCATGAGATGAGGCATCTTGGAAGTTGATTCACTTATAGCAAACTGTTAGAAATTTTCAAAGTTTTTTAAAATTTATTTTATTTTATTTATTTATTTTTTTAGACAGAGTTTTGCTCGGGGGCCCAAGCTGGAGTGCAGTAGTGTGATCTTGGCTCACTGCAACCTCTGCCTCCCAGGTTCAAGCAATTCTTATGCCTCAGCCTCCCAAGAGGCTGGGATTACAGGCATGTACCACCATGCCTGGCTAATTTACTTTTATTATTTTTTATTTTTAGTAGAGACAGGGTTTTTCCATGTGGGTCAGGCTGGTCTCAAACTCCTGGACTCAAGCAATCCTCCTGCCTCAGACTCCCCAAGTACTGTGATTACAGGTGTCAGCCATGGTGCCCAGCCAGAAAGAGTAATTTAGCACTAATCACCTCCTCCTCTTTCCTGTTACTGTTGTCCAGCATTTTATTTTCACCTCAATTTTTCTATTGCCCAAGCTGGTTATCACCATTATTATGCTCCTAAGGTGCTTATTCAGATTTACCCATGTTTACCAGTTTGTTTCTTTACCCACTGCTATGCCAGTTATGAATTTACTGCCTCTCAGCTCCCAAACTAAGCTTGGTTGTCTTGTTTATTGATTCTGGAGCTGGATCCTGTATACCTGTATTTCTCCTTTACCAGTTGATACAATACCATCTTATACTATGTCAGTAAGGGAAAACAGGTTCACTGCAGAGGAAAGTGGCTTCTCTTTCTGGTTCCTGTGTTCTTCCATTGTTGTCTTCTTAATCCTTCTGGCAACAGTGTGCATGCACCCTGCAAGAGGTTTTGCTGACACTCTGGAGTGGGGCTTCCTTCTTACCAATCTGAGCTCAGAATCCCTTGCTCTCTAGCCTTGCTTCTTGCATTTTCTTCCTCCTGGGATCAAATTTCTTCTCATTCTTTTATTGTGTGGGTTTTTTTTTTTTTTAAGATGGAGTTTTGGTCTTATTGCCCAGGCTGGAGTGCAATGGCGCGATCTTGGCTCACCGCAACCTCTGCCTCCCGGGTTCAAGCAATTCTCCTGCCTCAGCCTCCCGAGTAGCTGGGATTACAGGCATGCGCCACCACGCCTGGCTAATTTTGTATTTTTAGTAGAGATGGGGTTTCTCCATTTTGGTCAGGCTGGTCTCGAACTCCTGACCTCAGGTGACCCGCCTGCCTCGGCCTCCTGAAATGCTGGGATTACAGGCGTTGAGCCCTGCGCCTGGCCTCTTTTATTGTTTTAATAAGGGTTTATTAGTAGTAAATTCTGTCTTTGTTTAGCACTCGGTCTTTAATGATGAGCGTGTCTTTACTGAGCAGCCACTTCTGAATGATAATTTGGGTATAAAATTCTAGATTGGCAGCTAATTCCTCTCAAGACTTGCAAGATATGATTCCCCTCACTTTTGTCTTTTTTTTTTTTAATGAAGTTTGCTTCTAGTTTAATTTCTTTGTGAATAATCTGCCTATCCTTTTACTGATTCCGCTCTCTGTCTTTAATGTTTGACAGTTTCACTGTTTCGTCTAGATGTGCATTTCTTATGTTTTCTGCTATCACTGTGTGTTCTGAATCTGAAAATGAGTTCTTTTATTTGTAAAGTAAACTCAGCCAGTATCACTTTAAATTCTTCCTCTTGTTCATTTTCTAGTTTTTCCTTCTGGTATTCTCTCTAGACATATTCTGGACTTTTATATTCTATCCTACACCCACCTTAACCTTTCATATTTTTAAATTGTCATCTCTTTCTGCTATCTCTTGATAATTTCCTCAAATGTATTCTCTTTTTCTGTCTTTAATGGTTTTTTAATGTCAAGTTTATCCTATTCACTAAGTTAGTATTTCAATGATCTTTGTTTAATTCTGGTATTAGAAAGTTGTGTCTAGTCTTTAGTTTATCCTGTCCACTAGGTTTTATTATTTCAATTACAATAGTTTTCATTCTGCATTTTTTTGCCATCTGTTCTTCAGAATCTTGGTGGGGTTTTTTTTTGAACTTTAAATCCTTATATTTGCCTTTACTTACATAAAATTCTTCGTGGGTTATGTATAAATCTGTTCTTTTGTGTATCTGCTGACCATCCCTCATGTGACTTGTTTACTCACGTGTTTTGTAATTTTGGATTATGAAGTCATCTTAAGTGGGGCTTTCCTGTGGGAATTCTGTGGCCTAGGTTATGGTCATGCTCCTAGAGTGATACAATTTGCATCCTCCTAACACCTGAGTTGACACTGTCCTGGAACCAATTTAAATTGTCACCTGTGGTTTTCCACACTAAGTAAATTTTGGATTCAAAACCATGGCAATATGTATTTTCAGGGTTTCAATTTGGTAAGGTAAACTTTAATTAAAAAAGAAACCTGGATTCTAGAGACCTTGCTATTTCTGTGATAATAGTTTTTTAGTTCCATCTAGATAGGCAGAAAAACTTAAGCTGCTAGCAACTATCAACTTTAATAACTCACCCACCCCCATCCTCGATTGCCACAATATCACCTCAACTATGTACTTCTATTTATTTTTTGTATTTGTAAATTTTCTTTTCACGTTGTATGGTATGGCTACATGATAACTTACTTAAACCTTTATTTATAAGCTTTCAGATTGTTTTAATTTTTCTGTTCTAATACACAGTATTTCTATGAAAATTCTCAAGGTATTGAGTATTGTGGATATTATTTAGGACAGAGCATAAAGGTTAGATAACTAATCTAGTATCAATCTTCCAGGTCCTGTGAAAATTTTCAGATTGTATGAAATTTTGTCTAGCAGCATTCAGAACCACAGGGAAGACAAATACTTGGAATCAACCAGGTTGGGTTTTTCTCTTCAGAAGAGTAAATAAAGAGTCAGTGGGTTAGGCTGGGTGTGGTGGCTCATGCCTGTAATCCCAGCACTTTGGGAGACTGAGGCAGGAAGATTGCTTGAGCTTAGAAGTTTGAGACCAGCCTGGGAAATATGGTGAAACCCTGTCTCTACTAAAAATACAAAAATTAGCTGGGTGTGATGGCAGGGGCCTGTAGACCCAGCTACTTGGAGGGCTGAGGTGGGAGGATCACTTGAGCCCAGGAGGTCGAGGCTACAGTGAGCTGAGATTGTACCACTGCACTCCAGCCTGGGTGACAAAGTGAGACCCTGTCATGAGAAAAAAAAAAAAAAAAAAAAGAGTGGGCTGGAGCCGGCAGTGAAGTGAGAGCAGTTTAATGATTATACTCTAAGGACAGGAGGCAGTGGCCAGAACAGCATGTCTGAATCAGTGATTTCAGAAGTGGGATAATTCTTGGGTAATGAAAAGGACTAGAATGTAGGTGATGGACTTTGGTGACAAAATGCAAACTATACATATAACAAGGAGAGTTAATGTTCAGAATATGTGAGAAAAATGTCACAATAACTCAAAGGAAAGACTTATGTTTTCACTACAAGGAAATGCTAAGTGCTGAGGTGATAGATCTGCTAAATACCCTGATTTGACTATTGCTCAATGCACACATGTAGAGAAACATCACACTGTATCCTATAAATATCCACAATTATTACATATCAATTAAAATAAAACTTTTTAAAATACAGAAGACTTCTTAAAAGTAAACAAACAAACAAAAATCAGGAAAAGCAGAGGCCACAGAATTAAATCAGGCCATTTAAATGGACATTGAAGTCAGTCAGGATGATGAACTCAAGTATAAGACTTTAGGAGAAGTGTGAAAGTTTTCATGGAAAATCTCCAAGAGATCTGAAGGTGGCAGTGCCAGAGAACTGGCCGTGGCGGTGGGTAGCACATGTGTCTAAGAGCAAGAGATTTTCTAATAGGAAGAGAGAAATAATGATTCCGAAGGAATTGGAAGGAGCAAGGAGAATCTATAAACCACATTCCCACCTGAAGTACTTGAAGTACTCTGGAGTTTGAGAGAATGTGTATTATCTAGTTGACATACAAGGGAAGCAATGCCCTCAAGGGAAATCCAGATTACAGTTATAGCTAGGAGATACGAGGAACTGTCAATGATAGAGCAGGCAAAGGAAATCAGGACACTGGCTTGTCATGCGGCTGGACTTCCAGAGAGGACAACTGAACATTTTGTGCAGTGTGGGGGGAAATGGGTGCTGGACCAAGGGAGAAAAATTCAGAATATAGTGATAAGAGTGCAGGAGAGAATGGGAGAACAAAGGCGTTTAGGGTTTGGACTGTGATCACAGAAACCAGGAATGTTCAGCAGGGAGGGTTGCTCCATCAGACAAAAGAATGGAGGAGTGTGCAGGGGCCTTCTTAGCCATCCCACATGGAGTCAGATATCTCAGCAAGAAAGTCTAAATCTAGTCATTAGGTGTCCAGGAGTAGGGAGTCCTCCTGCTAGCATTGGCCCTACGTTTATGGTTCCCATTAAGAGTACAGGGGCACAGGGACCAAGAGGTTACTACAGAAAGTCAAGTTGTGCTCTGAAGCGCCCCCTGCAGGACCCTGTCCAGAGAGACAGGAGGAGTTGAGGCCTGCTGGTCAGCACTCTCGGCTATGTTGTGGTCCCTCCCACCTGTGCCTCTTTTTGGCCCAAGTTCTAGTCCCACTTGCTTTGTCACCCCTCATATGGCAGCTTCCTCTCTGGTCTTCAGTGTCCTCACTGATCCAGTGAACATAGCATCTCTCCTCCAATCACATACATTCATGCAGTGATATAAATGATGTGAAAGTACTTTGAAAAATGTAAGTGAAAGACTGGGGCACTGACTTCTTCCCATTTTCCCAAGTCCTGTTTCAGAACCACTGTGTTAGGCCCCAAGCCCCTAACTCCTTTTTGGCCCTTTGATCAAACTTTGCCTACTGAGGGGCATAACTACATGGTATCCCCAGAACAGGGACTAATATTACAGCCCCCATTTCTTCTCTTTGCTATTTGCCATGATACTCTTAAACCTAGAGACTGGGACCCTTCCCCTGGTTGGTGGGGCCCTCTCCCTAGACCAAAAGGGAGGGGCACATTGGCATCATAATGGGCATTTGGACATGGTATGATGTGAGGGGTGGGTGTGAGATAAATGATGGAGTAGGTCTGGGCAACACCCCAGTTACTCATTTGGACTCACTGGGACTAGTGATTAACTAGAATTCTCAATGAAGACATGACAACAAGGCTCCCTCCAATTTCGCAATTTCCACCCCACCCAATACCCAGTTTGATTCCACACCCTCCTAGTCCCTCCCACCCTCGTAAGCCAACCCACTTACCCCCTCTTTTTCCTCAATCTGCCAGGCCTCTTTCTCTTCTCCAGAAGTATATAGATTTTTCAATTTTCTGCCCTCACTGTTATCCCACTGTGGCTCATGCCTGCCCTCCCCACTACCCTACCCTAAAACTCTTCCTGCCCTGCTCTTCTGCTACTCATTACAGACCATCTATTTGCCAGTGCCGTGGCCCTACAACTCTTTCTGGCAACTTCCCTATCTATGCCCCTAGCCCTCTTAGCCCTGCTTGCCAAAGCTGTGGTTCCCGGGCTCTTTCCTGTGACTCCCCTATCTATCCCCCTACTCCTCCCCCTAGCCCTGCTTGCCAGTGCTGTGGTCCCAGAATTCCTTCCTGTCACTCCCCTGTCTATCCCCCTACTCCTCCTCCTAGCCCTGCTTCCCAATACGCTAGTCCCAGAACTCTTTCCTGTGACTCCTCTATCTATTCCTCTACTTCTTCTTCTAGCTCTGCTTGCGAATGCTGTGGTCCCTGAGCTTTTTCCTGTCACTCCCCTATCGATCCCCCTACTCCTCCTTGTAGCCCTGCTTCTTTCTAGTCCCCAGCCTCCAGCACCGCCACCCGCAACCAGACCTGACGATTCAAAGATCTCATCTTGGAGATGTTTTTCCTGCTCCTGGAGCAGTTTTGGTGCAGTTCAGAATGGCCAGGACCATGGCTTCAGCAGCCTGACCTGGTGGACAAAGAGAAGCAAGACAACGGCAAACCAGCATTCAGCCTCAGTAAGTCACAGGAGCCCTTTCCATGGCCAGGTCCTGGTCACCTACTGCCATCTGTATTTTGCCTTCACTCCCATCTTGTTAATCCTCTTCGATTTTCTTTCTCTGAACAGTCTGCTCCTTTCCTTCCCTTCCTGATCAGCCAGACTGCCTAAGCTTCTACATTTGTCCCTGGCTTCTCCATGGAACTCGGTCTGTAGCCACAACGCAAACCGTAGGGCCACAGACAGAGAAGGTAGAGGGGAGTGAGGAGTGGGAAGCACCTCATCTGTTCTCAAAGAGGGTAAGTCCTGCCCTGGGTTAAAGTGAGTGCAAGAACCATGACCCCTGAGAGCTCACAGGGCACAAGGCCCCTGCTAGAGATAGACAGAGACTCCGTTTTGGCTTTGTTCATGTTTTTCAGGTCTTGTTTATTCCAGAATTTATTTGTATTCACCCTAGGATTCCAGAACCATATCAGGGACTTTAGATATCTAGATTCAACAGAATCTCCATGAAAATCCCACTACATTTTTGAGAACTTGACAACTAAAATTTATATGGAAATGCAAAAAGCCAAGGTTAGCCAACACTCCCCTAAGAAGACATTTTTGCCTGCCAGATATCAGAACTCATCATGAAAATTATTGTAATTAAGATAGTTTAGGAGGGGAGAAAACACAGACAGGCAGACAAATGCCACAGAATGAGAGCAAAAAGAGACTGCCACATTGCTCTGCCCATGCATGACTATTGAACACTTGAGATGTGCTAGTAAGTGTAGAACTTACACTGGAATGTTGTTGTTGTTTTTAAAAAGAATTGTTTATTTACCAAACCTGAGGCATATTAGATACAACCAATTTTAAGTTTACATCTTTTAAATCCATTTTGAAGTATTCCACACCCACACACAAATTGGCATGCAACAGTTGTACTAAGGTGAAAGTCACCTTCTCTCAATAAACTGTTGCAAGTGTTCTCACCCAAGGGTGAAAAATTGTTTATCCTGAACGTGAAAACCTGTAACAAACTTAATTATATAAAAGTAATTATTTGTAGTTTTCCCCTTGCAAAGATCCAAAAAAAAATGTACAACTAATATATATCAGTCATAACATAATCCTGGATCATCCCCATACCAAAACCAGATGTTCTTTTAATTTTAAACCCATCATCAGAGAACAAGAGAAAGTCACTTCATTTTACACAAAGCAAAATTCACATGTGCCAAAAAAGAAAGACCTAAATGAAAACTCTAGTGCTGACATGCCCTAACCAAAGCCACTGATCAAAAATAAAATAGTGGCTGTATATCACTGCAATGAAATCCAAGAGGCTTAACCCTTTGGCATCAGAAATCCAGATTTTTCTAATTACGTAAATGCCTATTTCTTACGTGTGAAGAGTGAGGGAAGTGGATGTGCCAGTGTGGAAAGAAGAGCCACCATTCACTGGCAATTTTAAACCCATCATCAGAGAACAAGAGAAAGTCATTTCAATTCTTTCACCCAAGGAACTGGCTTTAACAGACAATTAGAAGGTTAGGCAGAAACCCAGAAATGGTTATTAGCTGCTTGTGTCACCAATTTAAGTGGCAGTGATTGAGTCCTAAGGTTCAACGTAAAAATGTATGGGGCAAAATGTATGCTGAGTTGTAGCTTTAAAGCAAAACAAGAAAACAAAGTATAAAAGTACCCAGCCTGGCAGTATATGCCTGAGTCAGAGAGCTCTGCCATTAGGATGGGCAGAAACCATCAAGATTCATACCGTTATTTCTCATAAGGACTCAACAAAAATGAATAGTGACTTGAACCACAGAATGAGGGAATCCAAAGAATGCAGTCATTTTAGTAAAGTACAGGCTTTGTGCCGATTTCCTGAACAGAGTTTTATTGTGAAAACAAAAAGAAGAAATAATAAAAACTATACCCCATGTTTCACCTAACAGTGTTTGAGTTCCTGGAAGAACCTATATAATGGAGGCAGCATTTAAATATGAAATTATGCCAATCCACTGTCAAATTTTCACCAAAACTTTCCTAAAAAGGTGTTTCCCCCCAATATCCCAATATCTATTAATCACAAAGAAACATAAGTTGTGAATGTATAGTTCAGAAAATGTTTCGTGAATGTATACTTCAGAAAATAAAAATGGAGAAACTAATGATATTACTATGACCAAGGTGTTTGGTAAACAGTGAATTCAGAGTTTAGGATCATCAAGAAGAGGCTTTTTTTTTTTGAGACAGTCTCACTCTGTCACCTAGACTGGAGTGCAGTGGCGTGAACTCGGCTCACTGCAACCTCCACCTCCTAGGTTCAAGCGATTCTCTTTCCTCAGCCTCCTGAGTAGCTGGGATTACAGGCACCGCCACCATGCCCGGCTAATTTTTATATTTTTAGTAGAGATGGGGTTTCGCCATGTTGGTCATGCTGGTCTTGAACTCCTGACCTCGTGATCCGCTGGGATCATAGGCGTGAGCCACCGTGCCCGGCCAGGAAGAGGCTTTTTAAATAACCCTCTGAATTTCAAAGACTCTCTTCAGGTAGTAGATCTGTCCCAGTGTCATGGCAACTAGAACAAGAGCTTCAAAGGAGGACCAAAGGACCACTCTGCGGGTCCCTCCCAGGCTTTGAGCAGCTCATCTGACTCCTCCCAAGAGCTGTGCGTGGTTCTGTGTCTGCAGAGTTGATGGGGGTGGTGGGCATTCCCATTCCTCTTCCCTGCTTGGCCCGATGTGATGGCCAGGAGGAGGCCAGTGTGGCAGGACGCAGTGCCTGCGTGGGGATTGGGTGGCTCTGCCCTGTACATAGCAACCACCCCTGCACCAGTGTCTTCTGATAGCAGGAAGGCCATGGGAGAATCTGATTGGTTTCAGTGTTTGAACCTGTGTCTTCCTTTGGACCCAATTGGCCATTGGTGCTTACATCCTCACCACAGGCCAGGTCCATTCTGGGCCCCCAGAGGGAGCTGAAACTACCACAGGGCCCTCCCAGGGATGCTGGGCATTCTAGGGGTCCTGGTCAGGGTGGGTGGTGTGTGCTGCAAAGAAGGGTCTGCAGGCACAAAATCCTGTTGCTTTGAAGATACTGGGAAGGACCCTCTGGGGCTTCAGTGCCCTCCCCTGGCATTTGAGGCAGGTCCGGGTCCTTCAAAGCCTGTGAGGGTTGGTGAGATGGAGGCGGAGATGCTGCAGCCCCGGCCTGAGCTGAATTTCATCAGTGCCCTCTGCCCACCGCATCCTCACACAGGGCAGTGGACAGACTGCACTGAGTCCTGGGCTTCCACCTCCTGTCCACCCGCAAGGCAGGAAGGCCAAGGCCCCGCAGAAGCCCCTGGTCCACCCCACCAAGTGGCATGAGTGGGTACGATGGTGTAAAAACTGACTTCTATAGAAGCTGTTTGTACAACTCTTGTTTTCTCTTTTTTAAAAATAATAACACAGTAAATGAAGAAAAGACAGAGAGAAGGATGTGACATGCCTGGGCCATGGAGCACTCTGAGATCTCATCATGGACACCACTGCCCACACCTCCATCCCGCCCTGCGCAGGCCGACACTCACTGACGTTGAAGGCTGCCTTCAGTGCCTGGATGTCTGCGGCCACTCCAGACACGTGGTAGATGCCCACCTCCTCCATCCCTTGGTGCTTGATCTTCTCCACGCACTGGCGCATGATGTAGGGCACCTTGGACCTCTCTCTCCTGCGGGAGGAGGGAATGTTCTCAGTGTCCTGACAGCCCTGCTTGGGCCATAACACAGGAGACCTGCTCCCTATCTGCACACCCAGAGGCGGGGTGAGGATGGTGACGAAGGTACCCAGGTCTGGGGCTGCACTTAGAGCCTTCTGCATGCCTGTCCTCCCTCTGCAAGCTCTGTCCTCATTGCATGTACTTTCTCAGGAACCTTTCAAGCGGCCAGAACCCCTGCAAATCACACATGATCTTTGCGGGAAGGTCTGGAGGCCTGTCTAAGTAAAGTCAGCACAGGAAGGGCATCTGACAGATTCCAGGCCTGGGGTTAGCAGCCTGTGCCCCCAGCTGGGAGATCAGACCCGGTGTTGGTCCTGCCACCCACGTGCTGTGTGAGAGGAGAATCCCCGACCCCTGCCCTGGGCCTGGGCCTTAACACACATCCGACGAATGAATGAAGGGTTGCCTCAGCACCAGTGCTCCAAGTCCTGCGATGCTAAGTGCTTTTCTCCTCTGAGTCTTAGCAATGGACAATTCCAATACCACCACACAGGACACTAGAGTAAGAATACTTCAAAGTTAGAACACAGTGCTGTGCAGAGGCCTTAACTTTAGTTCTGTTTTGCAACTGGATTTAGGAGCACATCAAAGCTGCTTCTCAAGCCACCCTCATTAGCAGGGCTTATTTGGGGGAGCTGCTGATGGGGTCCTCGCTGCTCATGCCCAGAGCCCTCCCAGAGTGCTATGCAAGTGGCTGCCGTGCAGCTGGGGGTGAGGCGTGGTGTTTAGACACAGATAGGACTCCAGGGTATGACTGATGGATGCCCCGGCCCATGTGACCAGCAAGGTCAGGGGCCTAGCCAGATTCCATCCTGGGGAAGCAAAGGAATTCTCAGAGGAAGTGATCTGTGTCTGCATGAACTGCTCTGAAACCAACAAACACGCTTCTCTTGGCAACTGACTCCTGACAAAGGGTTCAAGGTCGTTTGAAAAAAAAAAAGGGAGCGAGGAGGCAGTGGGTCCTGGAAAAGTAAATTGTTTATTTTACAATAAGAAATTGATTACGTATTTTTTTTTTACAATGGTGGAAAATTAGAAGTGATTGTGAAAATGATGTCTACCCGCCTTGCTGATGAGTAGGATGTGATCTGGCTCTTTAGGAAACTGAATTTGCAGAACTTAAGAATATTGATTTATAAAGGGCATGGCCATTGACGCAGTCCATCTTATGCAAATCTGGATGCCATAAATAATATTTAAAAATGAAAGTATTGGGGTGGAGGTTGCAGTGAGCGGAGATCGCGCCACTACACTCCAGCCTGGTTGACAGAGTGAGACTCTGTCTCAAAACAAAAAAAAAAAAAAGAAGAAGAAGAAGACATTCCCAACATCGCTCATCAAATTATGACCATAAATTTCTAGGATCAGACTAATGGCTAAAGAGACTGACGCATCAACACCAGGCAGAGAATAAAGCAGATTTTTTTTTCTGTTGTTTTAGAGAGCCTCTAGGAACTTGAGTAATGCATATGCCACACTCTTAAGACCCGGTGGGTCTTAATCAGGGATGTACATTAAAATGCTGGAAAACTGTAAAGACTTCTAGGTCCCATCCAAGGAGATTTTGCCTCTGATTGACTGGATAGTGGCCTGTCCATTGGTATTTTGAAAAATCCCTCCAAGTGATTCTTTTACATCCCAGATAGAAAACCCTAAATTAAAGGTGAAAAAACCAGACACCAAGTGGCATTTAAATAAATGTCAACTTTAACTCCACAAAGCATCTGGTTGCATGTGGACAGAAAGAGAAGGAAAGAGGGCCCTATATCTGGATAACTTAGAAATGTGCTCCCCCTAGCAAGATATCTACTAAAATTAAAACCATATTTGAGGATGCTGGCGCTGCGAGCAATATATAAATGATGCATGTAATGTCATTTAATATGATCGTATTTTTGAGAATGAGTTTGGTGTTTTCTAGCTGTTAGTTTTTCCAAATATCAATATAGAAATTAGTCTTCTGCAGCTGCAGAGGCAATTCTGTTTCCAGCTTGCTTGCATGTGGCCTAGAGCCATAACGTGGCCCAGGGCATCTCTGATCCACCCCTCCCCACAACCACCAAAGCCAGAGACAACCAAATGCCTTGGACCACCTGGTGAGAGAGGTAGCTGCATGGCAGTAAGAGTCCTGCTCTGAAGTGACAAGAGCCTTAAGGCCTAGTTTTGACTTACTGCTAACTTGCTGACACTGCACACTTGCTGAGTGATCTCGGGTGAATCCTTTCACCTCTCTGATGTTCACTATGAAATCAGAGGTCAATGGTCAAACTTAAACACCTTCAGAGATTGGGTAATATCAGTGAGTAAAATGGACCAGGCACAGCACAAAGTGGAATGGTGCAGACTGTGGCAAGTTCACCACTCAGTTACTGCAGATTACTCTATCTTTGCTGAGGACAGTTGCACAGGTAGTGCACTGCAGAAGAGTAACACCTTAGAGGGGGTGTCATTTGCATCATAGATGCAAAATTCACAGGTGAAGACTGATGTAGTTTGTCCCTAAAGTTTTGCTTTGATTTGCAGATATTTATCCATGGCAGTTTCCTGAAAGATGTCTATAGGAGGTTTTGAGGAATGGGCACCTTTTAATTTGCTACTAAACTAAACCCCAAGGGCCCATTATATGCCAGCGTGGTCCTAGAGATTCCACACTCATTCAGTTCCTTTTCATCTTAGGAAGTGGGCATTATAATATCAGGTCCACTGTAAGAGTTGGAGGCTGGGCGTGGTGGCTCATGCCTGTAATCCCAGCACTTTGGGAGGCCTACCTGTGCAGATCGCGGGAGGCCAAGAGTTTGAGACCAGCCTGAGCAATACGGTGAAACTCTGCCTTTACAACACATAAAAAAAGTTAGCCGGGCTTGGTGGCATATCCCTGTAGTCCCAGCTATTTGGGAGGCTGAGGTGGGAGGATCGCTTGAGCCTGGGAGGTCAAGGCTGCAGTGAGCCCAGATTGCACAACTATACTCCAGCTTAGGCCACAGAGCAAGACCTTGTCTCAAAAAATAAAATAAAATAATAAAAAGAAAGAAAGAGAAAGGAACAGATCAATAGGTACAATAAAGTAACATTTGTATAAAGAAAGCAAAAGAACATATTTGTTTATTTGGATATTTGTTTATATTCATAAACTACCTCTAGAAAGATACCAAGAAACTGAATCTATTTGGTTGCATCTGAGAAACTACAGGAATAGGGACGGGGTTGAGATGGTGCCTTCTGAATTTTGAAATATACAAATGTATTGTCTATTTAGAAATAAATGGGCCAGGCGTGGTGGCTAGGCCGGGTGCGGTGGCTCTTGCCTGTAATCCTAGCACTTTGGGAGGCTGAGACTGGCAGATCACTTGAGGTCAGGAGTTTGAGACCAGCGTGGCCAACATAGTGAAACTCCGTCTCTACTAAAAATACGAAAATGGCCAGGCGCCGTGGCTCACCCTTGTAATCCCAGCACTTTGGGAGGCTGAGGCAGGCGGATCACCTGAGGTCAGGAGTTCGAGAACAGCGTGACCAACATGGAGAAACCCCATCTCTACTAAAAATATAAAATTAGCTTGGTGTAGTTGCGCATGCCTGTAATCCCAGCCACTCAGGAGGCTGAGGCAGGAGAACTGCTTGAACCTGGGAGATGGAGGTTGTGCTGAGCTGAGGTTGTGCCATTGTACTCCAGCCTGGGCAACAACAGCGAAACTTTGTCTCACAAAAAGAAACAACAACAACAACAACAACAAAAAACCACACACAAAAATAGCTGGGGGTGGTGGTGGGTGCCTATAATCCCAGCTACTCAGGAGGCTGAGGCATGAGAATTGCTTGAACCTGAGAGGTGGAGGTCGCAGTGAGCCAAGATCAGGCCACTGCACTCCAGCCTGGGCAATAGAGCAAGACTCAATCTCTAAATAAATATATAAAATAAATAAATAAATAAATAATATTAAGACAAAAATCATAAGCACATTACATAAACCACGTTATGCCAGTGATTTTTTAAAATATCAAAACAGGCAGTTTTATAGAAAAATATAACTTCAGGCCAGGTGGGGTGGCTAATGCTTGTAATCCCAGCACTTTGGGAGGCCAAGGTTGGCAGATCACCTGACCTCAGGGGTTCGAGACCAGCCTGGCCAACATAGTAAAACCCCAACTCTACTAAAAATACAAAAATTAGCTGGGCGTGGTGGCACATGCTTGTAACCCCAGCTACGCGGGAGGCTGAGGCGGGAGAATTACTTGAACCTGGGAGGCGGTGGTTGCAGTGAGCCAAGATTGCGTGACTGCAATAGAGAAACTCTGTCTCAAAAGAAAAATATAACTGCATAAAAATGAAGTAGGGAGAAACAGAAAAGTTTGTCTAGATCTAGAACCATTAAAGGAATTGAATGTTTATTTTAAAATCTGTATCCCATCCCCTCAAAAATCTCACAAAAAGACAAAACCAAAGAAAAGCACCTGGCCCAGATGATTTTACAGACAGCAAACATTAAAAGAACATAAAGTTTTTATCTTCTACATAATTTTTTAAAATTAATTAATTTATTTATTTTTGAGGGAAGTCTGGCTTTGTAGCCCAGACTGGAGTGCAGTGGCGTGATCTCCGCTCAGTGCAACCTCCGCCTCCCAGGTTCAAGCGATTCTCCTGCCTCAGCCTCCAGAGTAGCTGGGATTACAGGTGCGCCCGGCTAATTTTTTGTATTTTAATAGAGATGGGATTTCACCATGCTGGTCAGGCTGTTCTTGAACTCCCGACCTCAGGTAGTCCACCCGCCTCGGCCTCCCCAAGTGCTAGTTTTACAAGTGTAAGCCACAGTGCCCAGCCTACATAATCTTTCAGAAAAAGAAGCAAATGGAATTCTCCCCAACTCACTGTGAATTTAGTATAGGCTTAAAACCAAACCAGACATAAATAGTACAAGGAGGCAAAAGTATAGACTAACTTCTTATGGACATATATGCAAAAATGCTCAATAAAATATTAGCAAATAATCCAGCAATGGATTAAACATGTATCACGACCAAGTTGGGGTTTTCCTAGGAAACTAAGATGATGTAATAAAAGAAAAAACTATTAAAATAGTACAAACTATCAAAGGAAAATACCTGTAGGATCATTGCAACGGGTTCATTTGCGACATAATACAATTTTTTTCTTTTTTTCTTTTTTTTTTTAAAGTCTTTTTGGCTGTAAGTTTATTCAATGCAAAATAATCCTCTCCAATTTTACTGAGGTGGCTGACGGCGTCCACGACCAAATCCACCTCTAAACTGGAATTCAGTTGCTGATCCAGCCCCAGCCTCGGCTTTCTTGTCGGCACCAGGGGGCACAGCACTCCCTCTGTAGGTATCTCTGTCAGCTTCCCCTCTTGTGAGTCTTGCAGGTCGCTCACCCTCCAGAACTTTAGACCCAGGCCTGCCAGTCCCTGGACGGCTGCGGCGTAGGGTGGGAGGCACAATCTCCAGGGGCAGATGAAGGTAATCACGGAGATACTGGATACCCTCATTGGTAAGGTACCAGTAGAAATGTCTCCAGGCAAACTGTTCCTTCACGTAGTAGCCTCGGGACCACATGACGTGAAGGTTGGGCACATTCTTTTTTTTTTTTTTTTTGAGCCGAGTCTCACTCTGTCTCCCAGACTGGAGTGCAGGGGCGCGATCTCAGCTCACTGCAACCTCCGCCCCCTGGGTTCAAGCAATTCTCCTGCTCGGCCTCCCGACTAGCTGGGATTACTGGTGTCTGCCACTGCGCCCGGCTAATATTTTTGTATTTTTAGTAGACACAGGGTTTCACCATCTTGGCCAGGCTGGTCTTGAACTCCTGACCTCGTGATCCGCCCGCCTCGGCCTCCCAAAGTGCTGGGATTACAGGCGTGAGCCACCGCACCCGGCCGGGCACATTCTTGTCTGCCAGCTCCAGGTGCTTAGGCATGTGGACATCCTTCTTGACCACCGTGACTTCCTCTTTAAAAAGGAGTTCATAAATGGCAATCCGGTTCTTCTTAGGCATCAGCGTTCTGGGGAGGAGCAGCCACCAAGGCGGCAGGGTGGCCCGGATGGGGGCCGATGGAACTCGAACTCCACCAGAATTTGTTTAATATTATATATATACATACATATATATGTATATATGTGTGTGTGTGTGTGTGTGTATATATATATATATATATATGTTGCTCGCTTATTTTTTTGTCTATTCCCTTATGTACCGGGAGTGCCAGGGGGACAGGGCTTTGTGTTTTCCTCACCACTGTCGGGCTCATGCATAGCACAGTCCTTGGCACAACTGTAAACACGTTGAGGAGAACCTCTGGGACTAGCGGACTCTGAGCATCATTCCGCTGGGCCCAGTGGGGCCTCTGAAGGGATCCGCCTTGCCAGGCTCCAGCCCAAGACCTGACGCATGCGCACCGGCTCGCCGGCTACTTTTTTTCTTGACCGGCCAAGTTGCAGGGCGCCTGCGCGACGCAGTGCCGAGACGGACGCGAGCCGGAGATGGGGTAAGGGGAGGGGGTGGTGGTGGGGGACAGCGGCGCCTGCGCAGTGAAGGAATGTAGGCGGGGCCTCCATAGCGCCTGCGCAGACGGCCGCAGCCCTGCTGGGCCCGAAGGGGCTGGCCAAGGGCGGGGGCCGCGAGGGAGGCAGGGCGGGCCCGGTAAGCGGCGCCGCGGGGTTGGCTGTTTCCCTGAGGCCGGACTCAACGGGTCTCGGCTGAGCCACCGGGTGAACTCACCGCCGAGCCCCAACCAGGAGATTGCGAGGGAGCGATGCGGTGCCGCGCGGTAAGAGTTACGGCCGGGTTCCCGCAGTGTTCGCTGGCGGGTTGGTTTATCGCCTCAGCGCCGCCCGCGCGACCGCGCCCGGACGTCCGCGCAGACCCCGGGAGGCCCAGCGCCTGCGCCGTCCCTGCTCCTGGGCCCCTCCAGAGTGTCCCGCGCCTGCGCCTTTCCCTTCCCGCGCGGTCCTCGTTCTGGGCTTCGGGGCTCCTGGGACAACCCGCAGGCTTCGCGGCCGAGACCCACAGGCCTGCGTCCCTTGGTGTTGGGGTTCAGCTGGTTCTGGGACCCCGCTTACGGCTTATCTGTGTGCAGACAGGCCGGGTGCGAGCCTCGTGCTTGCCTTTCCGGCGTTCCGGGAGAGGCTGGGGCTGCCGCCCCGTCGCCCGGGTCCCTTGCCTGTGGCGGGGACAGCGTTGTTCAGTGGCCCGGAGGGCGCCGCGCGGAGGAGCAGGGGCCACGGGCGGCGGACCCCAGGCCTGCTGCTGGTGCTGCTTCTGCTGTGGCCGGCGCCCCAGGCCGACGGAACGTCCTTTCTTCTTGAGACGTGGTTAGTTGCATCAGGTTGGATGTGAATAATCCGGTACCTGTCTGAGGAAATTTTGCGTTTCCAGGAATTTGGTAATTGTATTACCTTAAGTAGTTAAGTCTAAGACATGATAGTCACGGCACGCTGGGCAAGCTGCCCTGGAGATGACGAAAAGAAATCAGTTTCCAGTAGTTTTAGCCCATTTACAGAACACGCAAAAATTCTATCATCATTCAAATGCAGGGAACCTTGATTTGTTGATATCGTTGATCATTTGTCCGAAATACCGGAAGGGCGAGGAAAAGATTCCCGTGAATACAGCCCAGGTGATTTCAGGGAACAGCGTTTTCTTTTGTCAAAAGAGCTTCTTAAGCCATTGATAATATTTCCCAAGCTTATAACAGATACAAGCCTTTAAAAAATGACATTTGCTGTCAGTCAGTAGGACACATCTTAAAATGAAATCAGAGCTGTAGGCTTTGTAGACAACAGCAGTCATTTCTGGTGGCTTCGGGGAGTGGAGCGGGACTGCAGTTTTGCCAATGTAGGTGATACCAAAGGGACTATAGTAATTTTTTCTTCGTAATTAAAAACCAGGCCAGGCACGGTGCCTCGTGCCTGTAATCCCAGCACTTTGGGAGGCCGGGGCGGGCGGATCACCTGAAGTCAGGAGTTCAAGACCAGCCTGACCAACATGGTGAAATCCTGTCTCTACTAAAAATACAAAAAGCGCGCGCCTGTAATCCCAGCTACTCAGGAGGGTGAGGCAGGAGAATCGCTTGAACCCGGGAGGCGGAGGTTGCAGTGAGCCGAGTTCGCGCCACTGTACTCCAGCCTGGGCGACAGAGCGAGGCTCAGTCTCAAAAAAACAAAAACCAGACATAATAAGGCCGAGCGCCCTGGCTGATGCCTGTAATCTCAGTAGTTTGGGAGGCCGAGGCGGGCGGATCACCTGAGGTCAGGAGTTTGATACCAGCCTAGCCAACATGGCGAAACCCTGTCTGTACAAAAAATATAAAAATTAGCCCCGGGCTTGGTGGCACAGGCTTGTGATCGCAGCGGCTTGGGAGGCCGAGGCAGGAGAATTGCTTAGGAGGCGGAGGGTGCAGTGAACCGAGGTCTCGCCACTGCTGTCCTGGGCCTGGGCCACAGAATGAGACTCTGTCTCAAAAAAACAAACAAACAAAAAACAGCCATTACAATATACAAGTATGTCATAAAATAACCAAACCAATATAGAAGGGTATATAGTGAAAGGAGAAGTATTGTTGTGGGTGAAGTTGTTTCTATGAATAAATGGCTGATCCAGTATTTTTTTCCTCCCTAAAAACACCTTTTCTCCTTTGATTTAGTGTACACCACACAGAGTCGCTTAGCCGACTCAGTGTGGCTTTGTAGATAGCTGGAGTATGCTTCCTAATGGTTGCAGGTGTGTAGGGGTTTTTCTTGACATTTTCAGTAAGAAAGTGAATGTTGTGCCATAGGAAAGCTTTATCACTGGTGCCCGTTGGTAGCCAACCAAATAACATGAGTGTCAAGTACAGTATCTAGTGAGTGGAGAATAAGTGTAATAATTACAATTACAGTTGTAGTTAAAGCGAAGTTTGTATCAAAATTTCTGTTTCAAAGGTGAACTTTTAGGGGGTGTATCTGCGGTGTTTCCTCCTCAGATGCGATTTCTCTGAAGCAGTGGTTCTCTATAACTGACTTGACACACAGTGCATCTGATATTTCATATGACTTAAGTGATAGTATCAAAATTGCTATCGTATACATATTTAAATCACATGACTAACCTGTGTGTGTTATTACGCAAACTGCTCAGCTCAGTAAGGGAACAGAAATAAGAAAAAAAGGACAATATTGGGAGTCTTTTATACAATTCAGTTTATTCGATTGTAGGACTATCCTTTCTTTAAAAAAGTTCTGCTTTCTTGGTGTTAAAATAAAGCGTCTTTTATGAAATGATGGTGATAGTAAATGGTGATATATGGTAAACGTAAATAGTAAATACAAGGGTAGTTATTGTGATTTTTAAAAATAAAGAGAGCCGAGAATCTCTTGTTTTGCTGCTGCTGTTAGGGAGTTGAGGAAAAAGTTCCCGGGGCTTTTGCTGTTAAGAAGATTCAAATATAGAATATTTCTTAAGAGTGAATATGAGTTTATTTCAAGGTCATTTGTCACAGTCTACTGAGAAATCCACTGAGAAAGCTGTTAAATTTGCCTGGCATTAAAGATGTTCCTATTCTGATCATTGTTAAATCTTTTCTTATTAGATATAAAATGTCAGGAGATATTTTGTTTTGAGACAGAGTTTCGCTCTTGTTGCCCAAGCTGGAGTCTGTTGGCATGATCTCGGCTCACCGCAACCTCCGCCTCCCGGATTCAAGCGATTCTCCTGCCTCCGCCTCCCAAGTAGCTGGGATTACAGGCATGTGCCACCACCCCTGGCTGATTTTGTATTTGTAGTAGAGACAGGGTTTCTCCATGTTGGTCAGGCTGGTCTGGAACTCCCGACCTCAGGTGATCCGCCTGCCTTGGCCTCCCAAAGTGCTGGGATCACAGGCACTGGCCACCTCACCCAGCCCCAGGAGATTTTTTTGTGTTGTGGTGTGCCAACAAAATAAGCCTAGGCAGGGAAATTCTTTCTGGTGATTGGAATTGTTAGTACTGAATAGACTAGCTGCGAGGTAAAGAACCTCCTTCTGTCAGCTCAGAAATCATTGTGACCTCGGTCTTTTGCTGTGAAATAACATGACCATTAAGAAAGTAGCCTTAAACAATGTATTTTGGGTATGTTGAGGGGGAGGGACAATTATGATCTGTTCCAAAGTGAACATAACAGATGATCCCTGTGTCTGTGAAGCCTTTAAAATTTATAGTGTTCTTCTTCTGTTAATCTCAAATAAGATTTAGAGTTATTGTGACATACTCTTAAAACCTGCAGTGTATCAAAAGGCTCATTTTTAAAGCATCTTGAAATGAAATTAATAATGTCATATCTACTTCTTCAGAATAGTAGTTTTTACATTCTGAAGACTGACTGACTGCCCTCAGCCACTTCTGAGTTTTCTATTTTCAAAGAATAATTTGGTAATTCCATAAAGGAAATCTGTAAATAAGAGAAGAGAGTGAATATCTTTTAACAGTGTTTTTCCTGATCTTTTCCAACATCTTCATTGTGGTTCTGTCCTTTATTTTTTGGTTAAATCCAGAGGTTTACTTCTTCCCGTATCTTTCCAAACTATTAATCTGTTCACAATCACTCTCCCATTTAAACCCTTCAACAGCCCCACTACCTTCATAATAAGGTCTCCTTAGCTTGGTATCCAGAACACTTCAATACTGCGCTTTGACCCCTGTTCTCCTACGCCACCTCTGTTTAGGTGCTTCACTGAGCTGCACCGAACAGCTCTTGGCCCCTTGAAACCTCTGCAGTCTCCTTGTCTCCCTCTGCTGGAATATTCTTCTCTCACTTCATCTGATCATTGCTTTCAAAACTCAGCTCATTTTCTTATTTCCTTGCCCTTTTCATGTCCCTTGTTTTCCTCCGATTAAATTAATGTTCCAAACTCAAAAGAAAAACAACTCAGCTCAGGCATCACCTTGCCTGGAAGGCTTCCCTAGTCCTCCTGCCTCCTGCAGACTTATCTGGCACCCTGTGCATTTGGGATTTGGCACACTATGTCTCGTCTGCGGCCTCCACTGGATGATGAGACAGTAAGTGTGTGGCTTGACTGAAAGTTGTTGACTCTGCTGGGGTGCTGGTACAGTGCTGGGCACGGTAGCGTTACAGAGGAAGTGAGCCACTTAGTTTTTGCCCTTAGGAGCTTTTATTCTAGTTGCACTTGACCCTGCCAGCTGTGAGACACCTCCCAGTAGAGCATACCGACTTTCAAAGTCTTTTTAATTGTATCTTAGTGTCTGATTCCAGTTTTATTTCTTGAAGGAGGGGAGTGTCTCTAATGTCTTATTTTGGCACCCAGAGACCAGGTAGGCATCATTTTTGTCCCAAATTGTGGAAGGAATGTACATTTGGCACAGATTACTTCCCTTCTTTCTCTTGTACACCTTTCACCTTTTTTTTTTTTTTTTTGAGTTTGATGTGTTTGGACAGTAAGGGTTTAAGAGATTAAGATTAAATTTCAACTTTGTTGTGCATATAGCCTAAGGAAAACAAAAAGTTAAAGAGGAAAAATGCATTGTCTCTAAAAGGAAGACTCATTATTCAACTTTTTTTATTTTTAATTGTTTTCAGAGACTGGGTCTCACCCTATCACCCAGGCTGGAGTGGTGATCACAGCTCACCGTAGCCTTGAACTCTTGGGTTTAAGAGTTCCTCTTGCCTTAGTCTTCTCACTAGCTGAGACTGCAGGCCCGCGCTAGCACACCTGGCTAATTTTACAAAAATTGTTTTGGAGAGATGTGGTCTTGCCATCTTGCCTAGGCTGGTGTGGAACTCCTGGGTTCAAGCAAACCTCCCGCCTTGGCCACCCTAAGTGTTGGGATTACAGGCGTGCCCCATTGTGCCCAGCCTAAACTTTTTTTAATGCTGAGCTGTACACAAAAGAAAGTAAAGGTCTTGGTCAAGCCTAGGAAAGAAGTATGCAAAGAAACTGGTGGCAGGCTGGATGTGGGCATATTTCAGGGCTTTGGGAGGTGAAGAGGAGAGGATTGCTTGAGGCTGAGAGTTTGAGACCAGCCTGGGCAACATAACGAGACCCTGTCTGTACAAATAAACATTTTATAATTAGCCAGGTGTATGTGCCCTAGAACTTAAAGTATAATAAAAAAATAAAATAAAATCAGCCAGGTGTGGTGGTGCGCACCTGTAGTCTCAGCTACTTGAGAGGCTGAGGCAGGGGGATCTCCTGAGTCCAGGTGTTTGAGGCTGCAGTGAGCTAGGATCACACCACTGTTCTCCAGCCTGGGCTACAAAGCGAGACTCTGTCTCTAAAGAAAAACATACTGGTGGCATTGTCAAGATTTGTCAAGAAATAGCCCTTATACTGGGCCCAGTGTTGCGCACCTGTAGTGCCAGCTTTTCAGGAGGCTGAAGTGGGAGAATCTCTTGAGCCTAGGAGTTTGAGTTCAGCTTGGGCAGCATTGCAAGAGCCCAGTCTCAAAAATATTAGGTCAATAAGATTTATTTTAATTAAGCAAGAAAAAGAAGTATCTGCTAAAATTTAAAGCTATTCTTATTCTTTCTCTGTCTCTTCTAGTGTTCTTGGGGAAGATCCCGACTAAGCCATTTTCCAGTGGCACCTCTTCCACCATGAGTTCCTGAGGCAGTCTGATGGGGCTACTTTATTCCAGAACAATCACAGTGAGACCTTTTCTCCCGATAAATGCTGCTTTTCTCTGCTTAATATATTCTCTTGCTTACAAAACACTGGTGTCTCCTTATCATGGTTTGGTTCTACCCCACTGGGCCCAAGAATTCTTGCCCAGGAGCAATTGAATTTTCTTCTTGCATGCTTTTTAAAACTTTGGTGGGGTAGAGCCAATTTTAAATCTTCTGATCCATTTTTTCATTGTTTTTCTCTCCCTTCTGCATTTTCTGCAGACTCCGTTGAATCCTTGCAGTTACTTAGGTTTGCTTCGTCTCCCCCATTACAAACTACTTGCTGGATTTTTCAACCCTAGTTCCCTCATTTTTATGATTTATGCTCATTTCTTTGTACACTTAGTCTTGCTCCATCTCCTAACTCATGGCCTCTGGCCCTGGATTATTGTTTCAGTCTTTTATTTTTCGTCTTCTTCTACCTCAACACTTACCTTCCTCTCCCAGTCTGTACCCTATCACCAAGGTTGTCATTAACCTTTCATATTATTCCTCATTATCCATGTATTCATTTGCAAATAAGCATATGTTAACAAAATAACAGGTTTATGGAGATAAAATTCACATACTTTAAAGTTCAGGCTTTTAAAATGTACCTTTCAAGTGGTTTTTGGTATATTCACAAAGTTATGCATTGATCACCACTATCTGATTCCATAATATGTTCAGTACCTCAAAAAGAAGTCTGTACTCATTAGTAGTCATTTCACATTCACCACTCCCTCTGGCTCTGGGCAGTCACTGATCTTTGTGTCTCTATGGATTTGCCTATTCTAGGTATTTTATGTAAATGGAATCATACAACATGTGACCTTTTGTTTGGCTTTTTTCATTTAGCAAAATGTTATCAAGGTGTATCCCTGTTGTAGCATGTATTAGCACTTCATTTCTTATATGTCTGAATGATAGTTCATACCTTATTTGTTCATCAGTTGATGAACATTTGCGTTTGTGCCACTTTGGGCTATCGTGAATAATGCTACTGTGAACAAGTGTGTACAAGTTCCTCTGCAAATTTTTGTGTGGACATAACCCTTTCAGTTATCTTAGGTATATATGTAGGAGTTGAATCGCTGGGTCGTGTAGTAGCTATGTTAAACATTTTGAGAAACTGCTAAAATGTTTTCCAGAGCTCTACCATTTTACATTCTGTGTATGAGGATTCCACGTTCTCCACTTCCTCACCAGTGTATGGATTTTGGGGTGTACTTTTTAAAAAATGGGATTAGGCTGGGCACAGTGGGTCACACCTGTAATCCCAACACTTTGGGAAGCTGAGGTGGGAGGATCACTTGAGCCCAGTAGTTTGAGACCAGCCTGGGCAACATAGGGAGACCCTGTCTCTACAAAAAATAATTTAAAATAAATTAGCTGGGCGTTGTGGCACACACCTATAGTCCCAGCTACATGGGAGGCTGAGGTGGAAGGATTCCCTGAGCCCAGCAGTTTGAGGTTGCAGTGAGCCATGATGGCAGCACTATACTGTAGCCTGGGCGTCAGAGCAAGCCTCTGTTTCAGGGAAGAAAAAAAAGTGAGATCATATTTTTGACACTTTTCTTCTTGTTTTCTTAGCTTCATACTTCTGGAAATTCCATTAAATTAGCTGCTACCACTCTAACTCACTGTGTTTCATGGCTTCATAGTAATATTGCATAATATAAATATACCATTCATTCGTCAAAGTTAGCAGATATTGACTGTTAGGTGCCAGGCACTGCTCTTAAGTATTGAACAAAAACACACAACAACTTTTGCATTCTTTAGAGTTTATTTTCCAATGGAGGGGGTGGAGGGAGGTAAGAATTTAGGAAATAAATCAATTACATATATAGCATAGGGTTTCACCAGTGAGTGCAGCTTGAGTCATTGGCGGCTTTCTTAGTAGTATAAATACAGTACTAAAGACGAAATTACTCTAAATGGTGTTATTTAAATTACTGTAATAGGTATTACTATTACTCACTTTGCAGGTGAAAGTGGAAACAGCATCATAAAATGAAAAATAGAAAACAGCTGGTTAATGTGGATCTGGAGTTTTTCTAGGACGTAAACTGATGAGCTAGAAAAGTAAATATGTGAGTCCTTGGTAGCAAAGTTTGTACATCTATAAATTTTATCCAAATCCTCTTAATCTGGTGATGAATACACTCTTCACAAAAGGATGAGGGAGGTATATGTGTATGTGTTGAAGGTTCTGAAGGATGCAACTGAGAGTACTTGGGGGACATGGCAAAACTTCCAGGCCCATTCAAGAGTCTTGTTTTCTCAGACATAAAAGTCTGAGCTTTTATGTATTTATTATATTGCCCTATTAATTATTGAGATTGTGCCTTACAGTAAAACCTGCTTTAAATTGTTGACGCTATAATTTAAAATAATCTGGGTCTCCTAGAGTGGTTAAGCCTGGAAGAAAAGGTTGTCCTTCCTGCCAGGGCAGATTGTATATAGATATGCAACCTGGTTGTGCCTGTGCTAACCCCTACTCTGTTGGGCCTAGAAGTATGCAGTTAAACGTTTCTGTTCTGATTTTTTAAAAAATGTTTGACTTTGTTTACTTTTATTTTAATTTAGAGACAAGGTTTCACTATTTTGTACAGGCTGGTCTCGAATTCCTGGGCTCAAGTGATCCCCTTGCCTCAGCCTCCCAAATGCCGGGATTACAGGCATGAGCCACTGCACCTGGCCTTAACTTTGAAATGAAGTTAGAAATGTACATTTTATTATTATTTTTTTTATTATTTTAGAAACAGGTCTTGCTCTGTTGCCCAGGTTGGAGGGCAGCAATGGTGCAATCACAGCTCACTGCAGCCTCCACCTCCTGGGCTCAAGTGATTTTCCTGCCTCAGCATCCTGAGTAGTTAGGACTACAGGTACTCGTCACCACAGCTAATTTTTATTTCTGTAGAGACAGGGTCTCACTATGTTGCCCAAACTGATCTCGCACTCCTGGGCTCGAGTGATTCTCCTGTCTCAGTCTCCTAAAGTGCTAGGATTATATGTGTAAGCCACTGTGCCCAGCCTAGAAATGCACGTTTTAGACACACATTTACTCAACTTTCCTCTTGCCTGCCCAGGACTATCCAACTGTATTTTTGTGCCTCAGAGTCCTTTCACATGTTCTGCTTTTACTGGGAACTCGTAGGCAGTAAGATCAAATGCTGACCTTTGAGGCATCTACGCACTTCCAAAACCTGCTTCCTCTCTCATTTGCCACTTTATTTATTTATGTTTTGAGATGGAGTCTCACTCTGTTGCCCAAGCTGGAGTGCAGTGACACGATCTCAGCTCACTGCAGGCTCCGCCTCCTAGGTTCAAGTGATTCACCTGCCTCAGCCTCCTGAGTAGCTAGGATCACAGGCAAGCGCCACCACACCCAGCTAGTAGAGATGGGGGTTTCACCATGTTGACCAGGCTGGTTTCGAACTCCTAACTGTGGCCTCCCAAAGTGCTGAGATTACAGGCCAGAGCCACCATGACCATCCTCATTTGCCACTTTAAATTTTAGGAGATGAAAATATTAAGTATCCCCAAAAGCTCAGAGTTTCCTATTTGGGACTTCAGTTACAGAGATTCATTTTTTTGTTTCCAGGCTGGGCGCACTGGCTCACACCTGTAATGCCAGCACTTTGGGAGGCCAAGGAGGGAGGATTGCTTGAGCCCAGGAGTTCAAGACCATCTCGGGCAACATAGCGAGACCTTGTCTCTACTGAAAATAAAATAAAAAAAAAATTAGGCATGGTGGCGCTCCCCTAACTAGTCAAGTGATTACACTTTTGTTTTATTGTTTTTTTTAGAGACAGGATCTCCCTCTGTCACCCAGGCTGGAGTGTGGTGCCGCAGTCACAGCTCACTGCAGCCTCGAACTTGTGGGCTCAAGTGATCCTGCCTCAGCCTTCTGAGTAGCTGGGACTACAGACACACTCCACCATGCCTGGGTCATTGTTTTAGTTTTGTAGAGATGAGGTCTCCTTGTGTTGCCCGAAATGGTCTTGAACTCCTCGCCTCAAGCAATCCTCCCACCTTGGCCTCCCAAAGTGCTGGGAGTATAGGTATGAACCACCATGCCCGGCCTCATGTGACTAGTCCTACAGAGGCCCTCGATGGCCTGGAATGATTGATTCCAGGACCCCGTCTTCTCATCCCAAAGCACCAAACCCTACTGACAAGGAAAGGACCCCCATTTCAGAACTTCCATGGCCACCCCCCCAACCCTGGGATTGGCAACTTTGCAACCTGGGCTTCCCCAATAATCAGATTTACGGTAAGACCCCAAAGAGGTCCAGGCACTTCTAAAACAAGTTATACAGAGAATCCAAACCCAAATCCTCAAGATGTGAGCCCACATCACATCCCCCAAAATAGAGCACCCGTGACCACTCCAGCCTTGCTAGGGACACAGCATACTCCTTGACCCTCGCCACTACAGAGGACAATTGCTCTCACAAACTTGGGGGTCCACTGGTTCCCACGCACTAAGCAAACTTTTATGGCCTTCATTGACACTGTTTCCCAGAGACCCCACTAAATTTAAGGAGGAACTCTCTCTGTTCCCTGGGCATAGATTGAAGGCAAACAAGTCCACCTTAGCCTGATCACTGGTGCAATAGCTTTGCAGAATATTCCAGTGGTCTCAGGTTCCTGGTTTCTGCTCTTGAATTTCCATCACTGGGACGGATGCTCCAATTGGAATAAAACCCACACTTTGTCCCTTACTGTTGGTCTTGGCAGACGAGACCCTGAGGACCTGCCCAAGCCATTAAAATCATTAATATGACCCAAAATAAATTAAAACAGGGACTTCAAGGATCGAGTGAAGGGGTGACTGTCCCCTCTGTTTCTCCATTTAACAGCCCGATTTGACGTGTTCTTCAAATGGAAAAGAACAAATGGCATCTCATGGTCGATGCTGAAACCTTAACCCAGGGGGCCATGGGGGGCCTCAGTCCCTGCAGGCTGAAAGGATGGAGCCCATTCAGTCTTTTGCTGGCCAATATTTTGCTATTTTTGCTTCCTTGCAGTGTTCCACAGTACCTAATTCAACAGCCTCTCAGCCTCTACTCCCATTCTGTTTATTGTGGTAAAATATATAACAAAATTTACCGTTTTAACCTTTTTCTTTCTTTTCTTTTTTGAAACAGGGTCTCACTATGTCACCCAGGCTGGAGTACAGTGGCGCCATCGCAGATCACTGCAGCCTCAACCTCCTGGGTTCAAGTGATCCTCCCACCTCAGCCTCCTGAGTAATTAGGATTGCAGGCTTAAGCCACCATGCCCAGCCTACTTTAATCAACAAAAAGCATTTTTAAAGTGGAAGATTTTATTTTTGTGTGGGTTTTTCTTTAGACAGAGTTTCACTCTTGCTGCCCAGGCTGGAGTGCAATGGTGTGATCTCGGCTCACTGCAACCTCCGCCTCCCGGGTCCTGGTTCAAGCAGTTCTCCTGCCTCAGCCTCCTGAGTAGCTGAGATTACAGGCACGTGCCACCACACTCAGCTAATTTTTGTGTTTTTAGTAGAGATGGGGTTTCACCATGTTGGCCAGGCTGGTCTCGAACTCCTGACCTCGTGATGTGCCCACCTCGGCCTCCCAAAGTGCTGGGATTACAGGCGTGAGCCACCGCGCCTGGCGTGTGGGGTTTTTGAGATGGAGTCTCACTCTGTCACTCACGCTGGAGTGCAGTGGTGCGATCTTGGCTCACTGCAACCTTGGCCTCCTTGGCTCAAGTGATCTTCCCACCCCAGCCTCCAGAGTAGCTGGGACCACAGGGGCGTGCCACCATGCCCAGCTACTTTTGTTATTTTTTGTAGAGACGGGGTTTCGCCATGTTAGCCAGGCTGGCGTCAAACTCCTGATGAGTTCGAGGGATCTGTCCGCCTTGGCTTCCCAAAGTACTGGGATTACAGGCGTGAGCCACAGCATCCTACTTGAAAAACTATTTTAAATAACTGTTCCAGCCCTGACGTGGTGGCTCATGCCTCTAATCCCAACACTTTGGGAGACTGAGGCGGATGGATTGCCTGAGCTCAGGAGCTTGAGACCAGCCTGGGCAACATGGAGAAACCCCATCTGTACTAAAAATACAAAATTAGCCAGGCATGGTGTTGTGTGCCTGTAATCTCAGCTACTGAGGAGACTGAGGCGGGAGGATGGCTTCAACCCGGGAGTCGAGGCTGTAGTGAGCCGTGATTGTGCCACTGCACTCCAGCCTGGGGAACAGAGCAAGACCCTGTCTCAAACAAACAAAAACCTGATTCAGTAATTACAAAGTAGTTTGTATCAGACAAACTCTCTTGCCAATAAAAATTCAAAACTTGCACAGAGAAATAGACCTCAGGAAGAAAGCAGTAGTCTTCATGGGCTGATGACACAGAGGTTAGAGTTTGGGGCCTCCAGAGTGTTTCTAAGTTGAAAGGCAAAATCCAGGAACAGAGACAGGCAAATCGGGGTAAGCCTCAGATTTTGCATAAAAATTTCTTTCCAATCCTTGGATGCCTCCTAATGGTATAAGACTCCAGGAAAGGCCAGGCACTATGGCTCACACCTGTAATCCCAGCACTTTGGGAGGCCGAGGTGGGCATTCAAAATCCTTGCTCTTTCTGAAGTAGACTAGGGGCTTCCCCGAGGGGCAGTCTCACCTCACCCTGAGACCTTTGCATGCCTTGTGGGTAGAAATATTTGATGAGTCCTCTAGGGGCCCTTGGGACCTTGGGCTATGAGGACCAGGAGCATTAGAGGACTGTGCCCCTTCTCCCCACTATAGATTGAAGTAAAGCCCTTGGTGAAGTTCACCAGTAGGGAGTTCAGCTTGAAGAGGATGCCGTCCCGAAAACAGACAGGGGTCTTCGGAGTCAAGATTGCAGTGGTCACCAAGTGAGTGCAGAGGGACTTGGGCTCACGCACTGAGGGTGCCTGTCCCTTCAGCTGTTTCTGCAGAAAAGAGCATGTGTGGGTCTCTCCTCTCTGTGCGTGGCCGCTGCACGGTGAGGTCAGGCCCCAGAGAACACTTGGTATGTTCAGCTACCTCCTGTGTTTCCTCCAAACCAGCTCAGGAATGTCTTTGCTGCCTTGCTTGGAAGCAGTAGGCTGGCTCCAGGAACTGCCCAAATGCAGGGTTTTCTGCCCTTGCTTGGAATTTGTGACGGTCCCAGGTTCCTGTTGAATGGTTGTAACTAACCCCTGCCCTTTTGTCAGGAGTCAGTTGCCAAGAGAAGCCTGTTTGTTGTTTTGAGAGCAGTTCTTGCAGACACAGATCACTTCCTTAGAGAATTCATTTGCTTCCCCAGGATGGAATCTGGCTGGGCCCCGGACCTTGCTGGTCACGTGGGCCAGGGCCTCCATCAGTCATACCCTGGACTCCTTTCTGTGTCTAAACACCACTCCCCACCCCCAACTGCATGGCAGCCACTTGGTAGCACTCTGGGAGGGCTCTGGGCATGAGCATCGAGGACTCCATCAGCAGCCCCTCCAAATAACCACGGCTAATGAGGGTGGCTTGAGAAGCTGCTTTGATGTGCTGCTAAATCCAGTTGCAAAACAGAACTAAAGGCCTCTGCACAGCACTGTGTTCTGACTTTGAAGTATTCTTACTCTAGTGTCCTGTGTGGAGGTATTGGAATTGTTCATTGCTAAGACTCAGAGGAGAAATGCACTTAGCATCGCAGGACTTGGGGCACTGGTGCTGAGGCAACCCTTTATTCGTGGGATGTTTATTTAGGCCTGGGCCCGGGGCAGGGGTCAGGGGATTCTCCTCTCACACACCACGTGGATGGCAGCACCAACACCGGGCCTGATCTCCCAGCTGGGAGCACAGGTTGCTAACCCCAGATCTGGAATCTTTCAGATGCCCTTGCTGTGCTGACTTGACTTAGGCCTCCTGACCATCCCACAAAGATCATGTGTGACTTGCAGAGGGTCTGGCTGCTTCAGCCTCTTAGAAAAGTCCTGAGAAAGTACTTGCAATGAGGACCGAGCTTGCAGAGGGAGGACAGGCATGCACAAGGCTCTGTGTGCAGCCCCAGACCTGGGCACCTTCGTCACCGTCCTCACCCCACCTCCGGGTGTACAGATAGGGGGCAGGTCTCCTGTGCTGTGGCCCAAGCAGGGCTGTCAGGACACTGAGAACATTCTCTCCTCCTGCAGGAGAGAGAGGTCCAAGGTGCCCTACATCGTGTGCCAGTGTGTGGAGGAGATCGAGCGCCGCGGCACGGAGGAGGTGGGCATCTATCGTGTATCCAGAGTGGCCACGGACATCCAGGCACTGAAGGCAGCTTTCGACGTCAGTGAGTGTCGGCCTCCGCAGGATGGGATGGAGGTGTGGGCGGCGGTGTCCACGATGAGATCTCAGAGCGCTCCATGGCCAGGGCATGTCACATCCTTCTCTGTGTCTTTTCTTCATTTACTGTTTTATTATTTTTAAGAAAGAGAAGACAAGAGTTGTAGAAGGAGCTTCTGTAGAGGCCAGATTTTAAACCATCCTAGCTACAGGTGCTGCTTGCTGGGGTGCACCAGGGGCTTCCTCAGGGCCTTGGCCTTCCTGCCTTGGGGGTGGACAGGAGGTGGAAGCCCAGGACTCAGTGCAGTCTGTCCACTGCCCTGCTTGAGGATGCGGAGGGCAGAAGGCACTGATGGGACCCAGCTCAGACCGGGGCTTTAACATCTCTGCCTCCATCTCACCAACCCTCAGAGGCTGTGAAAGACCTGGAGCTGCCCCAAATGCCAGGGGAGGGCACTGAGACCCCAGAGGGTCCTTGCCCAGCATCTTCAAAGCAACAGGATTTTGTGCCTGCAGACTCTTCTTTGGGGCACACACCACCCACCCTGACCAGGATCCCTAGAATGCCCAGCATCCCTGGGAGGGCTCTGTGGTAGTTTCAGCTCCCTCTGGGGGCCCAGAATGGACCTGGCCTGTGGTGAGGATGTAAACACCAGTGGCCAATTGGGTCCAAAGGAAGACACAGGTTCAAACACTGAAACCAATCAGATTCTCCCATGGCCTTCCTGCTATCAGAAGGCACTGGTGCAGGGGTGGTTGCTATGTACAGGGCAGAGCCACCCATTCCCCACGCAGGCACTGTGTCCTGCCACACTGGCCTCCTCCTGGCCATCACATGGGGCCAAGCAGGGGAGAGGAATGGGAATGCCCACGCACCCCCATCAACTCTGCAGACACAGAACCATGCACAGCTCTTGGGAGGAGTCAGATGAGCTGCTCAAAGCCCGGGAGGGTCCCGCACTATGGTCAGTGTGGCAGGGACGGTGCTTTAGCCAAGGCAGGGATGGCGGGTGACTCACTCGGGATCCTCAAGGAGGCCGCGTCATTTCCATGCTCTTTCCAGATAACAAGGATGTGTCGGTGATGACAAGCGAGATGGATGTGAACGCCATCACAGGCACGCCGAAGCTGTACTTCCGTGAGCTGCTGGAGCCCCTCTTCACTGACGAGTTCTACCCCAACTTTGCGGAGGGCATCGGTGAGCACTGGAGGCCTTGGCCTCATGGGAGACGTCTCCTCCACGTGCACTGCTGCCCTTGGAGGCTGTGAAAAGTGAGGTGTGAGAACCCGAGCTGTGCCCCCTCTGCCATGGTCGGCATTTTAACCCAACCTCAGAAAGCAGGGGACCAGAACAGAGCCTGTCCTGGAAGCCCTCGCCCATCCCCAGAGGGCTCCCGGTCCTTATTCCTCAAGGAGACCAAGAGGCTGAAATAGTCAGCACTGCCATGCTGTGGGGTCCTAAAGTCTGCTGTCCTTTCTGCAGACCAGGGCTGAAGGAGGGTGCCCAGGTGCTCTAGCCACGGGTCCTGGCCCAGTCGAACATGGGTTCGAACATGGCCTGACCCTTAGTCAACCTGGAGGCTGATGTCTAGAGTGGGCGCTGGCACGTGCAGCACCTGTAGCCTCCGCATCACCCTTAGGGCAGGTCTGCCTCTCACGCCCATGCACAGAGGACCTGCTCTCCCAGCCTCCAGGTGCCCCTGTGGTGTCCAGGACGACAAGGGGGTCTCTGCGTACTTGGTGGGGCTGGGGCCTCCCACTTCCCACCTCCTTGTGTCCCTCACTCCCCTGTTTCATTCCACGCCGAGCCTCCCCTGCCTTGGGCTCTTCTGGGGAGGGGGTGGTGGCAGGAGTTGTCCAAGGGCAGCTCTGCCCATGAGCGGCTGCTCCCGCGGCTCCTCCTGCTGCTGTTTGCCGCGTGCTGCTGACCCGTGTGAGGTAGAGAAAAGGCGTTCAGGTGGCTCATACCCCACACCAGCGCCCCTCACAGGGTCCTCACTGGGGGCCAGAGCTGTGAGACTGAGGATGACGACGAGCCTGGGCTGTGCAGGGACACAAGCCCCAGGTGCTCCATGTGACCACCTCGGGAGAGGTCTCTGGCTCGTTGTGACCCTGAGGAGTAACCCACCGCCTCCTGCAGCTCTTTCAGACCCGGTTGCAAAGGAGAGCTGCATGCTCAACCTGCTGCTGTCGCTGCCGGAGGCCAACCTGCTCCCCTTCCTTTTCCTTCTGGACCACCTGAAAAGGTAGCCCAGCTCTCCCGTGGCAGCCCAGGACTCCAGGTCCCCAGGCCGCGGGGTGCCCTTCTGCTCCCACTAGACCCCCAACACCGAGGACCTTTTCCCCTGACCCCTGTCTGCAGTCACTCACTGCCTCTTGCGACTAGTGCCACTGCCACTCCTGCCCCCGCCTCTCCTCTTTGCCACCCTCCTCCCCCTGCACTGTGGCCTTAAAAAAGAGCTCAGAGCTTTGGCCATGGCCAGCAGAGCACTAGGACCCCCTTCTTCCCTCCCAGTCACATCATAGAGGAGACTCCCTCACCAGCCCAGAGTTGGCCCCTTGTCCTGGGCCACTGAGACCCAGAAGTACCAGGGCTGGAGTCACCTTGCAGCACAGCCAGGGTCGAGGTCACTCCCTTCCTGAGGACTCCAGCATGGCCCAGCCCCTCTTCCTCTCTCCTGGTGGTGGCATTGAAACAGCACCCTCTGCTTTGGTCCTCTACACGGTGGCAGAGAAGGAGGCAGTCAATAAGATGTCCCTGTGCAACCTCGCCATGATCTTTGGCCCCACGCTGCTCCGGCCATCAGAGAAGGAGAGCAAGCTCCCTGCCAACCCCAGCCAGCCCATCACCATGACTGACAGCTGGTCCTTGGAGGTCATGTCCCAGGTATGGGAAGACAGGCTCCAGCCCTGGCAACCCTGACCTGCCAGAGGTGGCCTCTGCCTGCCCCACCCCCAGTCCTGCCCATCTTCCTACTTGCATTGTATGTGGTGTGGCCGACATTCATGGAGAGGGACTTGCCTAGGTCTGCATGGATGAGAGTGATAGTGGGGGCCCAGGCCACCTTCTGGTCCTGCTAGTGCACTTTGCTGGGGGCTTAAAACTACCTCAAGTGTTTGGGTGTGGTGGCTCATGCCTGTAATCCCAGCACTTTGGGAGGCCAAGGCAGGATACCCAATCCCAGGTGTCTGAGACCAGTCTGGGCAATGTGGCAAACTCCATCTCTAGAAAGAAATAAAAAGAAAAATTAGCCAGGCATCGTGGCACACACCTGTAATCCTAGGTATCTGGGAGGCTGACACGGGAGGATTGCTTGAGCCCAGGAGTTAGAGGCTGCAGTGACCCATGATGGAGCCGCTGTACTCCAGCCTGGGGGACAGAGCAAAGCCCTGTGCATCTCTAAAATAAACAACCCCCCCAGCCCCAAGTCATGCCTTGTCTCACTGTAAGGGGTTCATGTCGCCAGCAGGGGTTTCTAGCACCTGAGATGGACTTGGAGGCTTGGGCCCCAAAGACCTCCCACCAGCAGCTGTGAGCCTCCCTCTGAGCCACTCTCCTCTTCCCCACTCTGCCCGGGCAGGTCCAGGTGCTGCTGTACTTCCTGCAGCTGGAATCCATCCCTGCCCCAGACAGCAAGAGACAGAGTATCCTGTTCTCCACCGAAGTCTAAAGGCCCCAGTCCATCTCTAGGAGGTGAACAGACGGCCTGGAAACCTCTGGCTAATCGGGCCATCCGTAGAGCGGGAACCTTCCTGAGGTGTCCTTGGGCCACCCCCAAGTGTCGGGCCATCTGCCAAGAGACAGCGACCCGAAGCCGAAGGACAGGTGACTGGACAGATCCCGCCCAGGTCTGGGAGCCCCAGGCTGGCCTCAGACTGGTTTTTCCATGCAGCCACCTGAGGGCGCCCCCAAGCCAGTGCATCTCAGAGGCCAGGCCTGGCCCTGGGAGACAGGGTGAAGGGAGTGGTTTTTATGAACTTAACTTACAGAGTTTAAAAGATTTCTACTGGATCACGTGTCAAGATGCGCCCTCTCTGGGGAGAAGGGAACGTGACCGGATTCCCTCACTGTTGTATCTGGAATAAACGCTGCTGCTTCATCCTGTGGGGCCATGGCCTGTGTGGGTGGGGCCTCTTCCATTTCCCTGACTTAGAAACCACACTCCACTTAGAACAGGGTTGGAGAGGCTTAGTCAGCACTGGGGAGCGTTTGGACTCCATTCTTGCCTTTCTTCTTTTTCTTTCCAGAAGGATTTTTGTGCAGAAATGGGTCTTTTGTTGCCGCGTTTGTCCTCGTTGGAAGGCAGCTCCAGGAGGCCTGTGAAATGTCGGGGGACAGGACCCCCAGGGAGGGAATCCCAGGCTACATACTTCAGGGTTCATTCTCCAGGGAGAGCGACCTCGTCCCCCGCTCCTGACCGCCCTTCCGGCCCACGCTCTCCTGTTTGGCTTCCACAGGCCTGGACTTCTCTGGCTTCTCTGCCCACACACTCCCTGCCCCAAGTGTCCCTGCCCCTGCCCCTGCCCCAGCACAGGTGACTTCATTTCTGTCCTCTCAGCTCAGTGGACTCGCGCGAACTTTTGTAAAAGTCTCCACTTGGTGGTAGCAGCTTGCTGATGACTTGTTTTAAAACTTTCATCCTAAATAACCTTTTGATACTTGAATATTTTTAAGTTTTATATGTAGTTTCTAATTTTTTTTTCCTAACAGATTCAGATACCTAATAAGATGCTGGAATGTATTCCATGGACAATCCGTGTCCTGGCAGCATTTGCTCTTCCTCTAAGCGCCTGGCTTCGCTGTTCTCCGGAGTGGGTTCTGGTCTCTGGAGAACAGGATACGTGGAGGGTTAGGAAGGGGCCAGGCCTAGAGACGGAAGACTCCCTCCCAGAGCAGGTGGAGGCACAGGACCATTTGCTACCCCATCTGCCGGCACCTGCGGGGGAGCCCAGGCATTCTTTGTAAACCCTCCTGACCACCTGGCTAAAGAAAACAGAAGCATGGAGGCTGCCAAGTATTTTCAAGAAATAACCCCATGAACATTGCATCACTGTTTTAGAAAAAGGGGCTTGGGGCAGGCAGAGAAGAGAAGGGAGAGCAAACTGAGAGCCAAGTTTTCAGACGGTCCTGCAGGAGGAGAGGATGCAGCTGCCCAGAGGGAAGCAGGATCACATTTAAGGAAGTGTGTGGGGTCCCTGGATGACACCAGCACCCAGTACGGCTCTGTCTGGCGACCGCTCCCAAGGTGGGAGGAGTGGGTGCCCCTGTGTGTCAGTGGGCAGCTCCTGCTGAGCCCACAGCTCACTGGGGAGCCTGACAGCGGGGCCATGCGCCTGACACTCCTCTCTGCTTGTGGACCTGGCGAGGCAGGGAGCAGAAAACAGAGCCACTTGAAGGCTTTCTGTCTGCCTCTGTGTGCAGTGTGGATTTAGTTGTGCTTTTTTCTTGCTGGGAGAGCACAGCCACCATTTACAAGCAGTGTCACCCTCGTGGGTGGTGAGGACAGAACAGGAGCCTCTGCTCTCTGTACCTATCTGGGCCCGGTGGCTCCCCTGTCCTGGCTTCCATCTCTGTCTCAGCGACCATCCAGCCCTGCGCAGGAACACATGTTGCTTAGAAAAGCCAAATCCAGACCTTGTCTCGGTCTCCTCTGGTCTCATGATGTGCATCTGTTACCTTGAAACTGGAATCCAGTCTATCAATGTCTGTGCCAATTTTTGTTCCCTCTCCAACCTCCTTCCCCATACGACTTTTTATTTACGTAGGATGTGTGCTGTCTAATGATGGGATGACCACACTTTTCCTGTTCTAAAAGTGCTCCTCTCCCGCAGGGCCCCAGGGCTGATGGTTGTTTTGGGTCTACAGCTACGTCTTACCCGCCTCCTGGCTCAAAGCCTGTGTGGTGGCAAAGCCGGTGCGGGGCTGGGGAACGCGGCGTTCTCCAGGAGGAGGACCCGGCTCTCCTTCTGCAGTGCAGGCAAAGGCCTAGATGCCAGTGTGACCTCCCACAAGGCATGGCTTCCAGACTCCCCGACCAGAAGTGATGCTTTTTTGCCTCGGGCCCTGGGTTTGAAGCAGCCTGGCTTTCTCTCGGTAAGTGGCTGGTGTCTTAGCAGCTGCAATCTGAGCTCAGCCACCTACACACCACCGTGGGGGAATGAACTGCCGACACTTTCATTAAAAAGTTTCCTGAGACGACTTGCGTGCATGTTGATTTCATGATGAGCGCCGCTGGGAAGAAGCCCTGAGCCGGTGGGGTGGGGCTGGAAGTGGCAGGTGCAGTGATGGGGCTGGGTGCCCAGGAGGCCTCCGTGCTCAATCAGGCCACGGTGGCCAAGCCCAGGCTGCAGGGAAGGCCGGCCTGGGAGGTGTGGGTGAGCACAGGCAGGCGCCAGCTGGGCAGTGTTAGGATGCTGGAGCAGCATCTGTAACTCCGCTGAGTGGGGTAGTCTGGTTGGGGCAGGGACCGCTGTTGCTTTGGCAGAGAGAGATGATCCCCACTGGGGAGAGGCTGTTCTGACTCTGCAGGTGGGACAGGGACAGATGGCCACCAGGGTGACCCGGCTGGTCTTCCTTTGCTGTGCTGAGCCCTGGGACGTGGAGGTTTCCCGCCACACACAGCCTGGGCCCGGGTTCTTACCTGTGGCCACCTCTCTGGCACGAGCCCCTCAGTCTTGGGTGGTTTCTGCCTGGTCCGGGATTTGGTGTTGCTGCTGAGTCCAGCCTTTCCACCATCCCCGCATGGGCCTTGGGTGTTGTCAGCTGCCTCCCGCCTTGGCTTCAGTAGCTCACCCAGCTTACAGGGGAGCTGCCCTGGGCTGGAGATGGGCACGCACCCTGGGTCCTGCTTCAATGAATGCAGCTTGAGGAGACCCGGCCACATCCACTGGGCCACAGGTTGCCCTCGGCAATGCCCACATCAGCCGTCAGCCTGAGCCTCCCCAGGAGATCAAGGCTCACATGACAAAGGCTGCCCGTGGCCAGTGAGGTGGCTGAGCCCAGCCAGGACTTTTCTCGGACTCCCGGGATGTGGCTCTGCTCGTGAGAGGCCTGGTCAGCTCTCTCGGGGTGAGAGGGGCTTGTCACACGGGCCCCTGCCTGCGGTGTGACCCTTCTCAGCTTCTCTCAGCAGCCCTGCCTGCGGAGTGTCACCACTACCATGATCATTTCCCTGACACTGGAGGGTGTGGGGACGTCCTGGGTAGAGACAGGGCCCGTGGCAGCAGCAGGCTCAGGGGCGCCCTGCACTGGTGGGCTGGGGACATGGTGGAGACCACACCAAGGGCTGGACAAGGGACGAGCCTCCACCCTGGCCTCTCCGCAGGCCTCAGCAGCCCCTCCCACAGGCAGAAGGGTTCACACTGGGTTCTGTCCTCACTGCAAGAGCTACCAGTGCCACGTGCTGTTCTGCCCAATCTGGTGTCTGCAGGGCAGGAAAGGGCTGCCGCTGGCCCATTTCTGAGTGTTCAGCACCTAAAGGTGACAGCACTGTCTGTCCCTACCCTCCGGGTCCTGTTTGAAAATCAAACCCATGCTCACAGGCCGATTTTTTTTTCTTTCAGAGACAGGGTCCCACTTTGTCACCCAAGCTGGAGTGCAGTGGTGCGATTATAGCTCAATGCAGCCTCCAGTCCCCGGACTCAAGGGACCCTCCTGCCTCAGCCTGCCAAGTAGCTTGGACTATAGCTGGGTGCCATTGCACCTGTTTTATTCTTATTTTGTAGACATGGGGTCTGGCTATGTTGTCCAGGCTATTCTCAAAATTCCCGGCCTCAAGCAATCCTCCCGCCTCGGCCTCTCAAATGTTGGGATTACAGGTGTGAGGCAAGGCACCCAGCTCAGCCACAGAGCCCTATTGCATCTCTCTTACTAGGAGCAAGAGCCGACTGCCCCCTCATCCCCATTCCAGAGTGTTGGGGCTGTGTTCAGCCGAGGCCGGGCCACTGGCATGGCCCAGGGAGCGGGATCATTCACTGCTGCCCAAATCTGAGGTCATTCCACCTCGACAAGACTCCTCATCCAATCCCTTTACTTGACAGCTGGGGAAACCAATGCCACAGAGCACCCCCAGCTCACTCGGGGTCTCAGAGCTGATCCGTGAGCGAGGCTGAGATCCTGGGATCTTGTCCCCCAGCCGCCCCGCAAGCTTGCTCCCTTTCTGCTGGAAGAGATGGGGCTGGACCTCGACCGGCAGCCCTGGCCTGGACATGACTGTGCTCGTGCAGGTATTCAGGCCGAGATGCCCCGCATCATATTTTTTTCTTTTTTTTTTTGAGACGGTGTCTCACTCTTCACCCAAGCTGGAGAGCAGTGGCATGAAATCGGCTCACTGCACCCTCTGCCCCTGGTTAAAGTGATTCTTCTGCCTCAGCCTTCCAAGTAGCTGGGACTACAGGCTTGTAACAACCACGCCTGACTAATTTTTGTATTTTTACTAGAGACGGGGTTTCCCCATGTTGGCCAGGCTCGTGTCGAACTCCTGACCTCAGGTGATCCACCTGCCTTGGCCTCCCAAAGTGCTAGGATTACAGGTGTGAGCCACTGCGTCATTTAAATGTAGTGAGGGCCGGGTGCGGTGGCTCATGCCTGTAACCCAGTACTTTGAGAGGACGAGGCTGTCAGATCACCTAAGGTCAGGAGTTCGAGACCAGCCTGGCCAACGTGGTGAAACTGTGTCTCTACAAAAAAATAGAAAAAATTATCCCTGCGTGGTGGTGCGTACCTGTAGTCCCAGTTACTCAGGAGGCTGAGGCATTAGAATCGCTTAAACCTCGAGGCGGAGGCTGCAGTGAGCTGAGATGGCGCCACTGCACTCCAGCCTGGGTGACAGAGCAAAACCTTGTCTCTAAATAATTAAATAAATAAATATGGCCAAGCACGGTGCCTTAGGCCTGTAATCCCAACACTTT